>NC_067250.2:313950983-314255304 GCF_019359855.2 Lolium perenne
AGCCCAGGGACGAAACGTTTTCCTCGTGCGCGGTTGTAGGGGCTATCACAATAGTAATGCCGGGTTGTCGATGCAGTTTTAGCCGTCGGACGCGGTCAATGCCGTCGTCAGTGTCGTGGACGCGGCCATGCCGTCGTCGTGCCTTCCAGTTGTACTGTCAGAGGGCGTTGTAGTCGTATGTCCATCATGTGGACAATGTTCTGTGGCGGCGGCGGTGTGTTGACGACGATGTGGATGATGACCACGGTGATGTAGACCTTGGCGATGTAGCGTCGACGATGTCGGGGCAGCAGGAGTGTCGACGATGTGTGTCGCTTGGAGGCGTCCCTCGCGGCGACGATGATGCCAATGGTCGTGCTGCCCGTGAGAAGTTGGCGTTGAACCCACACCGGCCTGGCGTGTGGATGGTGATGCCGCGTCTTGTATATGTGCTCGACGAAGTTCTTAGCTCGTAGCATGTTGTAGTTGCATAGCTCGATGCAGTGCAGATCGGTCATGCCGTGCGGAAGATTGCCCTCCTGGGATCGATGGCGCGATGCAGCCCGTCAGGTGAGGCGGCGCCTGGCTGCATGACGCTGGCCCGGCACGCGGGCGACTGTCGATGTAGAGCCCTCATGGACGAGTTCCGATCGATGACGTGTAAAGTCGTGGACTGTATGTTGATGTAGATCGAATTTTGGCCTTGGCCTAGTCTGATTCAAGGAAGTGCACACATCCGGCCTAGACACACCATTGAAGCACGAGATCCATGTGAAAGCATACCTTGCGTACCGTGCCTTCCTGCCTTTTCTCATCGAAGAGTTCGACGAGGCGCGACAGCACCATGTCAGCCTGGCCGCGTCGCTCCTGCAGTGCATGAGATCGATGAAGCCTGCGCGTGGTGGAGGAGCCGGGCGAGGACAAGGCCGAGGCAGCTCCGCAGCTAGCTGGATGTGCGCGCTGCTATGTGTGACGATGATTTGGAGCCGATTTCTGCACTGATTTTTACCGGAGGATAGTGGAGATACAGGGTTTTATTTCTTGGCTAAAATTGGATCCAACCTATAGAATTGGGAAAAATTGGAAAACCGAAATTTGGATCTAATCTAGTCTAAAGAACCGATCTGATCTTTGAAAAGATCGGGTGCCGCGCCCCCCAGGAGAGAGATCTCCCCGGGGGCGGCGCGATGCAGAAGTGGTGGGAAGACCTAGGATCGGCGTCATGTGACTAACCGCTGTGATACCATGTAGAAAGTTATAGAACCTTAATATTTATTTCGTTTTGTTGTTTGACCCTCATGGGATATATATAGAAGTACAGGAGGGAGCAGACTTGGAATACAAGATGATATCTCTAGAGTCCTAGTCTATCTCTATGTCCTATACGTATTCTAACCGTTCCATGGATCCGCCGGCCAATCCAAACATGAATCAAACACACATCGTTCCTTGCACAAGTCCCTCGTGGAACATCCATAGTTTCAGCACGGTAATGCTACACCTACGGACGAAACAGCCTACGGAATGCTACGCGCTGACGAGTCGAGCTGACGTGGAGGCCAGCGTGGATAAGTTGCTCCGTCCCAGGCAAAAAGAAAATTCGTTTGGAAAATATCCGTCAATCCCCCGAGCTCCGCTTCTCTTCAGGTGGCGCGCGACCAAGCCCTCGTTGGCGCCGGCGCGGCGACCTCCTGCTTATCGACGGAGGCGCGGCGACACCCTCGTCTGGAGCGGCGCGGGGACCTACCCCTCGTCGGTTGCGGCGCGGTGACCTTCCCTTTTTTCAGATGGACGGCGACCTCCAACAGAGTGGAATCTCTTGGTGGTAGGCGGCGGCGGCGCGGAGAGCTTGTTCTCGTCGGAAGCAGCGCGTCGATTCCCCTCTCACAGAAACGGATCTCATTAGGGTTTGGTGTTAAAACTATAATTTTCAGAATTTATAGTGTAAGTGTGGCAACTTGATGAAGAATTTGTCTTCCCTCTTAAGTCTTAATGTAACTCTCTTTCAATTTCTGTTCTTGGGTATACAACGGCCTGATGGATGATGCTAATGTGGTCTGGACTGAGATGAAGGCTATAAGATTGCTGACTGATTGCTAAAGGATTGCTACCGGGTTCTTCTCTGCAGGAGGGTGAGGAGCATGCAAATTTTGGTAGTGGATTAGTCCTGGGGACGATGGATTGTTCTGCAGCCTGTAGTATATAGTTAGTGAATGTAGAAACAAGGCTGGGTTGTATGATTTCTTATCAGGGTAAAAATTGTGTGGCACAGCGAGCTGTGCACTTATATTGTGTTCTTTGTACCATCCTACTTTGTAAGCTTCACGTTTATATTTACATGAATACAAATTGTTCAGATGTACTTGCAATCTGGGTTCTGTCCTTGTGCCTTGTTGTACTGCTGCTAGCTCATGGTTTGGCTTCCAATATGCTCAGTTACATGGTTCTTATTTCTGGTTCTAGGATTTACAGTGAGATGTAGTTTGGATAGTTTCCAAGCTAACAACAGACTGTGCATATGCACAATGGGCATCTACTTGGAAAATTGCAATTGCATATAATTCTGTAATCAGTTCAAATACACCATGAAGAATCCAGATTCAGATACATAAATAAGTTTTTACACTAAAATTTCGAAGTACATGATAGATTATAAGAAAGGTCTGCATCCAACATCCTTAAACTCAGTTCATGTCTAACTTTGATGAATGGTATTGTTGGACTCTCCAATTCCATCAAAGCGTAATTGTGAAGAACTGGACAGAGGAGCGGAGTTTTGCTGAACTTGATACATCATGCTTGTATATTTTCCAAGAATTGGAGGCATATCAACAGACGATGAACCTCCATACGCTAATGCAGTTGCCATGGTTGGATTAATGTTGCTAACACTAAAGTCAAATGGTTCCTGCACCAAACAAGTTTATAAGGTAAATTAGATGTCAAAGTACTTACTACAGAGACAAATAAAGAGACAAAAAAAATACATGAATTGGATCATAAATTAATTTTTAAAAACAACAAGATGAGAAAAAATGTACCACAAATGTTCGGTAAGGTAGTGGTGTTGTCATGCTTTGATTTACGTTGCCAGAACTAATGCCAAAGTCAAAAGATACCTGCTACGGATAAAGTCGTAACAGACATGGATGCTCAAGTATGTACTGAAAAATAAAGAAATGACAAACAAAGATATTTTTTGTCGTCTCTGTTTGAGCTTCTTCTCGTCACACAAAATCATGTTGCTTTAGCGTAATTTTTGTAGTACCCCCGCACATCATCCTCGGCATCAAATGTCATCCCTGATTCAGGATCTTCAACTAACACATCTGCTTGAGCTACACCATGGTCTTCTTCAAGTTTCACGCTGATTTTCTTCTGTTGCTCGATGCCATCGCCATTGCCATCGCTTGAAATAGACATCTCACTTGATTCTTGAACACAACCAACCCCATCACCCATTCATGTGCATCATGATAATATTATAAACATATATGTATATATGAAGTTAGTATACAAAGAATATATTAGTCAACCCAATTGAACACTCGTGCTACTGCCGCTCGAGGTAATGTTCACTGCGACCAATATTTTCCACTAAAACAGGTATAAGTAGCTACTAAACTAAGCTACACAATAATCCATTTAGAATATTAAGATTAATTACCTGCAAATGCAGATGGATAAGTATCAGGAAAGCCAAGCTGGATTTGATCAATCAACTTGAACCTGTTTCTCTTCCCTAGAATGATTTTCGGTAGCTTGGCGTTTTCAATCTGAACCTACAGTATCGTCAGTTGCATAATTAGCCGAACGTCCGGCGGCCGCCGATGGCAAACGGCAAGGTCTATCTTTGGGTTAAGGAATATGGTGAGGTACCTGTGTGCGGTTTGGCCGTTCATGACGTCTCAATGAGCAAGCTCGACGTGATAGATCTGAACAAAGGCAAAACGTACGGCTTCAGCTATTGGTTCATTGCATAATTGCAGAATGTCCACCGGGCACCGATGGCACGACGGCGAGGTCTGATTACTGGTTGAGGAAGATGGTGAGTACCTGCGTGCTGCCCGGCGGTTCACGACGGTGCGGTGGAGGAAGCTTGGCGTGATCGATCTGAACAAGGGCAACCGTACGGGGCAGCTTCAGGTGTTGGATGCAAAATTAGCGGGACACCCTTTTGGTTGCATAATTAGCGCGCGGCCGTTTTTTTTTGTCATTCAGCAGCCACGTCTGATTCCGTCCGCGTCAGCGCGTAGCTATTCCGTAAACCTCCGTAGGTCTAGCATTATCGGTTTCAGCACGTCCATCTCAATCAATTACGCCCGAAAAATAAAGGAAAGGATACGCTTCTCTCACGCCGTCACGCGCACCCACTGATCGATCGATTGTCTCCCTTCTTTTTTTTCCCCTCTCGGTCTGGCAGCAGGATCCAACGCGGTGTCCCTGTCTGGTGACGTTACTCTGCTCTGCGGGACAACCCATGAAAGTCATTTCGGAAAGAAAACATCGGATCGCGATGCACGCCATGGCTCAACTCATCATGAGAACAAGGCAATAAAACGAAAGCAGATAATAGATCTTTTGGAACCAAAGGCATGTCTACCTCTGCTTAACTGATGGATCGACACGAGAAAACAAAACCGAAATTGCAGGATCCAAATCCAAACGGAAAAGAAAGAAAGCATGGTGATTCAAGGCCATGTTTACTTACCTGCTGTGCTGGATCGCGAGATGAGCTCACCTCGGATGTGCTGGATCACGAGAAGAGCTCACCGTCGGCCGGTTCGACGCCGCTCCATGGTGCTCGACGATGATAACGGAGCGGGCTATCTGATCATGACAGTGTCTCCTCTCCTCTCATCTTCGATCAAGAGACAATGTTTAAGTTACACATGACCCACGCGTAAGATCCGACTGGTATTTGTATGCGGGAGGCAGCGTTGAGTTTTCATTAAAATCTTGGCACCAATTTTTCAACTAAACATCTACATTTTCGTAAACAATCTACAATAGGAAGCTCCTATCTTTGTCACCGTTGTTGGAACAAGAGTTTCCACCGTCCTCAAACTGCTGCCCCTCCCCCTACTGACATAGGCATCCCCAATGGGCCTGCCAGAAATAGTACCCGGGGTTTACTGAAGGCCCACTACTCGAAAAATAAGAAGACTCGGAAGCCCAAAGATATTATTAAGGAAAGCTAGAGTTGTAATAGGAAGTGTTGTATGAAATATCACGGGATAAGGTAAAAACCTCCCCGGACTCTGTAAACTTGTGTATTACGAATCCCTCGGCTCCAACTTGTATATAAGGGGGAGTCGAGGGACGAAGAGATCATCGAATCATTGTTGAACAAACCCTAGTTTTATTTCGTCGAGTACTTTTCGGCTGATAACCTTCGAGATCTACTTGCCCTCTACATAACACGAAACCCTAGTCTACTATTCGTAGGCATTGACAAGTTAATACCTTGTCAATTGGCGACGTCTGTGGGATTTAGAGGAGACAAGGAGCTGATCTCGATGGCACGTTCAGAATCGTCGACTTCATCGGCAGCAAGCAACATCATGGATGGAGGTAAGCAGACCTCAGTCGACATTCAGGAACCTCGGGAGATAGTCACAGAGAAGCTCGGAACAGGGCAAGATCAAGGTTGCACAATATACCTGAAGCAGAAAGAGAAAATCTAGTCCAAAACCTCGACATGTCCTTTATGTCGATAGATACAAGAGGAAATATTATTCCTAAAACACCGGAAGCTGGGTACATGGCGACACAAGCTTATATCCTCGCATCCAGGCCACCTCCTGGAGATCCAAGGGAAGCACTGTACAACATGGCCATGGCAGGTGTTGGAGCCATGGGAACAGCGTTTGTATCAACACCTCCTGAAGGATCAGCAAGGCAAAATAGTCCACGACCTGCGGTTGCAGCAGCAGCTCCCGAAAGAACAGGCGATGCAAGGGACGCAGAAACCCAGGCAAGGGTAGACAGGGCGCGACAACAGAGAAGGGAACATCGACACTCTCCAGACTTAGCTGAGGAGGATATGTGCGGATTACCATGCTTCACCAGAAGAGTCCGAAAAACTCGGGTACCATCAGGGTTTAAGCTACCCGATAATTTCAAAAAATTCGACGGATTGCAAGATCCCGAAGATTGGCTAGTGGATTATCTCGAGACAGTGAAACTGATAGGCGGCACGAGGGCAACAGCAATGCAGAGCATTCAGGTGCACTTGAGTGGAGCCGCAAGATCCTGGATAAAAAAGCTTCCAGCAGGTTCCATCGACAACTGGACTGACTTTGAGGAGATATTCATCAAGAATTTCCGGTCCACCTGCAAGAAACCTGCAACACTCGAGGAATTGAGATCATGTCGGCAAAAACACGATGAATCAATGAGGAAGTACATCCAAAGATGGAATATTATCAAAAACTCGGCAGAAAACATATCTGACGAGAGAGCCATAGACGCGTTCGTTGCAGGAGTTCGGCGAGGAGATTTCGTGGAGGATCTGGGAAGAACTAACCCAAGAACAGTATCAGCACTGATGGAAATAGCAAACAAGTGGGCAGATGGTGAGGACGCTGTGCACAATAAGCGACATAGGTCACCAGAGGATGACCGTAGCCGAAACTATCAAGGCAGGCGACGATTTTCTCGATTTTCGAGTTATGATTCACCTGGTCAAATTTCAGCTGGGTTCCGGTCAGGCGCTGGAGGAAGCAACAGAGACAGTTACCAAGGGAGCAATGAACAGCGAAGCGATAACAGGGATGACTCACGAAATAATAGACCAAACAATGGACCTAGAAGGCCCTTTGTGACCACTGAGGATATGATGAACGGTCCATGCCAGATGCACTTCTTCACCGACAGCAATGGAGTAAGGCAGTCGGGACATTTGCAGAAGGACTGTCGAAATTTTCAAGCAATGGCGAGGTTTGCCGCGCAAGCCCATGCCCAAGCAGCAAGTCGAAACCATCAAGGACCTAGGAGCGAAATTCACCTACCACCTCCTCCCGCAGTTACAGAAGAAAATAGGCACCAGCTTAGAATTGCGGCAGCACCAGCACCACCACCATATGTCGACCCCAACTCACATGGAGCGGTCTCGATGATTCAGAAAGGAAGGCCATCCAATAGAGCTCAGAAGGTAATCTCGCGACAGGTGTTCATGGCAGAGAAGATGCCTCCACCAACAGTCGAGTATCTCAATTGGTCAGGACAGGACATCGGTTTCACAATAGCGGATCACCCACAGCAAGTTCCTCGGCTGGGGCAGTCAGCACTTATCCTACCCGCAGTAATTGCAGGATTCGACGTATCTCGAGTCTTTATCGACGGAGGAAGCAGCCTAAACCTTATGTATGCAGATACACTAAGGAAGATGAACATATCCTTGGCAAACCTAAAACCAACGGATACACGTTTTCATGGCATCACGCCAGACAAGCCAAGTTACCCATTGGGGAAGATCAATCTCGACGTTCAGTTTGGTACCCGAGAAAATTACAGGATCGAAAGATTGGAGTTCGAAGTCGTGGATTTCCCATCACAATACCATGCTCTGTTGGGACGCCCAGCGTACGCCAGATTCATGGCAGTACCACACTACACATATCTGTTGTGGAGGATGCCCGGACCTAAGGGGCCAATCACGATCAAAGGAAGCTTTTCACTCGCCGATAAATGCGACAAGGACTTCCATCGACTATCAGAAACCTTCGGGATGCAGGCAGAGTACATGGAGTCCAAGCTTACGACAGACTACGACGTACTACCAGATGTGGGGAGGCCTAGCAAGGACTCAACCTTCAATACAGCAAAGGATTCCAAGGAAGTGCAAATCCACCCAACGGACCCGAAGAAAACGACGTCCATCGCGAATAACATGGACCTCGCATAGGAAAGCGCGCTCGTCGAGTTCCTCCGTGAGCACTGGAAAATCTTCGCATGGTGTCCAGCTGACATGCCAGGAGTACCCAGGGAACTTGCCGAGCACCACCTACATGTGGATCCAATCGCGAAACCAATCAGACAACCTTTGCGGCGTTTCTCGGAACCAAACCGCAAAGCTATGCTGTCAGAAATCAACAGACTCAGAGAAGCAGGCTTTATCAAAGAAATACATACAGAGGCCACTTGGGTAGCTAACCCAGTGTTGGTGCCGAAGAAACACACGAAGGTCCTTCGCATGTGCGTCGACTTCACGTGTCTCAATAAACATTGTCCAAAGGATCACTTTCCCCTCCCAAGGATCGACCAAATCATCGACTCCACGGCAGGATGCGAACGTCTTTCCTTCCTGGACGCTTATTCTGGTTATAACCAGATTAGATTGAAAGAAGATGATGAAGTAAAAACAGCGTTCATCACCCCCTACGGCGTGTTCTGCTATCGAACAATGCCCTTCGGGTTGAAAAACGCGGGAGCAACATATCAACGGATGATGCAGAAGTGTCTAGCAGAGCAGATAGGGAAAAATGTACAAGTATACATTGATGATGTCGTAATAACATCCAAAAAAGGCGACACCCTAATTGAGGACCTGAAGGAAACTTTCGCCAACCTCGACAAGTTCTGCCTCAAGCTGAACCCGACAAAATGCTCTTTTGGTGTTCCTGCTGGGGAACTTCTTGGGTTCCTAGTATCAGCAAGAGGGATTGAAGCAAACCCCGAGAAAATACAGGCCATCGTAACGACGAGGAAACCAACAAAGTTAAAAGAAGTACAGCAACTGACTGGGCGAGTCGCAGCTTTAAGCAGATTCGTCGCCAGGCTAGGAGAAAAGGCGTTACCATTTTACGCCTTGATAAAACAGGGAGACAAATTCCAGTGGAACGAAGAAGCAGACAGAGCCTTTGAAGACCTCAAGCGCAAAATCTCGACACCACCTATCTTGGTGGCGCCGAAGGAGAAAGAGCCGCTGCTGCTGTATATCGCGGCCACACCCCAAGTGGTAAGCACAGTACTTGTCGTCGAGAGGGAAGAAGAAGGAAAACTCCATGGAGTACAAAGGCCAGTATACTTCGTCAGCGAAGTTTTATCGCCTTCAAAACAGAGGTACCCTCAGTACCAAAAGTTAGCATATGGAGTGTTCACAACCGCACGAAAGTTGCGACACTATTTTTCGGCACATCCGATCATAGTGGTCAATGAGGCTCCTTTGTCAAATATACTCAACAATCCAGAAGCTACGGGCCGTGTCTCCCTTTGGGGAATAGAACTTTCCCCTCGGGACATCACGTATGAAAAAAGAAAAGCAATCAAGTCACAGATTCTGCCAGACTTCATTGCAGAGTGGATGGAACTACAAAATACAGGACCACCAGATTTATCGAGAACTTGGACCATGAACTTCGATGGATCCAAGAGACTAGAAGGAGCAGGCGCAGGCGTGATACTAATATCACCAGAAGGCGACAAGCTGAAGTACGTTCTGAGGATGACGTTCCCAAATGCGTCGAACAATGAGGCAGAATACAAAGCCCTTATACACGGGATGAAGATGGCGAAAGCTTGCGGCGCAACCCGACTAAAAATCTTTGGCGACTCGCAGTTGGTAGCTCAACAAGTCATGAACCAGTGCGATGCAGTCAACGATAGTATGATAGCATACAAGGAAGTCTACAACGAGCTTGAAAAGTTGTTCGACGGATGCGAAGTAAAACATATCAGCAGATTGAGCAATGACGAAGCTGACGTTCTTGCAAACATCGGGTCACAATGCCTCACAGTACCGCCAGGCGTATTTTGGGAAGAAATAACAGAAAGATATACGAAGTCGACAAAACCGAGGAAGAAGGAGAAGAAATCCACGGGGGCTACCAATGAAGAGCAGGAGGAGGAAGAAGAGGATCAGGACTTGGTCATGATGATACAAGTACCATGGATGCAAACGTACATAGCATACATCATGAGGAAAGAGATACCCGAAGATCCAGTTGAAGCGAGGCGAGTTATCCGACGATCAAAAGCTTTTACTGTGGTTAAAGGGGAACTATACAAACGAAGTATTTCGGGAGTATTACAAAGGTGCGTTACACCCGAAGAAGGAAGGCTGATCCTGAAAGATGTACACGAAGGGATTTGCGGGCACCACGCGAGTAGCCGAGCTATTGCTGCAAAAGTCTTTCGAGCCGGATTTTACTGGTTGACAGCGATAGAGGACGCGAAAGAGATAGTACGAACCTGCGATGCGTGCCAGAGGTTCGCTGCAAAACCTCACTCTCCAGCAGCAGAACTAATGCCAATACCCTTGTCGTGGCCTTTTGCTCAATGGGGCCTTGATATGGTGGGTAAGTTACACAAGTCTTGGCCAGGAGGAAAAGAGTATATGCTGGTAGCTGTCGACAAATTCACAAAATGGATAGAAGCGAAGCCGATAAATTCACCAGACGGGGCATCCGCAGTTAAATTTGTGAAAAGTCTCGTTTTCCGGTTTGGAGTGCCTCACAGCATCGTCACAGACAACGGCAGTAACTTCACGTCCAATGAGTTTAAGGATTATTGCGAGGAAGTGGGTATCAAGCTAAACTTTGCATCGGTTGCACACCCGCAAACCAACGGTCAAGTCGAGAAAGCCAATGGAATAATCTGCAATGGCATCAAGAAACGTTTACTAGGGCCATTGGAAAAAGCTCGACACACCTGGCCAGAGGAGCTGCCCAGTGTACTATGGAGCATACGAACAACACCAAACACAGCGACACAAGAAACTCCGTTTTTCTTGGTTCATGGGGCAGAAGCGGTGTTACCAATTGAGATAGAGCACGATTCTCCACGTGTCGCAGAATATGATGAAGAGGCGTCAAGAAAAGCATTAGAAGATGATGTCGACGCACTTGACGAAGCCAGAGATGCAGTCCTTTCCCGAGTAACTAAATATCAGCAGGACCTCAAGAATTATCATAGTCGACGTTTGCGGCCAAGATCCTTTCAGGCGGGAGATCTAGTCCTTCGGCTCACACAAAAAAGTCATGAAAAGCTCGAGTCACCATGGCTCGGACCTTACATCGTCACAGAAGTAATTGGAGGAGGAGCGTACAGGATAAAGGACAAGAAAACAGGAGTGGAAGAGCCAAATCCCTGGAACGTGGCGCAGCTCAGGCGGTTCTATGCCTAGAGTCAAAATACAGTCCTTGTAAAAGCTTCAATGTACTGAAACGCCCGCGAGTTTTCAGACGCACTCTTTCCCTTTTTCGGGGCACCGAGTGGGGCCGGGAAAGGTTTTTAATGAGGCGGGCTCGCGGTGCTGCAATATAATAAAGATAGTTGAGACATACGCTTATTCAGCAAGCTCGGGGGCTCACGCTTCAGACTTGCAAAATATATTCCTGACAGAATCTCGCCTTGGTATAAAATACCTCGCGAAATAAACGTTCTTCATAGAATCTCGCCTTGGTATAAAATACCTCGCGAAATAAACGTTCTTCACAATTTTTGTCGCCTTGGTATAAATGTAGGATAACGTTGCATAGAAAACAAAAAATTTCCTACCGCGAACACGCAATCCAAGCCAAGATGCAATCTAGAAGACGGTAGCAACGAGGGGGTATCGAGTCTCACCCTTGAAGAGATTCCAAAGCCTACAAGATGAGGCTCTTGTTGCTGCGGTAGACGTTCACTTGCCGCTTGCAAAAGCGCGTAGAAGATCTTGATCACGATCGCTTCCGGCGCCACGAACGGGCAGCACCTCCGTACTCGGTCACACGTTCGGTTGTTGATGAAGACGACGTCCACCTCCCCGTTCCAGCGGGCAGCGGAAGTAGTAGCTCCTCTTGAATCCGACAGCACGACGGCGTGGTGTCGGTGGCGGTGTAGAAGTCCGGCGGAGCTTCGCTAAGCTATGCGGGCAATATGGAGGAGAGGAGCTTGGCTAGGGTTTGGGAGGGGTGGCCGGCCACTCTATGGGGGGCGGCCAGCTTATGGTCTTGGGGTGGCCGGCCCCCTCCCTTGGCCCCTCATTATATAGGTGGATCCCAAGTATTGGTGTCCAAGTCATCGAATAAGACCCGAAACCAAAACCTTCCATAGGAGGGGGCAAACCTAGCCCAACTAGGACTCCCACCCAAAGGTGGGATTCCCACCTCCCATGTGGGGGGTGGCCGGCCCCCTATGGTGGAGTCCACTTGGGACTCCACCCCCACTAGGGCTGGCCGGCCATGGAGGTGGAGTCCCTTGTGGACTCCACCTTCCTTGGTGGTTTCTTCCGGACTTTTCTAGAACCTTCTAGAACCTTCCATAGAACCTTCCGCGACATTTTATTTCACATAAAATGACATCCTATATATGAATCTTATTCTCCGAACCATTCCGGAACTCCTCGTGATGTCCGGGATCTCATCCGGGACTCCGAACAAATATTCCAACTCCATTCCATATTCAAGAACTACCATTTCAACATCCAACTTTAAGTGTGTCACCCTACGGTTCGAGAACTATGCGGACATGGTTGAGTACTTACTCCGACCAATAACCAATAGCGGGATCTGGAGATCCATAATGGCTCCCACATATTCAACGATGACTTTAGTGATCGAATGAACCATTCACATACATTACCAATTCCCTTTGTCTCACGATATTTTACTTGTCCGAGGTTTGATCTTCGGTATCACTCTATACCTTGTTCAACCTCGTCTCCTGACAAGTACTCTTTACTCGTACCGTGGTATGTGGTCTCTTATGAACTCTTTCATATGCTTGCAAGACATTAGACGACATTCCACCGAGAGGGCCCAGAGTATATCTATCCGTCATCGGGATGGACAAATCCCACTTTGTTGATCCATATGCCTCAACTCATACTTTCCGGATACTTAATCCCACCTTTATAGCCACCCAGTTACGCCGTGGTGTTTGGTGTAATCAAAGTACCTTTCCGGTATAAGTGATTTACATGATCTCATGGTCATAAGGACTAGGTAACTATGTATCGAAAGCTTATAGCAAATAACTTAATGACGAGATCTTATGCTACGCTTAATTGGGTGTGTCCATTATATCATTCACACAATGACATAACCTTGTTATTAATAACATCCAATGTTCATGATTATGAAACTAATCATCCATTAATCAACAAGCTAGTTTAAGAGGCATACTAGGGACTTCTTGTTTGTCTACATATCACACATGTACTAATGTTTCGGTTAATACAATTCTAGCATGATATATAAACATTTATCATAAACATAAAGATATAAATAATAACCACTTTATTATTGCCTCTAGGGCATATCTCCTTCAGTCTCCCACTTGCACTAGAGTCAATAATCTAGTTTACATTTGTAAAGATATAACACCTTGGCCTTCTGGTGCTTTATCATGTATTGCTCACGGGAGAGGTTTTTAGTCATCGGATCGACACGCTCAGAAACGTATGTATTTTGTAATTCATTTGCGTCTCAACGCATCACTCATTTCCAAATGAGCTGGCATTAAATATGTTTGATCTTCTGGTGGAACCTTAATTACGCTGTCTGAAATATGTCACTAATATTGTCACACACAATATAGCTTCAAAGTTCTGACTCTGTCGGAACTACACCAAGTTCTCAAAGAACCTCTTGACTTAACATCCTTTGTCATTGTCAAAACAATGACATACTCTGCCTTCTTTTGTAGAATCCGTCACCATATTTAGAACCCTTCTAAATCTAGCATAGACAACTTCTAGCTCATTGTGCTACCTTTTAAACAACACTTCGTCTAATTTGAGATTGAATTTATATTTTATATGTGATAAAACCAATATCGGTGTAACACCTTACATCGATTTGTTTGTCATTTCTTCATACAAAAATATATATATATATCCTTAGTTCTTCTAAAGTACTCAAGGATATTCTTCTTGTCGTCCAATGATCATCATATGAATCATTCTGGTATATGCTCATAACACTTTATAGCACATGATATCTGATTGTGTACATATTATTCGTGATCTATAATCACTCATGTGTTTTTAATCATTGAGTGTCAGATACACTCAAGTCTTGTTAAACCTTCACATGACAAGAACATTTTCTTAATATTTCTATATTGAACTACTTCAATATCCATCATATGCACTTTGACTTAAACTTATTTATGTGTTTCAATCTATCTTCATAGATCTTGACACTAAATTTGTTTCAGTCCATATCCTTTCATTGAAGTCAATTCTCAATGAAACCTTTTAATCAAGTATATAATTACATCATTTATAACCAACTATATGTCACCTACATAAAGTATTATAAATGTGTCTTAGCGCTCCCACTTAATTTCTTGCAAATGCAAGCCTCTTCATTGTTTCTGATGAAATCAAAAACTCTTTGACTATTTCATCTAGTGAAGATTCAAACTCCGCTATACTTACTTCATCAAATTGAAGTTTGTATACCTATCTAGTATTCCACGGATCAGCAAAACTCTTGGTTGTATCTTGTATACACCTTTAATACACACTTCTGATAAGTAATGTATTTTGCCATCCTACTAACATATCTCATAAAGGAAATATGTAGTGATTACTAGAATAATCCATATAGACTTTAAGCATTGCTACGGAAAATCTAATCTTGTCGTAGTCAACTCTTTGAACTTTGTCGTAAATAACTTTTCGACAAGTTAAGCTTCTTCAAGGATATTTCATCCAAGTCCATCAATTTTATAGATCTATTTTCTTTCAAAAAGTATTCATCTATCTTGGATTTCATGGCGTATGGCCATTTTAACGGAGTCAGGGCCCATCATAACTTCTTTGTTTTGTAGTTGGTTTATCATTGTTCAAAATCAATCCTTTGTCCACAAATCATTTATTTGATCACAAAGTAAACCATACCTACAAGGTTCAATATGTACTTCGATCTCCATGGCTAAAACACTTTTTAGTCATGGGAGCCATGATCGTTGTGGCCGCTTTCGAAACCAATTCCGATGCTGCGCTACTCTGATCATTATGCTCAGGTTCATAAACCTTATCAAAATATATTGTCCTCCCACTCAAATACTTCACTAGAAACAATTTCTCGGAAATAAGAAACATTGACAAACACTTTTTTCTTTGTCTCGTGGGAAGAATTCCCAATCAAATCTCTGGGATAACCAACAAAGACATTCATCCGATTTTGGTTGACTATTAGGGTTTATACCCATGCCATAACTTGTATGGTGTCATTTCAACGGATCATGATGATGCTCTATTCAGTGTAAAAGCGGTAGTCACTAAAGCATAATCCACAAAAATATAATGGCATCAATATTTTATCTCATCATTGATCCAACAAAGTTTGGATATATCTCTTGGATACTTCATCATCACTATGATACTCCAAGAAACGTAAGTTGTAGAACAATTTCATAACTCTCTTAGATGTTCGCTAAAACTCGTAATTCAAATATTTCCACCATGATCCAATCATAGATATTTGATTTTTATTACGATGATTTCCACTTCATGCTGAAATTTATTTGAATCCTATTCAAATGTTTCAAACTTTTCCTTATTGAATATATCCACATATATACTCAATTCATTGTTTGAAAGTTTTCATGAAGTAGAAGAATCTTCCGCACACAACTATGCCCAGTGAACCACATATATCATTATGTATGTTTTCACTAAGTTAGTTACCCGTTCAACTCTTCGGCCTATGAACGGTATTTCAGTCATTACCTTTTAGAAAAGATTTTGCAAGTGCCAAACGATTCAACAAATCGAATGACTCCAAAAATCCATTTGCATGGAGTTCCTTCATGCGATCCTTTCTAACATGACCTAAATTGCGGTTCCACAAATAAGTGGAATTCAAATCATTTGCCTTATGGCATTTTTAGCGTCAGTGTTATGTATGTGTGTTTCACCATTTAAGATTTATAATAACTTATCCATCATACATGGAGTAATGTCATAATTTGAACAACTCATTGTTTTCATTTGACCAGAGCAAAATAACAATTTATTAAGCTCTTTATTATAAATTCTAAGGGCTAGATAGAATGCCAACGACGAACATAATAACACTTTATTTTTGTTCCAGGCGAACATTCTTATCATATTCCTTGTCAGTCACTTAGGCCATTGTATTCTTGAATTGCGTTGTTTTGTATGACACTTCATACCAACCAATATGGTATTAATACCCAAGAATTTCATTGTGTGACTTAACTAGGAATACAACCATAACATGTATATCATTTATATACACCTGAGCTAGACTTTCTAGTCTTTTCTTTTCTGTTGCCAAAATATCTTTTGCGCTTTCTCTTTTAGCTTTCCTCATTATTCAGAAAAACATTTCAACATCAATAACTTCTAGGTTTGTTGGTCAAATACCAATAACCTTGAGGTTCTTACTTTGAAGTTGATCATCATATGACAAGTGTTCTAGATTTCACATATTAGTAACTATGATGAACAATTTCACTCATAATTTTATCCATCAATTCATGACAACTTTTTGAGACCATGTCTGTACATGCTAGGCTCATAAAGTTTAACCTTAGTATTCGCATGTGCAAATCAGGCTTGCACCCATTGTAAGCACACGTAGAATCTATAACACCCGATCATCACGTGATGCTTCGAAACGACGAGTCTTAGCAACGGTGCATACTAAGGATGATAACTTCATGGATATGCGAATATCATTAGTGCCCCAATAGCTGGAGGATTGTGACGTCTTGCGTCTTCAACCTTCATACATTCCCATAAAACTTATGAGTTTATGTAGTCTCACCAAATTATATTCTATCATCTTGCAATAAGGTCTTAGATATCACATATATCTCATACCTTGATTATTTACGAAAACTAAATTTTCAGCTCCTTATTTTTCAAACATATTTGAACTTTCAAGTTTCATGGAGACAAGATAACTTTAGGTACTAATTGAAACCATAGCTCTTTGAATCAACAATGTGAGGTTTACTAAAAATTTGCAATAGGACTTAATCAATTCTTGATTCTTTAACAATACGGTACCAATCCGTAAAGTTTCTTGTCAGATTTTAACAGTATTTCTATCTCAATAACAAGACTAGCGCATAGTAGTAAACGGATGCCAATACTACAAAATTAATTCAAAATACTACTCAGACTATGTTTATGATAATTAGTTCATGTTTTAATCTAATTACTAATGAACTCCCACTTAATACAACATCCCTCATAGTTGTTAAGTGGTACACGATCCAAATCCACTACACCAAAACCGATCATCACGTGAGATGATGTAGCTTCAATGGTGAACATCAACATGTTGATCATATCATCCATATGACTCGTGTTCAACCTTTCGGTTTCCGTTGTCCCGAGGCCATGTCTGTACATGCTAGGCTCGTCAAGCAAACCCAAGTATTCCGCGTGTGCAACATGGCTTACACCCGTTGTATGTCAAGTTTATCACACCCGATCATCACGAGATGCTTCAAAACGTCGAACAATGCAACGGTGCATACGAGGGAAGAACACTTTATTATCTTGATATTAATGTGAGGGATCATCTTATAATGCTACCGTCGCGATCTAAGCAAAATAAGATGCATAAAAGGATTAACATCACATGCAGTTCATATGTGATATGATATGGCCCTTTTGTCTTTGCGCCTTTGATCTTCATCTCCAAAGCACGGATATGATCTCCATCATCTTCGGGCATGATCTCCATCATCGTCGGTGTAGCGTCAAGGTTCATGGCGCCGTCTTCATGGTTGTTCACCTCATGTAGCAACTATAACAACTACTTTGAAATACTACTCAACATGAAAATTAAAGACAACCATAAGGCTCCTGCCGGTTGCCACAATACAATAATGATCATCTCATACATATTCATCATCATATCATGGCCATATCACATCACCAAACCCTGCAAAAACAAGTTAGACGTCTCTAATTTGGTTTGCATATTTTACGTGGTTTAGGGTTTTCGAGAGAGATCTAATCTACCTACGAACATGAACCACAACGTTGATACTAATGTTTTCAATAGAAGAGTAAATTGAATCTTCACTATAGTAGGAGAGACAGACACCCGCAAAGCCTCTTATGCAATACAAGTTGCATGTCAAACGAGGAACAAGTCTCATGAACGCGGTCATGTAAAGTTAGTCCGAGCCGCTTCATCCCACTATGCCACACAGATGCAAAGTACTCAAACTAAAGATAACAAGAGCATCAACGCCCACAAACCATTGTGTTCTACTCGTGCAACCATCTATGCATAGATACGGCTCTGATACCACTGTAGGATAACGTTGCATAGAAAACAAAAATTTTCCTACCGCGAACACGCAATCCAAGCCAAGATGCAATCTAGAAGACGGTAGCAACGAGGGGGTATCGAGTCTCACCCTTGAAGAGATTCCAAAGCCTACAAGATGAGGCTCTTGTTGCTGCGGTAGACGTTCACTTGCCGCTTGCAAAAGCGCGTAGAAGATCTTGATCACGATCGCTGCCGGCGCCACGAACGGGCAGCACCTCCGTACTCGGTCACACGTTCGGTTGTTGATCAAGACGACGTCCACCTCCCCGTTCCGGCGGGCAGCGGAAGTAGTAGCTCCTCTTGAATCCGACGACACGACGGCGTGGTGTCGGTGGCGGTGTAGAAGTCCGGCGGAGCTTCGCTAAGCTATGCGGGCAATATGGAGGAGAGGAGCTTGGCTAGGGTTTGGGAGGGGTGGCCGGCCACTCTATGGGGGGCGGCCAGCTTATGGTCTTGGGGTGGCCGGCCCCCTCCCTTGGCCCCTCATTATATAGGTGGATCCCAAGTATTGGTGTCCAAGTCATCGAATAAGACCCGAAACCAAAACCTTCCATAGGAGGGGGCAAACCTAGCCCAACTAGGACTCCCACCCAAAGGTGGGATTCCCACCTCCCATGTGGGGGGTGGCCGGCCCCCTATGGTGGAGTCCACTTGGGACTCCACCCCCACTAGGGCTGGCCGGCCATGGAGGTGGAGTCCCTTGTGGACTCCACCTTCCTTGGTGGTTTCTTCCGGACTTTTCTAGAACCTTCTAGAACCTTCCATAGAACCTTCCGCGACATTTTATTTCACATAAAATGACATCCTATATATGAATCTTATTCTCCGGACCATTCCGGAACTCCTCGTGATGTCCGGGATCTCATCCGGGACTCCGAACAAATATTCCAACTCCATTCCATATTCAAGAACTACCATTTCAACATCCAACTTTAAGTGTGTCACCCTACGGTTCGAGAACTATGCGGACATGGTTGAGTACTTACTCCGACCAATAACCAATAGCGGGATCTGGAGATCCATAATGGCTCCCACATATTCAACGATGACTTTAGTGATCGAATGAACCATTCACATACATTACCAATTCCCTTTGTCTCACGATATTTTACTTGTCCGAGGTTTGATCTTCGGTATCACTCTATACCTTGTTCAACCTCGTCTCCTGACAAGTACTCTTTACTCGTACCGTGGTATGTGGTCTCTTATGAACTCTTTCATATGCTTGCAAGACATTAGACGACATTCCACCGAGAGGGCCCAGAGTATATCTATCCGTCATCGGGATGGACAAATCCCACTGTTGATCCATATGCCTCAACTCATACTTTCCGGATACTTAATCCCACCTTTATAGCCACCCATTTACGCAGTGGTGTTTGGTGTAATCAAAGTACCTTTCCGGTATAAGTGATTTACATGATCTCATGGTCATAAGGACTAGGTAACTATGTATCGAAAGCTTATAGCAAATAACTTAATGACGAGATCTTATGCTACGCTTAATTGGGTGTGTCCATTATATCATTCACACAATGACATAACCTTGTTATTAATAACATCCAATGTTCATGATTATGAAACTAATCATCCATTAATCAACAAGCTAGTTTAAGAGGCATACTAGGGACTTGTTTGTCTACATATCACACATGTACTAATGTTTCGGTTAATACAATTCTAGCATGATATATAAACATTTATCATAAACATAAAGATATAAATAATAACCACTTTATTATTGCCTCTAGGGCATATCTCCTTCAATAAAATACCTCGCGAAACAAAACAAAGACAAAATAGCAATCAAGCAAGGCACGGGGGCTAGTACCCGCAAAATAGTATGCTCAATACAAGTTCTGACGCTTTGGTCTAAAAGCCTCGCGCATACAATAAATACAGTCGACACCACGATACTCGAAGTACCAACAAAGAAAGAACAGTTTATTCGCTGTACAATATAGAAAGTAATCTCAATACACACAAGAGCTCTGAGAAAAGAATCAAAGAAAAAATTAATGATGACCTAGTATATTATCTATGCTTGGTCGATTTGAAGAACGAGTACTATGTTCAGCATAGCTGCCCTTCACGAAGAATTCGGAGTCCATCCGAAGAAGCTCATCCATCATATCTTCGGCAACAGGAGTCACATAATCATCAATTCTTCCGACGTCCCTTTTCTTCTTCGCCATCTTGGCCAAACACTTGGAAACAATTTGGCTCATATCAAATTTAGGGTGGCAGATCTTGATCATCATCATAGCAAATCTCGCGCCAGCAGAAAGTTGGGCCCGAACAAATCCATGGATTTTGGGAGCATCTCGAAATTTATCCATTAAACCAAGAAGTGTATCAGGTGCTTCGTTGCGAGGAAACATCGTCTTGTAAACAAGAGTTAAGGTCCTAGTGCAAAAGTCCAAGAAGTCGCGAATCTGAAAGCGCGGTCTTGAAACCTGACAATTTGTCGGGTCCGTTCTGGGGTAGCCCAGAACAGAGAACCATGATCAAGGGAAAGATTAACCAGGAGGTTAGTCCTAGTATTTACCCTCTCTTCTTCAGCAGCAGAGTCAAGAAAGGAACCTATCAAGAAATAGTGCATGAGCTTTAGAGACAAGAGAAACGGCGAAGGGACAGAAGGCGTCGTGAACATCTAAAATAGCGGCAAACATACCCGACATATCTGCGCTGGCTTCACTCATCAACTCTAGCATGAGATTTTCTCGAGCGGTCGCTTTTTTAACTTCAGCAAGGGCGGTCTCCTTAGCATCCAAAGCTTCTTGGGCTTGTTGAAGTGCAATTTTTTCAGCTCCTAATGCCTTACGAGATTGCTCCATCATCACAAGCATTTGTCTCTTTGTCTGCTGAAGTTGCTGCCGAAGTTCATCCAATTCTTGCGACAAGGAATCGTCGACAGGTTCGATAATAGCAAGGGTTTTTCTTGAGTGAGGAGGAGAAGGCAAAACGTCGAGAGGAGCGGGAGACGGAGTATAGTTATCAAACACCAACTGAAAGTTAACAGAAAGTCGATATCAATCAACAAGAAAGACAGGATTTTCATTGATCGTTCATCATATTTACAAGGCATTACAGGCAGAGCTAGTGAAATAGGTGCCGCCAAAAAGCTACTTCGGCGACAGCATCAAAATAATAAAGAAAAGATGAAAGAAGAAGCTTTCGACTAGACCTCCGGCCTTGATGAGCTGGGAGTCGGAGCTGGTTTGATCCCGAGATAAGCCAGAATTTTCTTCACGTTGGGCTTGGCGGCTTTGATTAACGAACGCCATGTCGCTTGTTCTATCTGTTCGGTGGCGCCAACCTTCGTCCAGTCAACAGATTGTTGGCTGTCTGCAACCAAAGCAACGGTGCTCTCAACAGCAACTTTCATATTCTCCTGGCGCATCTTCAGGCCAAGATCTTCCGATAAATCAAACTCTTTGGCGAGAGTAAGAAAAGTCGTCGGCTCCTCTTTCTTGGGGAAAAAGTAGGGGAAAAGCTTCGAGAAACCCGCGCTAGCATGCTCTATGCCTTCGCGAGCTTCAGTCCCGTGAAATTCAAGGACAGAGAGAGCGTCAAGAAGAGGATCATTATCGGGATCTTCAAGCTCAAATTCCTGGCGCGTTTTAGCTGTCAAAGAAAAACATGTGTTGGTCGATAGCAGGAAGGAAAAACCAAATGCAAAACGAAAAAAATAGAAGGTTACGATGAAATTACCGACAAATCGCCGATTCTGTGCGAGTAAGCGCTTGGTGATTGCTTTTTCGCGAGCAGCTTGGGAGGCCTTGTGGTCATTTAAAGCAGTTTCAGCAACGTCAAGCTTCTTCTGCAACTCTTCGACACTAGCAGCCTTTGCCATAGCTTCTTGAGCTTCTGTTTTAGCTTGGCTAGCATCAAGTTCAGCTTTCTCGCGAGCCATTTCACTCTGCTCTAGCTTCTGAGCGAGGGCATTGGCACGATTGTTGGCTTCAGCAAGTTTTTCTGCCGCAATAGGCAAGGAGTCGTTAAAAAAGCACACACAAAGCAGGAACTGGAAGTCGAGGAAAAAAGAGAGGTGTCATAAAAATTATTACCTTTAGTCTTGTTCGCATATTCACGGTACCCAACAAATTGGGCACCGATGCGAAGAAGTTCTTTGACCATAGGCTGTCGAAGCAAATCAAAGAAAGAAAAATGTCGGCACGGGAAAAATAAAGACATTGCAGAAAGAATCAAGAGGGAACATAGATGAGAAAATTCAGAACTTACGTCATCTAGAAGAGAAGTGGAGGAGCTACCCAATTCAAGGGTGGGCTCCACGGTCGTTTCTACCCTTGTCCTTTTTGGCGAAGGGACAAGGGGGCTTGATGGTGGAGTAGGAGCGTCAACATTCAGGAGAGGAGGCGAGGATTTCTCTCCCTCAGCTGGCGTCTCCGAAACAACTAATGTACGCGACGAGCTCGTTCGAGCAGCCACGTCAAGAGTTGGTGGCTGTTCCTCATCATCACTACGAAAAAAGGGCGACAGCATAAAAGACAGACAAAAAATCTTCGAGTACAAGGATAAAAGTAAAACCAACTTACGAGCTGATGAGGGATCCAAGGTATGGATCATAAGCCGCCTTCTGACGTGAAGGATCAGCTTCTTCGGCTTTGGAGGTGCCGGAATCTTCGACACTATCCCTTTTCCTTTTGTTCCTTGGAGAAACAGCAGGAGGAGGAGATTGTGCCGACGTAGTACCCTCGGAGGCAGCTTCTTTTTCAGAGGAACCCGCAGATTTTTGAGAATCCACGGGTTCATTTACGAGAGAGGGGGCGTCTTGGATGTCATCGGTGAAGACAGTCCTTTCCTCGACTTCTCCGCCTTCGGGAAGGGGAGGAAGCGAGATGAGGTTGGGATGGTTCTTTAAAGGGAAAAAGCAGAGGAAGATGTTAAAAAGTTGACAAGAAAAAATAAAGACAGCAAAGCATTAGCAGACCAAGTAAAGAAGTTTACCTTGGGAAGCGGATTTGCGGCGCTGAATGGCTTTACGCGGCAAGAAGAAGGGACAGGATCTTTTTTGCTGAGAGACGAGATTTTTCGGACAAGTTTTTCTAAATCCTTGACCTCCAAATCTGTCGACAACCGATCAGAGTCCGTGTCGCCAGAATATTTCCATAGAGGGCGTTTGCGAGCTTGGAGAGGCTGCACTCTGGTCCTTAGAAAATAAGCTGTGATTTGGATGCCTGATAATTCTTGGCCACGAGTATTTTGCAACTCGTGGATGCGAGTCATCAGGGCCTCAGTCGCAATCCTTTCTTCTTCGGTAGCCTCTGCGTCCCAGGAGCGGCGGCGCAGAATTCTCTCGGCACCATCAAAAGGAGGGATGTTGTCCTCAGCACAACCGTTGTTTTCTTCTTGAATGTACAGCCACTTCTTGCGCCATCCTTGAACTGAATCAGGAAGCTTGACGTCGAAGTAATTGACAGTGGGGCGAACAGATATTACAACGCCACCTATATTGTAGGCGACGTTGGAAGAGCCATTGCGGCGACAAAAGAAAATGCGCTTCCATAGCGCCCAGTTAGGCTGGACGCCAAGGAAGGCTTCGCAGAGAGTGATGAAGATAGAAATATGGAGGATAGAGTTGGGGGTCAAATGGTGCAGTTGTAGACCATATACGAAAAGCAATCCACGAAGGAAAGGATGAATGGGGGCGGCAAGTCCGCGGATGAGATGGTCAATAAAACTTACCCGATACCCCATTGGAGGGGTTGGGTAGCTCTCCTCATGGGGAAAGCGCAGTGACTCGGGCTTCTTGGTGAGCCCTAGCTTCTTGAGGAGGTTGATGTCCTGAGCGGAAAGTTTGGATCTTTCCCACTCTGAAGCTCCCAGATCCGCGGCGGCCATGGATGATTCTGGTGTGTTGTGCCTCGTCAAGCGGCGCGGACGCATTCACAATGACGGGGGGATGCAAAGCTCGGAGAATTAAGGAAATCCAGGTAGATCTGCGACGGAGAATACGGCAACGATGTGAGCAGAAGTGCCCGAGGAGGAAGAAGGATATATTATATAGAGGTGCGGTGAAGCGACGGACCATTGGATAGAAAAAGTGCGTCGCAGATGATAACCACGTGGAAGCAAGGGTAAAAAAGTATTTTAACATCGAGAAGTTACAGTACGTGCGCCAGGAAAAGCGGAGGATGTGTGTCCCCCACTTGCACAACGTGTCAACGTGGTGGAAGCACTGGACCCACATAGCAGTAAAATTGCGACTATTAATAGCAATGTCATAACTTCGCATAAGGGAGAAACTTTCGACAAGAAAAGTAAGGGAAGTTTGGCGGCAGAGTAAGTTATTTGGGAGCCTTTGATCAAATACAAGTTTTTGCCCACATGCTCGGGGGCTACTTTGAAAAATAAATATTGAGTATGACAGTATGGAAATTGTGGGAGCCTATGATCAAACGCAAGCTTTTGTTCATAGCCTCGGGGGCTACTCCCATCGGGAGCGCTGTTCGCGCACCCGAGAGATAAAAAGAAGAAAATATTGAGAGGAAAGACAATATAGCGACAAGATGCACTAGAATGTTGAGCCTACAACCAAGCACAAGTCCTTGGTTGTAGCCTCGGGGGCTACTCCCATCGGGAACGCTGTTCGCGTGCCCGATGAAAATTATCAAGAAGAGAAAAGAAAAAGAATTCTGAGAAAAAAAAAAAGAGAGAAAGAGGAGCATATTTCGGGTTATAAAGATAACTCTGCATATACTCCCATCGGGAAAACGATTAAGTCAGAATTTGACTCGAGAAAATGTGCTATTCCAACAGTCGAATAAGCACTCGACAATATGTTCTCAGAACGCCAAAAGCTGCGAATTCTGAATGCCGCAAAACACTGCGAAGGTAAGACCCCAGATCCGTTCTGTGCGGCGTGGCATCGCCAAAGACTGCGCTCTGCTACTTTTTTCCACATCAACAGATGTGAAGAAATATCCCAGCGGACGCGCTGTGGACTCGATAAAATTGACTGGGACTCGACAGAATGGTAAGACCTTAAGCGGCACCTGTCGAAGTTTACACCAGTATCACCGAGATCATGTCCAGGGACGTGATCTTGAAGTAGGTTTTTGCGGATTGCCACTAGAGCAGTTAACTAGTACCTGATCCGTCAGATGAACTAGCCCCAACTACCATTATCCCTGTACAAGTATAGAAATGCTTGTGAAAAATATAGACAAGTTAAAATTGTCGAGTAAAAGTAAACGGGGGAGATTTTCCCTGACTCTATGACTCAAGCAAAATCTCGGGGGCTACTGACATAGGCATCCCCAATGGGCCTGCCAGAAATAGTACCCGGGGTTTACTGAAGGCCCACTACTCGAAGAATAAGAAGACTCGGAAGCCCAAAGATATTATTAAGGAAAGCTAGAGTTGTAATAGGAAGTGTTGTATGAAATATCACGGGATAAGGTAAAAACCTCCCCGGACTCTGTAAACTTGTGTATTACGAATCCCTCGGCTCCAACTTGTATATAAGGGGGAGTCGAGGGACGAAGAGATCATCGAATCATTGTTGAACAAACCCTAGTTTTATTTCGTCGAGTACTTTTCGGCTGATAACCTTCGAGATCTACTTGCCCTCTACATAACACGAAACCCTAGTCTACTATTCGTAGGCATTGACAAGTTAATACCTTGTCACCTACCAACTTGGTGCTTCAGCATCTTCACTGGTAGAAAAAGGGGCTTTAGTCCCGGTTGGTGTCATTAATGCCGGTTGCGCAACCGGGATTAAATATGCGCGACTAAAGCTTCCCCCTTTAGTCGCGGTTGCTTACGAACCGCGACTAAATGCCCGTCTACGTGGGCGCCAGGCGACCGTTGGGCGGAGGACCTTCAGTCGCGGTTCTTCTGGCCAACCGCGACTAAAGGCCGCCACAGGTTTAGGGTTTCTACAAGGGTGCATGCACTCGTGAGGTCTTCCACGTGGAACATGATTCTCTCGGTGGCACTGTCGCCCCCAAGGCCTAGTGATGTAGTTTATTACCCGGGCTAGCTTATTTTAGGGCGAAGAACTAGTTTAGGTTCCCCATTTGCAAAATCCGCATGCAAATTATGTTATGAAATATAACACACTTTTAGAAATAGGACGCAAGTGTTTGATTTCCCAGATTTGTAGTTCATGTTTTGTGTTTCTATTCTTTTTTTTTCGATAAAGGGAATATATTAATATCGAGAGATACCAATTACACCTAGCCTCTACAACAACGCACCACCCTAATGGCACTACGGATGCACACAGCTAAAAAAAGAAAAAGAAAACTAAGAAACAAAAGTCCCGCTACAGTATCACAGACCTAACAACAGCAATACATCCACCACCATGACAACACCTGAATTGCAGACTCTCCAAAAAACGACGCCTCCAAGAAGGGAACAGTGCTCCAACACCGTCGTCGCCCGATCAAAGATCTTAGGTTTTCACCCTGAAGATAATCCCACTCTCAAAACAATGCCTCCACCAAGGTCACTGCCAGACACAACCAGTTAAGGCCAGACCTTGGGTTTTCACCCTGAAAGGTAGGACTCTGCGCTTCACATGTGTTGTCGCCCCCACTTTCATACCGCTGCTGTGAAGCCCGGACACCAAGCAAGCCCCTCAACAGCGCGGAGACTTGAACCTCCCTTAGCTAGTCCTCCCCTCCGGCCTTCATGAAATTCTCTTCTTCCGACTTTCATCATGGATCCATAGTCACTTGATGTCAACACAGAAAAAGAGCTTCGCGCCGCTCCCTCCAGAACCAAACGGTCGGAATAAACGCATGGGTGCGCACGACCGAATGCCTCCGATCCAGCAAACTCCAGGCAAAGCACTGTTACATTCGCCGGCGGAGCCTTCCGAAACTCAACCCTCCGGCCAGATCACGAGGCCAGGCCTCCGGTAGGTCCTCCTCTTCACGCAAGAGAGGCCCTAGGACCGCCGCCTTTATTCAGGCTGGACCCCCACGTCGGCGACCATCCCGGGCTGGCCAACCCAACCCTCCACCGGCGACACCATCGCCGGCTTCCATGCACCTCCATCTCACCGCCGGATGGCGATGATAGATCAAAAATCCACCACCACCAACCGCAGGCCGACCCTCTCCGGCGAAGAAGAGGCCACCTCCTCCGTCAAACCCAAGGCTGCTGCCCCGGGCGCCCTCGTGTCGCGGAAGATGCCCGAGATCGCCTCCATGCACCAACGAGAGGTGGGGGTGGATGGCATGGCGCAGACCGAGGGTCTGGTCGCCGCCCACCACCAACCCCTGTCGGAGTGCTGCGGGAAGCCGACGAGAAGAGGGAGACCGCAGCGCCGCCCATCCCACCCGCGCCGACCGGTCCGCCAGGGGACAGCCGACGGGAGGAGGGCCGCCGCCGCCGTCACCCATCCCACGCGCGTCTGCTCCGCCAAGCATCGAGGAGGTGGGGATCCGGCCGCCGATCTCCACGCGGCGACGAGGAAAGGCCCCCGCCGCCGCCACGCCCCGAGGGACTTTGCCCCGGCGGCGCTACCGGCGGCGGCGGAGGGTTGGGGGCGGAGGGATGGGGGCGGAGGGTTGAGGGTTGTGTTCCTTTCTACTCGTCAAAAACAGTTCGCCCTGTCGGTCTGTTCTATTCTTCCTAGTGTTTCTATTCTGCCGTAGAGTTTTTCAATCCGAAACACGTGATGCGGCATACCACAAACGCCTTTTGCAGTTCAGGCATTTGTGGTATCTGCTAGACATGCTCTAAGAAAAGACAAAGTGTAATTTGCGTTTGAAATCGTTAGGAAAATGGTACTTTCATCCGAAGATTAGTATGCCCGATTTTCGTTAGAAAGCCTGCACCGACAATGGCGGGGAAGAGTGGAAGACACAGGTTGAACAAGGAACAATGGCGCCGAGACAGCCCAGATACGTACGGTTGAAACGAGCCGGTTCCCGGTTACTAGTTTCAGGGAGGAATAACGAGTCCTTCCCCTGCCATTTTTTGGTATTAGTACTAGGTACATATAACACGTGAGCATCCAATGCTAGTATATCAAGTATCAACACACGCACGCCCGTCGATCGATCCAGCAGTCGAACGAACAGCCCAAATGTGTTATTCCGGCCGGCCGGCCGCCGCTCCTACGCCATGGGCCGGTCACGGCGGCGAGAGGCCGTGCTTGAGCGCCGCCTTCCAGACGACGTCGATCCTGTCCACGTCGATGGCGCCCACCTCGTGGTGCTCCCACCCCTCCAGGCAGTGCACCACCCCGCCGGCGTGGCACGCGTGCACCACGCCGCGCTCCATGGTGTACTCGCAGGAGCCGAGGCCCTGGACGTCCTTGGGGAGCCGCATGGCGGCGAGCTTGCCGTAGGTGCAGTCGCGGCGGAACTCGATGACCGGCGGCACCACGAACTGGTGGAAGTGCGTGCCCGGCGGCGCCCACCGCTGCTCCCTCGGAGACAGCCACTTGCCCACTAGCCAGGTCTGAAGTTGAAAACCACGAACACATACATATTTCGTCAGGTTTCTGAACCGTCCTCCAGAACATTTCGCTGCAAATTATGAACGTATGTGGGGTTTTACTACCTTGCAGGTCTTTGCCGCGTGGTACTTGGTGACCTGCACCAGGTACTGCTGGAACTCAGCCGGCGCCTCCCTCTGTATCTTCAGGAACCGCTCCGACGACAGCGTCAGCATCTGAAAGAACATGATCGATCAGACGAATTCACTGCAGATTGGTTGCACTGATCACTGGTGAAATGAGACATGGACATGGATCTGAAGAATTCAGGGCGTACCAGGACTCTGATCTTCTTCCTGCAAAGGTATAGCGCGATGGCTCTGCCGAGCTTGGACGTCGCCCCGGTGAGGAACACCTCCTTGACGTTGCTGGGGATCTCGTTGAGGATCACGGCCGCCGTGAGGGTGTTGCCGTGCACCACCCTCACCCTCAGGTTCGGGTGATTGCTCACGAACAGCGTGCCGCCACCGTTCAGCGCTTCATTCTGAATGTGCAGGCAGCCAAAAGTACACGTCAGTTTAAATTCTCTGAAACTTTAGGACCCATTTTTCATCAGAGCTTCAGATGTCGTGACATTGCTCACCTTGTTAAGAGCGGCAAGGCTCAGCACTTTGACCCCCATCTTGTCGGCCCTGAGGATGGCGAGCTCGATCTGGTGGTTGATGCCCTCCTTCATCGGCGGGATGAAGTACTGGAAGCTGTATCTCGGGATGGTCCACGTCTGGTGGAAGCGGCCGCGGAGGTAGTAGAAGCTGACGGTGAAGGTCTTGGAGCAGAACACCTGGAACACCATCATGCAGAAGGCGATGGGCCAGAGCGGGAGCAGGACGAGGTGCGTGGCCCAGGGCAGCGAGCTGCATGCCCGGAACGCGAACGGCACGTGCATGGACGACACCACGTCCACCACGTGCGCCAGGAACACGAAGTCCGGCACGCGGTCGTTCTTCCCTGCATCATCGATCAGATTCAGTCTATTGAAGATTTGCTATTGTGGCTGAAACTTGCAAGGTTTTGTGTCATGATCATCGATGCCTCTGTACCTTGGTCGACCTCCTTCTGCAGCTCCCACGATTTTGGGTGGACGGTGTCACCGAGGGCGTCGAAGAGCGGCATGAAGAGGCAGAAGTTGCAGTCCTTCTCCTGGTGGTGCAGGCTCAGGTACCTACACAACACATGCACGACACAGATGATTAATTGGCAGACATAGGTCTTAACCAACACATGGATGGAATTCACTAGATCATGGGAGGCATCCAAATTTGATATCGAACACTGATTGGAAAGTGTCCAGAAGTCAGAAGGGATTTTACGCACATTAACCGTCCCCTGTCTCTAAATAAACGGTAGCCAACGTGCATGGTCGTAGCAACTAATTAGAGGAGACCCAAGAAAATGTAGCAGTACTTTGCACTATGAACAGCAAATGTAGTGCATCTCTGATTATCTGTATGTGCATTAACATCCCTCTGCCTTCTAAGTACTCACACCATGAACACCAAATATACTGGTGGTGCATCTCTGAATCTCTGTATGTAGCAAGGTCCACGTTAGGGCGACAGCGACAGAGACCGCGCCGTGCCCCGGCTCGTCCGGGATCTGCCGATCATTGCCTGGCTGGTTCCGGCCGGGGCCGTGCGGAGCGGCACCTTTCTGGTTAGTTGGGCGGGGGCTTCCATTTACGCCGCTCGCGTACAGTATCCACCACACATGGCCTGCCTGACACAAGTCGCAAGTCCTCCAGGAAATTGACACTCCACCATCAAGTTCTAGAAATATATAATCTTGTGATCATGTGATGGGTCTTGATCTTGTGATGCCGATGCTAGTTTCTTTACTTTTTCTATATCATCACAATAGCGACATCTAAAATCGTTGACTGGCAAGGAAATCTAACATGTATTGTCGGAAACAGGGATGTGCAGTGTTTATACTCTTCAATCTTCATGTTATTTTCAACGATGAAAAAATCATACTGCATACAGTAAACATTAGGGGCATACACAAATCTAATTTCGGCCAAGAAGAGTTACTCACGTAGGGGTGTAGATGAGGTATCTGAGGAAGGGGAAGGCCTGGAATGTCTTGTGCGAGATGACCTCCACGTTGCTGTACCCCATGCAGCGGAGGTAGTCGAAGAGGAAGATGTGCCCGTAGACGAGGCTCACGGAGCCCGCCCCGGCCAGGAAGGCCCCGGCGATCGGAGCCCCCATCGCCAGCGTCAGGACCAGGTTCTCCAATGGCGTGCCGTACGCAGCTGAAAACCAAAGTCAAGTGAGTAATCTGGCGTCATTATTGTAAGGGAATGCTTGGACTAGAGTAGAGACTCAAAGAGTGTACCGGTGAGCGGCTGGGTGACCGGCGACGAGTGGTGCTTGGAGTGGTATTCGCTGAAGAGCGGGCCCCGGTGCAGGGCCTTGTGGGCCCAGCGGAAGGCGGGCTCGGAGAAGGCGACGTGGAGAAGCAGGGCCACGGCCCAGCCCCGCGGGTCCCAGACCCGGAGGTCCGTGATCGCCGGGAACAGCGCGCTGCTGGTCGCCATGGCCCCGAGCAGGGTTTGCATGATCACCAGGTTATCCCTGCACCACAATCAATCCATTAGCTAGCCCCCAAAACAATCCTTCATTTTTTGTCTAGCTCGAAAATATTCCTATTTTGTAGTCGAAACGGCAACAGCTAGTTCCAAAATAATTGGAGGAAAAAAAAGCCCCACGCATGTCAGCATGGGAGGGAGCCGTGAGGAAATGCGATGCCCACTCTGTGTTGGTCTGGCCGGCCATCACGCGCTCGGGATGCATTCAAGTTGCTTGCCGCGGCTCTTCGTGCGGGGTGCTGCTCCTACTTTGGCCATCCACCAACGAACACCCAAATCCAGATAGTAGGCGTTATTGCGATGCATTTACTGCGAGCTATGCTACACTACGTGGGACCTGCCCTCAGCCTCGAACGAAGAACACCCAAAGATTAGTGGTCACCCAAAGCTGACCACAAACCTAGCCGGAAATGAACGATACAGGCACCGGTCGTATACTGTCTGCACGACTGGATGTACACTAGTCGATCTAGTGGTAGACTGAATGAAAATTAGAGATAAAGCAGTCAAGCTCGATCGATCTGAGGCATGCCGGAAAGACCTAGCTCTGAAGACGAATGTCCATGTCGAAACTACGTACACTTATCCACAAGCTGTAGCGAGAAACTGACAAGCTGTTCAATTAATGGTCTGCGCAAACTTGCAGGAGCGTGCGGCATGAACATGAACATGAACAGTGAAGTGAGCATGCCGGCTAGCTAGCTACTCTGGCGAAGAAGAGTGAAGTACATAGCTAGGCTGACGTACCAGTCCCACTCGGCGTCGATCTGCTGGAAGTCGACGCCGTCCCGGACGACGCGGCGGCGGCGGGTGAAGAAGAGCATGTTGCCGTAGGAGAACCACAGCTGGAAGGTGAGCGACCGGAGCGCCAGCAGGACCAGGAGGTGGAAGCTCCACGACCCCGTCGGCGGGCCGCCCTTCTCCCGCCACGCCTGCGCCGCCGTCCACACCAGTGGCCCATATAGCAGGTACTGCGAGGTGAAAGAAAATCAAAAGGATTAATCGGTGCGGCCACGACGAGCTAGCAAGAACATGTATGTGAACAAGCAATGGCGGATGGAGAGTGCTTGCCTTGTATGCGCCTAGGCTTGCCCATGGCCAAGCAGACAGCGGAGAACCCATGGCCGGACAGTCGCCGGAGAAGGAGGGTGGAGAGAGAGACCTTGTTTTTTGGTATTGGGATGATGTCTCGCTCTCGCCCCGCCTCCTCGATCTCCTCCTAACCCAAGGATGTGTTGTGTTGTGGAGTCTGGACACCACCCAGCCTCGCACTACTTATAATAAAACACGAGCCGGGAGTCAGGAGGTACTGTAGATGGAGTGATTATCAGGCAGGCAGAGGAGAAGAATTCAACGTACGATTTCCCGCTTCGCTTGTAGTAGAGTGTACACGCTGGTGGTTACTGGTTAGCCAGCCAGCTCAAGTGGTGGTGCTTTCGAGCTTTAAAAACAAAATGGCACAGTAAAGCGACTGTACCGCGCCATGCCCATGAGCACAGGGTGCACAGCCACCTTCCCACGGTAGAACGCGTAACTGGTCCTGTGACGCCCATGCTTTCCGGCAAAAGGCCCGTACTTTGAAAATGTTCCCATCGATGTACATTTGAGTGCTAAGAGCATCTCCAGCCGCGTCCCTCAAAGCATCCCCCAAAGCGCGCCGGATTAAGCGTTTGGGGGACGTATTTCGTTGGTGCCGCGTTTGGGGGACGTCGCTCCCCAGTCGCGTCCCCCAAACGCCGCCCCCAAAATTTAAATAGATAGAATAAAACTCTTTACTAATATTTAAATCGGTTCAACATAAACAAAATACATATAAAACTTCGAAAAACATAATTAAATTACATATAAATTATTTTAAACTACTACTTCTTCTTCTTCGATGATGGCCCTGCCTCGTCGTCGTCATCATGGTGGCGCTTCCTGCTCGTCACCTCTTCCGAAGAGGCGGTGTCGGTCGACGCGTCGGAGTCCTCCTCGTTGTCGCCGGTGCTCGCCGGCTGCGCCTTGGCCTTGGCGGTATTGGCCTTCGCGTCCGCCTCCGCCTTCGCAAGGGCCACCGCCGCCTCCTCTGACCCTTGTTCCTCCGCGTCCTCCTCCACGCCCAGCCATTGCTCCGCGCTGTCAAGTGGCAGGAGGGAATCGTCACCGCTGCTGGGCGTCGGAGCTTTCTCCCACCAATGGCGCCATCCAGCAGGCTTTCCCTCGCTGGAGGTGTCGGACGGGAGCTCGGAGATGTAGCTCATCGTCGCTGGAGGTGTCGGATGCGGCCGGTGAAGATCCAAAAGCGCCGACGTACGGGTCTTATTGAGCGCGGGATGGCGGCGCAGAAGTCGAAAAGAGCAGCGGTTGCTCTTCCGAGGAGTCCCGACTCCATTCCGGCGGTTGCCGCGTCGTCGACGCGGTTGCCAATGCGACGGTTCCGCTTCCCGGCAACTGCACCGTCGCTACGTAGGCGGCAGCTAAGCTTCCGAGCCGCTGACGCGTCGGGCCCGCGTCGGTTCGCCTCGCTTTTCGTTGTGTCCGGCGTGCCCGGTGCGTCCCCTGTGGGACGGGGACGGGCTCGGCGAGCCGGACAAAAATGGGCTTTGGGGGACGCGGCTGGAACGGTTTTTTTGTCCGGCGCGCCCCAAATCCCTTTGGGGGACGCTTTGGGGGACGCGGCTGGAGATGCTCTAAAAGGACTTAATTACATTGTGACTCGATACTCAACCATCAACACTACAACTATGGCTGGGCATGGGCAGCCCGGCCCGAAAATGGTGGTTCTAGGCCTAGAAATGTTGGCCCTATGGCTGGCCGGGCTGGGCCCAGGTAGTTCAAAAACGTGAAATAATGAAGTGGCCCAGCCCGCGGCACAGCGGGCTTTAGTGCTTTTTGACCGGGCCAGGCTTGGGCCTAGTTTTTGCATGTCGGGTTTTTTTTCTGACAACCCCGATAGTATTTGATATATTAAAATTTAATTTGCATAGGGCAAATAAAAATTGAAACGACATAAAAAAATTAAAATACTTAATAGCTAGACAAACCCTAAGTTTTGCGGCGGCCGCGCCGCCTACTCCTCGTCGTCACATGCCAGGTTGTCAAAATCAGGCACGGGTTACAAGTATGGCCATGGGACCATAGGTGGTGCATGAGTTGCAGTCCCTGAGCTGGAAGCCTTGGTGTAGGAGTCGCGTGAGCTACGGCCGCTACATATGGGGGCCTTGCTTCAGGAGGCGTTAGAGCCATCGGTGGCCAGGTCAACGACGCGGGCCACTGCTAGGTCCATAGCGACATATGCGTTGGCGCTTGAGAGCGTCACTATGTTAGTTCAGGTTGGCGCGGTGGAGTCTACGGCGCTGTGGTAGGTCCTCCTGCCACAAGCGCGAACTTCTGCTGCTAGATGGCGAAGCCTTGCCACTCGGCCATGGCCTCTAGTTCCGATGTGGCGATGCCCAACTTGAGGGCTTCATCGTGGTCTAGCTTGACTGGTAGGGAAAGCCGTCCACCTTGTTCATGGCTTACAGCTGCTCAAGCAACGAGACTGAGGAAGTGAAGTGTGTCATCCAGCGGGTCTTCGCCCGAAATGTCATCGCTGCCCATCAGCTCTTCCTCTTCCCCCTTCATGGGCGCCAGAGCAAGCACCTTGTCGTAGTCCCTTGTCTAGTCACCTAGGAAGGTGGCGCGACATCGCGGGTCCATTACAACCTCCCGAAGGTGTCCCACACCAGCGAGTTGAGGGTGTAGGCGATTTCTTCGCGTAGATCAGTCAATAGGAGCGCCTGACACCGTCAATATCTTCAGGTCGCTCCCTCCCCTCCCGTGGCACCAATGCAATAATACTGACTGCCTCCATGCGTTGAGGAGCCAGCCCAAGGAGATGTGAGCGTTGTTCCACCCTGTCGGTGTTCTGGTGCCCCATAGCGACCACGCCACGTTTATTGGGATGCACTGTCAGTTGCGAGAAGAGGGAGATGGATAGCGGACGTCGGATCACGAGTACCCTGCCTCGTGCTACTGCTTGGATTTCTTCCATGGCCATGAGTTGCCCATATCAGCAAGGTTGATGTGGCTTACAGTGGTCTGGGGGCAAGGCTAAACGGAAGTGTCAATGGTCTTGGTTGGGTGCGGCTGCTTGCATTAAAAAGGATGGGTATGCGGCCTCCATCAATGCACCCCTACCGGCGCTAGCGTGTGCAGACGACGAAATGGCCAACATTGAAGGGGCACGAAGAAGGTGAAGCGGCCAGCGTAGAAGGCCACAACGTCGCCTCCAGTGCAGGCGAAGTGGGCATTTGGTGGTTGCCAAGTAGTCCTAGAGCGGATGTGCAAGCTTTCCACAACGTCTCCGCGCGGACACATTCCCATCCCAAATTTGAGCCTAGAATAAGTCAGTATGCGTGCCTCGGTTTATTTAGGTGGGCAGTGGGTTGGATATCATGTGTCCTCCTGTCTGAGCGGATCAAAATAGACAGCATCGGTCCATACATGCTGCACCGCTAGAGATGCCTTTTTTTTTAAAACTAAAATGAAGTTTTTTAACAAAAAACCTTTTGAGGTGCCGTTGTGAGGAGCCGTGCCTCCAATGCATCGGCAACATGTGTTGGCTCCCCAATAGCGCTTGCCCGATGTTGTTGATGCACGCCATATTGAAGACGCCGGTGGAGATACCCTTAGTTGCTACTCGAAAGTGTTGTAAAAAGTAGGGCGCACTTCAAGTTACCACAGTTTCTATGTACTTCCTGAAGAAGACTTGCCGAGTCGCATAAATATCGTGCTGATAAACTTAGCACGTACCGCTGCCTACGCAAAGAAAATTAGCTTTGCAGCGATGCCGCAACGGAACAATCCGTTTTCTCGGGGTGCATGTGCTCGTTCGTATAGGTACGTACGTAGGCAGCAAACATATTGCATGATCGCTGCATCGTGCGTGGTCCATCGTCTCCCACCGTCCCACGGCCGAGCAGATCACCACCATGCCCGCGGCCGGCCTGCTCGTGTTAATTCGTACGGTGTGCTGCAGTTTTCTCCCAAATGCAAGTTGTGTTCCGGACTTCAGGTAACTACTGTTGTTAACCAGCCACGAAAAAATAATCTTGCATCAATTGTGTGGTGCAACTAGCTAGTAGTGCGTAAATCGTTTGCACATGGATGCTAGCCTGATGTTTTTTTTTTTGTTGTCGTCACGGTAATTAATGAAAATCGCTTGGACAAAAAGTAGTGCAGGTTCCTTGATTATGTTTTTGCAGGGGATTGAAAGACAGCTTTATTGCTCAGGTTATGTGGTTACAATCAAATCGGAGAAGAAAATCGTGTCTTGATGTTGCTAAGTGATCACATTATGCTATTTTAGTTTTCTGAATTTTGTTTCACACATTCTACATTGTCTAATATCATATTTGTCTTGTCTTCAGAGTTAAATTCCAAATTCAAATGTGGTTTGAATTAATAAGTTCAAGTTAAAAATTGAGTTCAAACTACTGCCCCCGAAAACAAGAATATCAACAAAGGTCATGTCAAAATCCGTAGCACTTTACTGATGAACTAAACCTTTTCATCAGTACAAGAGATACTTTGATCACTTTGAATTTTAAATTTAAGCAATAAAAAGATCATCACAATTTTAGATGCATGAATGCAGATGCACAATTCATAATTCTACCCCTCATTTAGTCCTATTTGTTGGGATCTTAAAGTGAAGCATCGTACCATGCAAGTGTTGGTAGTGACAAAGGCAATGGTCTTTTCTGATGCTCGTGGAATTGAGCAATGTGGAAGAACTCTATACTCCTCTGCATTGATGATTTTTCTTTAATCGCCTACACTATAAGGTGACGGATGATGCATGATATGTCTTGGATGATATAGTCTCTACGATGATGAACATTATGATGATATAAGTCATGTTTTCGGTTTAATTTATTTTAATAAATTGGGTGACTTTGATTTATTTCTTGAGGATGAATTAGATGAATTCTCATCTCCTCTCTCACGATGTTTGCATTTGGATGATTTTCTTCTATTACCTACACGTTTAGATGACGGGTGATGGATGATGATATATGTTTTTGGGTGATATTTTTTTTATAAAGTTGGATGATATGGTTGCTACTATGATATGGACATTTATGTTGATATCGTGTTTTGGTTTATTTTAATTCTTAAAATATTGGATGAATTTGATTTTATTTCCTTTTTGAACATGTGGATTTGAAAAGGCTTTGAATCATTTAGTTTTTGGTTTCAGAGTTTCAGACTTCTAAGATACAAGAAATGCAAAAGAAAAGAAAAAATACATTCGAGCCTGGGGAATCTGACTTTGCAGAGCACATTTAAACCAGTTTTATATGCTCAAATTTCAGTGAGTCTACTCAAGTTGTTCTTAGACTTAGTTGTACAATATTTGATAATGATGTAGATAAGCCCTCCAAAAAGTATGTCTTAGGAAAAAAACATGACGCTTTCATGTCAGCATTATATTGTCGGATCCATGGTATCAGTAGTGACGCAATATCGTAGGTAGCTATGGAGGCAGACTCATTCGGCATATACTCCGTATGTCGTTGCTTCCCAAAACGGGGGAAGATGTTCACAGAAACCACATGCATGCATGCGCGCCTCTTAAGGCTACTAATCAATTACAAGAAAGCGTTAATCAAAAGAAAATAAAATCGTATGATCAATATATATGCAGGTCAGCAGGTGGTACCTTAGATCTGTTCGGAACGAACTAAGCAGTGAAAAAAGTTATTACCACTAGTAGTAGAAATTAAAGTTGCGACTGGGGACAATATATATGCACGTACTTTTTTGAACGAACAGTCACATGATCGACCTGCTTCATCGTACAGCCAACTGGTACGGCCATGAACGTGCTAGCTACCACACCATAGCCGGGCATTGGCAGGAACCGTGCGCGGAGGTGGACGTCTTGCTGTTTCACACTTTCTCGGGGTCCAGCTAGTTCACATAAGAGTATTTTCTTTGGCCAATAACACCTTACATTATGGGGCGGAAGGAGGAAAATACTAGGATGAACTTGATGCAAGTGCACCCCACTATGAAAATTTCCAAATAATACTATTCCAAAGTTTTAGAAAAAAAATGCATACATTTATATCCTATTTTGACACTTATTTGTGTAGATTTTCGCATAAAAACACAACTATGTTTGACCTACACATAAATGTGAAAATAGAATTTCCTATTTCAGTGAATAGTACACAACCAACACCATTATAGTGTCATTTGAATATTTTATCATTTTCGTGTAGGCCACATGCAATCGCATTTTTTCATGAAAAACTTGGACATGTGAGTACCAGCATAACATGTACATGAGAAATTTTATTTCAATTATTTTTGATATTTTCAAATAGCATTTTTTCCAATATTTCGATTTAGTTAAGTTTTCATTGGTTTTCACCACAAAATAGATAATATGAAAATGAAAACTATTAATAATCCCTACATATAATTATATTTTTTGCGATTTAAGCACACTAGTAAAAAATAGTCTTTCGTTCGGAGCTGCAAGGAGCATTAGTCCCGGCCGCTACTTGGCAACCTCTAATCCCGGTTCGAATGGGATCTTTAATCCCGATTGGCGATACCAACCGGAACGAAAGGAGAGACGGCGGGTGCGTCAGGCTGCGAGCACCTTTAGTCCCGGGTACTAAAGAATTTTTTATTTGAGCCAAAATATCTAAAAGGGTGGAAAATTGAAAACCCTAAAAAGGGACCTTTACTTCCGGTTAGTTACATTACAATCAAATTAATTTAAAACCATAATCATAGTGGATGATGCGGATCAATAAAATTATAATTATTCCATTACAAATAAAAGACTGTTCATATTCATATCTAGGCCTATAGTATATGTACTCGAAGTCACCGTCGTTGTTGTCGGAGGAGCCATCGTCGTCGCTCGTCGGGCGTGGCTAGAACCTACGAGACGGTGGTGGTGGTTGCATCCATAGAGGTTGTGGCAGCGCACGCGGCGGGGATAGATGGCCGTAGCGGCTGCAACCTTGGTCGTCATCGACACGGCGTGCACGGTAGGCCTGCTCCTCTTGTTCCCACCAGGACCGGCCAACCTCCATCGGCGACGGCAGTGGGAGCTCCAGGGAGGTGATACGTCTCAAACGTATCTATAATTTCTTATGTTCCATGCTACTTTTATGATGATACTCACATGTTTTATACACATTATATGTCATATTTATGCATTTTCCGGCACTAACCTATTAACGAGATGTCGAAGAGCCAGTTGATGTTTTCTGCTGTTTTTGGTTTCAGAAATACTAGTAAGGAAATATTCTCGGAATAAGACGAAATCAACGCCCAGGGTCCTATTTTTGCACGAAGCTTCCAGAAGACCGAGGGGGAAAGGAAGTGGGGCCACGAGGTGGCGACACACCAGGGCGGCGCGACCCAAGCCCTGGCCGCGCCGGCCTGTTGTGTGGGCCCCTCGCGTCGCCTCTTGACCTACCTCTTCGCCTACTTAAGCCTCCGTCGATAATAGCCCCAGTACCGAGAGCCACGATACGGAAAACCTTCCAGAGACGCCGCCGCCGCCAATCCCATCTCGGGGGATTCAGGAGATCGCCTCCGGCACCCTGCCAGAGAGGGGAATCATCTCCCGGAGGACTCTACACCGCCATGGTCGCCTCCGGATTGATGTGTGAGTAGTTCACCCCTGGACTATGGGTCCATAGCAGTAGCTAGATGGTTGTCTTCTCCCCATTGTGCTATCATTGTCTGATCTTGTGAGCTGCCTATCATGATCAAGATCATCTATCTGTAAAGCTACATGTGCGTTTGTTGGGATCCGATGGATAGAGAATACTATGTTATGTTGATTATCAATCTATTACCTATGTGTTGTTTATGATCTTACATGCTCTCCGTTATTAGTAGAGGCTCTGGCCAAGTTTTTACTCTTAACTCCAAGAGGGAGTATTTATGCTCGATACTGGGTTCATGCCTCCATTAAATCTGGGACAGTGACAGAAAGTTCTAAGGTTGTGGATGTGCTGTTGCCACTAGGGATAAAACATTGATGCTATGTCCGAGGATGTAGTTATTGATTACATTACGCACCATACTTAATGCAATTGTCTGTTGTTTGCAACTTAATACTGGAAGGGGTTCGGATGATAACCTGAAAGTGGACTTTTTAGGCATAGATGCATGCTGGATAGCGGTCTATGTACTTTGTCGTAATGCCCAATTAAATCTCACAATACTCATCATGTCATGTATGTGCATTGTCATGCCCTCTCTATTTGTCAATTGCCCAACTGTAATTTGTTTACCCAATATGCTATTTCTTATGGGAGAGACACCACTAGTGAACTGTGGACCCCGGTCCATTCTTTTACATCGAATACAATCTACTGCAATACTTGTTCTACTGTTTTCTGCAAACAATCATCTTCCACACTATACATCTAATCCTTTGTTACAGCAAGCCGATGAGATTGACAACCTCACTGTTTCGTTGGGGCAAAGTACTTTGGTTGTGTTGTGCAGGTTCCACGTTGGCGCCGAAATCCCTGGTGTTGCGCCGCACTACATCTCGCCGCCATCAACCTTCAACGTGCTTCTTGGCTCCTACTGGTTCGATAAACCTTGGTTTCTTACTGAGGGAAAACTTGCTTCTATACGCATCACACCTTCCTCTTGGGGTTCCCAACGGACGTGTGTTTACACGCTATCAGGAGGCACGGATGGCCACGCATTTGCCGGGGAACTCCTTCTTCAGTGGCTGGAAGTGAGGGTATCATAGGCGAAGGTAGTGGCCCGCCAAGATGTGGTTCATCACACCCTCGAAGGTCCGGCTACCCCACCATAGCCGCCGGCCGGCCTCGTTGTTGTCCACGGGATGTGTTCCATCCCCCTCGTACCTAACGAGCTCTATCTCCCGTCAATAGGCGAAGAAGGAATCCCAAGTGGCGACGTTGTCGTTATCCCAGCGGTGGTCCATGCGCTGCTCGGGAGTGAGCTCGACGTAGTAGTGGTGGGTGATGGCCGCATGCCAAGCTGCACCTTGGGGGCCGTGAGAGCTCAGGTTCCAGCCCGGGGGGCTGGGGTAGTTGGAGGCGTTGAGCGCCTCCGCCTCCACGTGGGTGAGGGCAAGATCATCGGACGCCATGGATGAGAAGTGTGAGAGAGAAATCTATGGAACTAGGGTATGAGATGTGACCCTTCCACCACTTCCCGCCTACATATAGCGGCGACAATGGCGGGAAGCAGTGGAAAGGACGAGAAGATGTAGGTGGGAAGCGTTGAAAAGGGCGGAAAGGATAAGAACGTGTGTGCAACCTTTAGTCCCGGTCGGTGTGTGCAACAACAAACCGGGACTAAAGGAGTTGCGGTGGGTGCGTTAGGCCGCGAGCACCTTTAGTCCCGATTGGGGAAGCAATCCAAAACCATTTTCTAATTTGTAAAATAATTAATATAACTATTCAAACCATTAACCAAGCCCACGCTCCGGTTTAGTTGACGACTTGACTAACATGAAAACACCTCTAGTGTGAGGAATAGACCAACAATGGAGATGGGTGCGTTCATGGGGTTACGGGGAAATTTTCCCGGGGCGAGCTCCTCGAATATGTCGTATGTCGTGCACACCAACGACATCTTCGAGAAGCTCCGCCACGAGAGATTTCCCAACCCTTTCCTCTGGCCATGGGGACGAAGCTCCCTACCTTCTTGGTTAGGCTTTCACGGGCTTGCCGGGAAATTTTCACGAGGCGGAACTTCCGAAGATGTCCTAGGGTGTGTGCACCAACGATATCTTCGAGAATTTCCGCCACGGGAGATTTCCCAACCCTTTCCCCGGCCATGGGGACGAATTAAGCTCCCTACATTTTGGTTGGCTTTTTGAGCTGCTTGGGATTAGCAACGCTCCTTTTATAGGTCTGGCTCCGCTTCCTCCTTCATCTTGTTCCTCCGATAGGACGTTGTGTGCTACATCCGTTATCTCGCCGAGCAGTGCATCCACCCACTCGTCCTTATCCCATTGATAGTTTTGTTAGGGACTAAAGGTTGGCCTTTCGAAAAACCCTTTTAGTCCCGGTGGCATCAACCAAATGGGAGTAAAGGTTGTCATGCCGAAAAACCCTTAAGTTCCGGTTGGTTACTCCGACAGGACTTCGTGTGCTACATGCCTTATCTCGCCGAGCAGTTCTGGATTCCTCTTCTTCTTCCTCATCCTCATGTTCATCGACGTCATCCACGATGGAGCCATCCTTCTCGTACTCATTTTGTCCCTCCTCTGCTCACCGGTACTAGCTCTGGGATTCCTCTTATTCCCCCTCATCATCTTCATCAGCGTCATCCACGATGAAGCCATCCTTCTCGTACTCATTTTTCCCTCCTCTGCTCACCAGTACCAGCTTTGGCTTCATCTTCTTCCTCCTCCTCATTTTTTGTATTGAGAGTTTTGGTAGATTTTAAATTATGCAAAACATATGAGTTAATGCATTTTAATTGAAAAATGAAAAAAATAGATTGGCTAGTTAGAACATTTATTTTAGAAAACATAAAATAATTTTGGATTATTTTTCTAAATTAAACATTTTTTATGTTGAAAGTTTTGGCAGATTTTAAATTATGCAAAACATATGAGTTAATGAATTTTTTATTGAAAAATGGAAAAAAGTTAATAGTTTGGCTAGTTAGAAAATTTATTTTAGAAAACATAAAATGATTTTGGATTATTTTTCTAAATTATAATATTTTTCATGTTGAAAGTTTTGGCAGATTTTAAATTATGCAGAAGTTATTTTAATTCATATCGTAACACTTTGCAAAATGTGAAAAAAGTGGAAAAATTGAAAATCCCCCCAAAAAAGAACCTTTTATTCCGGTTGGATGAACCAACCAGGACTAAAGGTCAATTTGCGCGTGAATAGAAACGATGGTCGAAAATTGCCTTTAGTCTCGGTTGGTGAACCAACCGAGAATAAAGGTTGGACCTTTAGTTACTGTGTAGTGGGGATGGGCTCGGGGCGCCGGACACCGTATTGGGCCGCGACGGACAGAAAGGGCCTTTAGGGCATGGGGCTAGGGATGATTTTTTGTTCGGCGTGCCCCAAATCCCTTTAGGGGACGCTTTGGGACGCGGCTAGAGATGCTCTAAGGCAACGCTTTTGCTTTTGTTTCAAAAAAGAAAAGATTGTGCCCGTGTATATAAGGATGTCTAGCATGTACTAAATTTATGATTTTGTTATCTAAAGGAAGAAGATAAATATTGGAAAACCAAAATTATTTTTAATGCTAATTTAGAGCCATTTTTTTAGTGTAGCCTAAAATGAAAAAGTATGTTAAACAAAAAATACACCTTCATTGAAATCATCTCCATATTTTTCTGTTCTAGCTAGTGTAACCGGAACTTATACAAAAATAGGTGAAAAAATGCATGTTTGTAGAATTCATCTACCTCCATCAGTGAATAAGGAACTGATTTTTAAATGCCGATTTAAATTTTCGTGGAAGTTCAGAGCTACATGTTCTCCCTCCGATCCAAAATAAAATATCATGGTTTCAATTTTAAATATAGACAAAAACCACGATAATTACTCTGGATTATAGAAAAGAAAAGTTTCGACCAAGGACAACATACGCACGGATTGCTTGGTCGTACCGGCTACCGGTCCAGCATCGTACTCACGGGCAAGACGCAGGCGGCCGGTCTAGTCCGCCGATTTCACACTTGCTCTGAGTCTAGCTAGTGTACGAGCTCCATTGCCTCTAGAAACGACAGGGAAACTTCAACATTGCACAGACCAGTACTCGGCACTGTGCGTACGATTCCTCGTGCTAAGGGCATCTCCAGCGGTTCGACGAACACAGATGATGTGCAACCGTTTGCGTACGCGTGGACCGGAAATGCATCTGTACCCAGCTCCACTGGAGCGACGTATCGTATCCAGGGCGTCCACCGCGACGCAAACGCGGCGCAAATATGCGGCATGTTTGCGTCTCCGCGGACGCTGCGCGTCCCGAGCGTCCGCTCGCTTCCCCACGGGCCCGCTTGGCAGCGATCCTGGTTCGATCGGCCTCGAAAGCACACAGCAAGCGCGCGAATGCCAACTGCCGGTGTGGCAACCGCGCTGATCAACCCGCCAACTGCCGGAATGGAGTGCCGAACCTCCGCGGAAGAGCAACCGCCGGCCTCTTTGTTATACACGTCGCCGTAATCCCTGCAGAATATAACCCATGTGTCTACTGTAATTCACGCCGAACCGCCGCCCAGCGACCTTGCCTCGACGCCGACTAAGGAGGAGGAGGACGGAGGCGCCAATGCCAGCACCGGCCAGGAGGAGGACGGAGGCGGTGCTGGCAGCGACGCCGAGGACGAGGAGCAGGGGAAGGAGGAGGAGGACTCCGATGCCAAGTCGCCTGTCTGGAGGCGCAGGAGGCGGCAGACGACAAGGCGGCGGCAAGGAAGAAGTCCAGGGCCCGGGCAAGGGCGCAGGCGCGGGCGGCGCGTCGTCGTCGACGACGACGAAGACGACACTTCTTCTGACTCCAACTCCTCAACGGGCGCGTCGTCCTCCAGTTCCTCTTTCGATGAGGAGGTGACAAGCAAGAGGCGCGGGAGTTTGGACGACGAGGCAGGACCTTCTAACAATGAGGCAAAAAATAGTTTTTAGTTTATATATATATTAAAATTTGTTCTTATTTGTATGTGTTTAAACCTTTTGATTGGAGTAATCTATCCGATGAATGGCTGATCTGTTCGATTCGAGCAACATCACATTCAGTACTACTTGCTCATTCAACAAAAAAGAAAAAGAGAACAAAGAAAACAAAACACTGGGATGTCCGAAATGCGTCGGACCGCTAGAGGTGGCCCCCGATGCAAACAGATATTTCACCTCTCGCGGTCATTTTGGCATCCGCCTGGCGATGCGAACGGACGCCCGTGGACAAGTTGGACATCCGAAATGCGTCGCGCCGCTGGACTAACATCTAGGGCCACAGTAAGTCGGTAACAAACTAACGATTGACTGGAGAAGATACTTTGCTTCAGGATCGGACGAAATCGACTGCACACGGTATCTTCAGGGTTTACTAGCAGTACTACCTACTTTACTATGCTGTCTGGGTTCCATGATTCCATCGTACGTCTGGTTGTCGCTGCACGTAGGCAGGCGTAGCACGAGAGAAGTACTAGCAACTCCGAATATCTTGGGTGAATCCGTGACCATTCACCGGGAGTGGCCGGTGAAAATCGAACACAGGAAGGGCCAACTTGAAACAGTTCACGGGCTCGTCATCTTTCAGCGACTCGACGCAAACAAACTGTCCATTTTGATCTGCATGAACATGCGACACCAAACCCAAGTGGTCTCAAGTAAACGGATCAACCTATCCGTGTCGATCTATTTGTATCCCAAATTTAGGCGGCAAATGCATCATTACTGCACAACACGCGCATGCCGCGCTAGGCTTGCCATTCGACAGCTAGTTTTCTGCGCTGACATCAATGGCACGCACGCTTGGAGTCCATTGTTGACATTTGTTACGGCCATGTCCCCTTCCTTTTTGGAGGGCAGCGGTTGTGTCTGCCCCTCGCCCACACCGCTTTCTCCACACTAGTGCCACTCATGCCTCCTTGCTTTCATAGAGCACTGGCAGCTTCCCACGGGATGGACCATGGGCAAGGGAGCCTGGCCGTTGAGGAAACCGAAGAACGTCCACGAGGTCGGGTCGTCGGCAAAGCTGAACAAGAAGCGCGCCCACGTTCGCGTCCTCGTGGATGTAGCATGGGCACTGTACAACAACATGACCAACTACAAGGGGTGGGACGGCATCCACCTCCCCCGGTTGATGGCACCTCAGTGTGTGGAGGCTGCCGATGCCATCGGTGCCATTTTAGGGTTGGGCGAGGTGCGAGGAGATCACATGCAGGTGGACCCTCCTGCCTCCAAGCCTCATATCGGACCCAGCCTACCGCTTCAAGTCACTGTTAGAACTATAATATGTAGGGGTGTATACGTAAGACTAGGAGTCATCATCTTGTACTACAAGTTTATCCTCCCCCTTGTATCTCTATATAGTAGTATACCCCAACAGGGTCCAAGCAATAAACACATAATTATAGGATTCTACAAATTCAATATGGTATTAGAGCGGTGGCAATTGGTTTTACATCCGCGGCCGCCTGACCTAAACAAATCAAAACGGATATGTTTGGTGCTTATTTGTATGTAAACAGTTCGCGCTAAGCAGCAGTGTGTTCTTATGCTCCAGGGCACGGTGATAGGTCATGGTTGGATGGATCGCACCCGGCCACAGTCCACGGTACTGTTGCAGCTGCGCGCGTGGTCAGGATACCCGGCATATGCAGCAGGCTGCAAAGAGGGGCGAGGGGCATGTATGTAGCGGAAACAGCCGTGCCCTACTTGCCCATTGCGCGACATTGCCGATAAGGGGGGTGCCTGCCCGCAGCCAAGCCAATGAATGCCAACGAAAGCCCGCCCAAGCCAAAGCCAACCCCGTCTCGCCCTCTTCATGCTATCTGGGAGTACTTGTCTTCATATGATCATATCACGTACACACATGGCGATGGAGCAGTTGGTTTCTCCTTCTCTCATGTCTTTTCTCCTTTTGTCGTTCATCAACGGAAAAAAAACGTGACTCCTCCACGCTTGTGTATGACCCTGAGTCCACAAACCAAACCGGCGTGTTTTCGCCATTAATCCACTCCCGTACCGTGTGATCGGAAGTTGCCTGTTAGTTGCGGCGATGGATGAAACGTGATATTGCGGTATCAACCTGGGGCGCGGTCGTCGTCGACCGGCTGATCCGTCCGGTCGTCACAAGCCAGTGAACGAGGATCACCCCGCCTCACCTGCCAATCTCCCAACTGAAACAAGCAGGAGCATATATCCAGCTACCAGTGGCGCAACTGGGCTCGACTTTCGCCTGGCCAGCCAGCGCCGCCAAGGCCCCCGTCTCCACAGTCAACCCACTTGCATTGTATGCAATGCCTCCAGGCTCCGGCCGGCCACCGCCCTCATCAATGGCCGGGAGATTAAGACGCTAACACCTCGCCGATCCCACCCAATCCAGGCACTTATAATGACACCCGAAATACCGTATTAATACACACACGGCGGTAGTTTGCGTCGCTGATCCTACTCCATCCATGCTAGTATTGTGACATCTGAATCAATACACGGTTGACTACCAAGATAACCACACTACTCATTCTCAATGCATGATCACATACAATGCGTATACACGAAAGAGTGCACGCCACCAGTCAAGTATACTGGGTTATGTCGATCGCGGATCAACCCGGATGTTAGAGCATCCCACCCGGAGGCCCAAAGGCTACTCAAACTGTTTTGGGGGTTTTGGCCCAAAACGGCTTCCACCGGCGTCTCTAAAACTGTGACAACAATCGAACAAGAAGCGCCCGATAAATCAACTCGCACTCCCGTGCAAGCCTAGTAGGGAGGAGGCTGAACCGTGATGTTCCTATCGTTTAACTATCATGATGCCACTTCACCCGCTGAAAGCCAAGCTCAGCTAAGTTGAACACTCAACACGGTTGATAGCCCTTATCTACATTTGCCAGAGCTTTTCAGCTTTCCCGAAACCATGTCACAAAAAAGAGACGAAACTTAACAGTTGGACGGAAGACGAGGCCCTATATATACATATTCAAAGCCAAATCAATTATTCCAACATATCTGTCGTCTCATAGTCATCCCACAGAGTCTTCCCTTTCTACTATTGCTCCTCCCCTCTAGGCCATTATATTAGCTCACCGTCGCTTGAGACTATTATCTTTTCTATCGTTCACTTCTTGTATTGTTCTTTGAGGGACTCGCTCATGCACATGCTTTTTAGTATCACCATGTAGCATTATTACAAGCCGTTGGTCTAGCCTTTTTCTACTATGGAAATATGTTCCCAAACATGACACTTAGTACTTTTATGTGACGAACTGGATCTAAAATTGACATTACATGTTTATATTGAACTTTTTAACTTTTTCATAACCGAGCTACTAGTTAACGGTGTCATTTTTATGGATTTATCCTTTGAGACTATAACGTAAAAAAGTGTTAAAATGTTCATGTATAATCAAATATAAATTGATACACAATTTAAATACTTATATTAGAGATACAATACCAAAATTGTGCTTTAAAAGTACTTTTACCATAAATTAGGTATACATTACATAATGACATATATATGATTATAATACTTATTATTATAGATAAATTGCAAATTGAAATACAATTTTAATATTTATTATTTAATTTTGGATGTTCAAGAAATCCGTTTGTTATATTGGGTTTCACCATATATCCAAGTAAACAAATATTTTCATACCATTCGGTCTATTAATTTATGCCCTAGATGTACTATAATTTGCGGGCGTGTAAATATCTATAGACTTGGCGGAATCGTTTTAGACTAGACATTTCAAGCAAAAAAAAACTTCTAGAGATATCTCATATACGAGACTATGGAGCTTAGGTGTAACTCAGAAAAAAAAAACCCGCTCTGTATCGTACGAAGTGTCACCTAGTAATTTGTCTCAAATCCCTTCATCTCTAGCTTGTTTGCCGTTGATCAGTTCACAACTTCTCCTGTTCAAAATTTGCACTTTCTATTCTTGGGGCATAAATGGGTCTTGGGATAATTAGTTAACCGTCGGTACATGCCTAATATGCATTTCATATAGAAAAAATATCTAGTTCGTAATTTTTTTTTCAATAAATGGCAATTTATTAACTAAAAGGTTTAAACATTACACCCGGACTCTACATAAAAAAAAGGTTCTAGCAAACTGGAAATTGAAAAGAAAGTGTTTATTGTCTCGTCCTGCCGAGTCATTTGCTACACCCGTTGCCCTTGTAGTCGGAGAACGTTGTTTTGCAAGATGAGCATATATAGGTTCAATGCAGAAGATTGTCGTCGAGCTCTCGCTAATTAAGATGATCATCATGGATGAATATCTTTTTGGTCATGCAGGTGGTAGTTGAATGTATTTCTTTCCCAACCCGTTGTTTCTCCTTCCCTCACGTCTTTTCTCTGTTAGTCGGTAATCAACGACGTAACATTTTTTATTTTAAAATGGAGGCAAAAGTTTGCCTCATTATTAATTAAGAAGAGTGTGCTCAGTTTTTAGGAGAAAACCCAACAAAAATCTGCAATCAACGTACGTGACTCGTCTAGGCTTGGATGCCCTGAGTCAACAAACCAAGCCGGCGTCTTTTCGCCATTAATCCCGTACGGAGTACGTGCATGCTGCCGTGTGATCGTTGCAGGCCCTGCCAAAAAGCAGAGGAAGTTGCCTGTTAGTTGCGACGGTCGATGGAACGTGAGTGCACTGCAGTATCCGGACCGATCGCACAAGATCGATCGATCTGCTCAGGAAATGGGTCTGCACGAGCACGAGAGCGTTCACTTGATCGCCGGCCGGTCGAGGTGTGTGGTTGTCGTCCACCGGCTGATTTGATCCGTCCGGTCGTGACAAGCCAGTGAATGATCTATGATCGCCTCTGCCTCAACTGTGATAAACTGTATATTGTACACGTATCGGTATGATGTTGTATATAAACCAACCGTATACATCTCTGTAAACTACCCCTATATATATGTCATCCGCCGGCCCTTGTATGGTGCTAAGGCAATACCCCCTACATCGTTACCCTAAGTTTGTCATGGTATCAGAGCCGATTGGCTCCTGACCTAGATCGGTTTCGCCGATCGTCTTCGCTTCCGCACGTTCTACCGATCGCCGATCACCGCCGCCGCCTGCGTGATGTCGTTCATGAGCGGCACCAGTGGTGCTACCTCCGGCGTGTCTTCAGGTGCTAACAGCTCCGCCTCTCCCGGCCTGTACAGGTCGACCATGGCGGGTTCCTCCGCTGTCACCTCCGTGATTCCGACGTCGCCGATCAGCCTGGCGAACCAGATCACTGTCAGTCTCACCTCGGAAAACTACATCTACTGGAGGACACAGGATGTCCCAATACTTCGAAGCAATCTTCTTTTTGGGTTCGTGGATGGATCCCTTGCATGCCCGTCCGAGACACTGCCGAATCCGGCGGCCAAGGAGGACGACGCTCCTGCAACCATCCCCAATCCCTTGTTTTCGGCCTGGCATCAACAAGATCAGGCAATTCTGTCAGCCATTATCTGTTCTCTCGACGAGTCTGTCCTCGGGATGATGATGATGGTGACTACATCGCATGAGGCGTGGCAAACCCTGGCCTGCAGCTTTGCCTCCCAGTCTACTGCGCGCGCCATGGCGATCCGCGCTGAACTCCACAAGGCGAAAAAGCTGAACAAAACGGCCTCGGTTTTCTTCAATGAAATTCAGTCCAAGGCAGACATGTTGGCCTCTATTGGCCAGCCCTTGCGTGCTGATGAGTTCACGGGCTACCTTTGTGCCGGCCTAGATGAGCAGTATGATGCCCTTGTTCAGCTGGTCTCTTCTAGGGCTCTCACTGATCCGATGCCTATCCGTGATGTGTATGCGCAGCTCCTCAATACCGAACAACGCATGGAGGCTCGCCGTGCTGATCTTAGAGCGGATGTTCACATGGCTCACCTCAACTACCGTGGGCGTGGTGGTTCGTTTCCGTCTGCTCCACAACACCCAACCTCGCCGCCCTACTCCAAGCAAACACCTCCATCTTCCAATCAGCAACGCGGCCAGGAAAGTGTGTCGCGTGGCAGTGGTGGTGGTGGTGGCTCCTCTGGTGGTGGTGGTCGGCCTATTTGCCAGATTTGCACCAAGACTGGACACGTTGCCTCGTGTTGTTTCAAGCGATATAATCCTGACTTCCTTGGCGCTGGCAATGATGGGCATTATAAGGATCGACAGTTGGCTGCTTTTACCACTCCTACTGCCAACAACACCTCCTATGGTGCTACTCCATCCTATCCGATAGATCCGGCTTGGTATGCGGACACGGCGGCAACAGATCACTTCACCAATGATCTTGACAAGCTCACCATGAGGGAGCCCTACCTTGGGAAGGATCAAGTCCAAACCGCCAATGGATCAGGTATGCGCATTACACATATTGGTCATTCCACTATTCCTTCATTATCTCATAATCTCCACCTCCGTAATATTTTCCATGTTCCTTCTATCACTCGCAATCTCCTCTCGGTTAAAAAGTTTGCACTTGATAATAATGTCTTCTTTGAGTTTCACCCTTGGTATTTTCTTGGTAAGGATCGCGTCACGAGAAGGGTTCTTCTTAGAGGGGGTTGCCGTGGAGCACTCTATAACCTCGTTGTGTCGTCTATCAAGCAAGTTTTTAGTGGTGTCAAGGTTTCTCGCGAGCAGTGGCACTCACGCCTAGGTCATCCAGCAGTTCCTATAGTTCAACATGTTTTACATCGTCATGAGCTCCCATCCGTGTCAGTCAATAAAGCTGTAGTTTGTGATGCCTGTCAGCAGCGCAAAAGTCATCAGTTACCTTTTTCATTGTCTACTCGTGTCACTACAGTTCCTCTTGAGATTATCTATTCTGATGTATGGGGACCTGCCCAAGTTTCTGTTAGTGGACATGAATACTATGTTAGCTTTATTGATGCATACAGTCGCTTTACATGGCTCTATTTGCTTAAAAGAAAGTCTGATGTGTTTCATGTGTTTCTTCAATTTCAAAAACATGTTGAACGCCTTCTAAATAAGAAGATTCTGCATGTGCAATCTGACTGGGGTGGTGAGTACCACAAGTTAAACAAGTTCTTTACTGATCTTGGCTTCTCTCATCGAGTGTCTTGCACTCATACACATCAACAAAATGGCACTGCTGAAAGAAAACATCGACACATTGTTGAAACTGGGTTGACTCTTCTTGCACATGCTTCTGCTCCATATCGGTTTTGGAGTGATGCTTTCTCCACTGCTTGCTTTCTTATCAATAGACTCCCAAGTCGAGTGATCAATATGCAAATACCTCTTGAGCGTCTCTTGGGCGAAGTGCCTGATTATACCTTTCTTAAGGTGTTCGGCTGTGCGTGTTGGCCGCATCTTCGACCTTACAATCAACGCAAACTCGAGTTTCGGTCCAAACAATGTGTCTTCCTTGGTTACAGTTCTATGCACAAGGGTTACAAGTGTCTTCATATTCCTACAAATCGAGTCTATATCTCTCGGGATGTTGTTTTTGATGAAACGGTGTTTCCCTTCTCTCATGTTACAATTCCTTCCACCATACCCTCTAATTCCACTACTCCTTTACTTCCTGACCAATTTGTTGATGCTGCATATACTCCGTCCCTATTGCCTAACCATGGTGCAGGTTTGGGGCGTGGTGTTCGCTTGGAGTTACTTGATGAGCACATGGAGGGCGCCTCGGATCGGGCCCAGGTGCATAGCGACGTTGATCGCATGCACGACGATCGTGTGCACTCCTCATCTGGCGATGCAACTCAGGCCGATGACGGCCCGCCTACTCCCTCTTCCAGCCCACCTCCGCCCGATGGTTCATCTCCGCCGTCGCCTGGTTCGGCTACGTCGACCACGCCGCCCCCTGCGAGCTCTTCATCGCCTGCTCCTGCTCCTCGCCCAGGTGTTACCACGCGCCTAATGCGTGGTGTCCGCCATCCCAAGACACGCACTGATGGAACCATTGCATGGCATACTGCTCGTACGGATAATCTTGTTCATACCGAGCCTCGTAGTCATCTCGACGCCATGACATGTGCTCACTGGCGTGCAGCTATGGAAGCTGAATTCTCAGCTCTGCAGACTAACAAAACTTGGCAGCTTATTCCTCCTCGGCCTGGTGTCAACATCATTGACTGCAAATGAGTGTTTAAGATCAAGCAGAAGTCAGATGGTACTATCGAGCGGTATAAGGCTCGGTTGGTTGCTAAAGGCTTCAAGCAACGCTATGGCCTTGACTATGAAGATACCTTCAGCCCGGTTGTTAAACCGACTACTATTCGTTTTCTTCTCTCTATGGCTCTCACTCAGGGGTGGCATCTTCGGCAGTTGGATATTCAGAATGCCTTCTTACATGGAGTCCTTGAAGAAGAGGTTTATATGCGTCAACCTCCTGGCTTTGAAGATCATTCACACCCTCAGTATCTGTGTCGTCTTCACAAGGCTCTTTATGGACTTAAACAGGCTCCTCGCGCTTGGCATGCTCGTCTTAGCTCTATTCTCCATGGTCTTGGATTTGCGGCGTCTAGGACTGACACATCACTTTTCATTCTTCGGAAATCAGCTCTTACCATCTACTTATTGGTCTATGTTGATGATATTATTGTAGTCATCTCCTCATCTGCTGCTACTGATCGCCTCCTCCATCAGCTTGGTACATCATTTGCGCTCAAGGATCTTGGAGAATTACATTACTTCCTTGGTATTGAAGTGCATCGTTCTCCTGGTCGTCTTCATCTGAGCATAAGTATGCACTGGAGCTCCTGCGACGGGCTGATCTTGTTAAGTCCACTCCGGTGTCTACACCAATGTGTTCCACTGATAAGCTTAGCTCTACATATGGTACACTACTTTCAGCTGACGAGTCTACACACTATCGCAGTATTGTTGGTGGTTTACAGTATCTTACCATGACAAGACCTAACTTATCATTTGCTGTGAACAAGGTTTGTCAATATCTCTCTGCACCGCGATGTTCTCATTGGGCAGCAGTTAAGCGTATCTTGCGCTATGTCCAGGGCACCTTGTCATATGGTGTGTTGTTGAGACATCCCACCTCGTCTCCTGATCTTTTGTCTGCTTTTTCTGATGCGGACTGGGCTGGTAATTCTGATGATCGGCGATCAACTGGGGGATATGCCATCTTCTATGGTGGTAACCTGGTTTCCTGGAGTGCTCGTAAACAGGCCACAGTATCTCGTTCCAGTACAGAGTCTGAGTATAAAGCACTTGCTAATGCCACTGCAGAGGTGATTTGGGTACAAGCTTTACTGGCTGAACTTGGAGTGTCTCAGAGACGTCCACCAATCTTATGGTGTGACAATATTGGAGCAACTTTTCTCTCATCGAATCCTGTATTTCATGCTCGTACTAAGCACATAGAGGTGGATTTCCATTTTGTTCGAGAAAGGGTTGCTCGGAAGCTTCTGCAGATTCGATTCATCTCCTCCAAGAATCAGCTAGCTGATATATTCACTAATAAACCTCTCCCTTTGCCATTGTTTCGATTCTGTAGGCACAATCTCAACCTTGATACTCCTGGTTGAGATTGAGGGAAGGTGATAAACTGTATATTGTACACGTATCGGTATGGTGTTGTATACAAACCAACCGTATACATCTCTGTAAACTACCCCTATATATATGTCATACGCCGGCCCTTATATGGTGCTAAGGCAATACCCCCTACATCGTTACCCTAAGTTTGTCAAACTGCCAATCTCCCTACTGAAACAAGTTGGAGCATATATCCAGCTACTACCGCCGCACAACTGGTCTGGACTTTCGCCTGGCCTGCCGGCACCGCCAAGGCCTCCGGCCGCCTCTCCCCAGTCAACCCACTTGCATTGCATGCAATGCCTCCAGGCTCCGGCCAGCCACCGCCCTCATCAATGGCCGGTCGGTCGGCTCAGGCTGGACTCGTAGACGTCGCTGATCCCACCCATCCAGGCACTCTATACTGGCATGCTAGATATACTGACATCTGAAATAATACACACACGGTGGTACTACTACTCCATATATGCTGGTATTGTGACATCTGAATTAATACACGCTTGACTTATGAGTAATAATATACTGGGTCATGCCGAAGATGAAGATGTCCGCGGCACTAGAACCGTAGATTACACATAGAATTATCAAGACAATGTAATGTGTATACGTATCTACTGTAACCCTATACCATATACTCGGTGGGAGTTTCAACCATGAATGGTAGGCGCGTTTGGAGTCTAGCTCTAGAGTAATTGATAGCTACCACTTCTGCCCCTCGCCCACGCCGCTTCCTCTTCACCATTTTCAGTCTCGTCTCCTTGCAATTCCAAAGCACCGGTAGTTTTCCTCCGGACCAACCATGGGCAAGGGAGTCGGGGTGCGAATTTCGCCAGGACCTTATGGCGCCAGGACCTTATCTCCAACCCTCCATTGCTTCAAGATTGGTGATTCATTTTTGCAAAAAGATCCTACAACTTATAAAATTCGATGTCACAAACCCTTGCTGCTGTTATAAAGTTCTTCACAACTGATGTGTGGATCCATTTGGGTGACTATAAAGTTCTTCAGATTTGCTGATGTTTTTATAAATTCTTTAAAAAAAATTATACGGATCTATTATTGTCATTCTAAAGTTCTTCAGAATTTGAAGATGATTATCTACATAGGCAAAAAAGATCTTCACGTTTCCTGATAGATATCCAAGAAATCAGTGCACGATACATACACGAAACAAAAAGGATCCATTCCAGGTAGTCAAAGATCTTAACCTTTCCTGCTAAATATACAAGAAATCCTTGCAGATCTTCACATCTGTACATCAGTGTAAGTAACATGCACCCATACAAAAAGGTTCCACCAAATTCGTACAAGATTCATACAGGAAGCAGAGGGGATCCATTCACAATCCTCATTTTTGTGTGAGTATCCCAAAAAATCCACCAAAAAAACAGACAAAAGTCGAAATCACAAAAAAAAGCAGATTTGGCGAGGTGGTTCTCGCGTCGGAGCTCCCGTCCGCCGGTGTGGAGGCCAACGGCCCCGCCCGTGGCTCTCGCGCCGGAGCTCCCGACCGCCGGTGTGGAGGCCGACGGCCCCGCCCATGGCTCTCGCGCTGGAGCTCCCGTCCGACGACGCGCGGCTGCGGCCGCGCCGTCCGGCCGCCGCGAGGTGGCGAAGAGATGGGCGGAGGGCACCTCTGGGAGGAGAGGATGGCGGCTGGATTGGAGGATGTGGAGTTTTTTTTAGGATTTCTGGCCCTAGTTGGGCAATTTATACCTCTGTTTCTTGGGACTGGTCCTGATTAGCAGAATGTGGAGGGTCCGTTTAGCAAAACATCCACGCGCGAATCTCCATCCGTATCGTCTGGCCGGGATTGGGTCCGGGCGCCATAAGGTCCGGGCGTTGTATTTATCGAAGGGAGTCTGGCTATGGAGGAAGCTGAAGAACGACCATGAAGCCAGGTCGCCAACAAAGCCAAAGAAGCAGCGCATCCGCGTCCCTGTCCTCGTGGATGTGGCGTGGGCGTTGTACAATAACATGGCCAGCTGCCAGGGTTGGGATAATATCCACATGACCACATCCCTACTGGTGACATGTCAATGTGTGAATGTGCCGCGGCAGGGCTAGGCAAGGCGCAAGCCGGCGGATCCTCCTACATCCGGACCTTCTCGCGGATCCAGCCTACCATTTCGACTCGCCGCCGTGGGACACATACGGCAAGGTCAAGTGGGATCCTCAGTGCCGCTCTGGGTTCTTCATTGGCGACTACGAGTTCATCTACAGCCCTCCGCGGACATGAAGATGGAGGTCGAGGAGGAGCCTCCTGCAGTCGAGAGGGAACCCAAGAGGGACATCATGGAAGGCCAAGAAAGAGGGCATGGAGCACCAGCTCCCGTGATGCTGGAAGGCGTGGACGAGGAGGAAGTGCTCAGTCTCGCCATGAAGGCCTCCGAGTTGCAGAAGACGCCGGACACTCACGAGGCGCTAAGAGCATCTCCAGCCGCGTCCCCCAAACCGTCCCTCAAAAGGATTTGGGGCGCGCCGGACAAAAAAATGTTCCCTGCCGCATCCCCCAAAGCCTTTTTTGTCCGGCGCCCCCCGATACGGTGTCCGGCGCCCGTCCCCGCCCCACAGGGGATGCTCCGAGCACGCCGGACACAACGAAAAGCGAGGGGGCTCTCACATGTCGGCGACTATTTTCATAAACCGTTGGTCCGTGCCTTTTTTTCTCGTCGCTCCTTCCCTCCCGCGCCTCCCACTCCTCCGCCGCCGCTGGATTTGCCGGCCATTTAGACGTCTGATCTCTTCTGAGAATCGGCATCGTCGCCGCAGCTGGCACTCTCGCTAGTCATTTAGCCGCCGCCGCTTCGCCAGCGCGTCCCAGTACGCGGCATCAAATCCGTTCGACCTCCGCGCACACAAGGTGCTCGACGACTTGCTAGGTACGCGCGATTGGCTGATGTTCGTTGCCTCGTCTGCCGCGGCGTAATTTTAACCATTGATTTTGCTTCAGACATGGATAGCGATGATGGGATGCTTGCCCTGCTGCTGGAGGACGAGCAAGCCTTCGACGACGACCTCTGGGAGCACTTGCTGATCATCGCGTCCCTCCAGGACGTGCTTGACGCCGAGGCGGAGAAGAGGAAGAGGCCGCGCCGCGGAGGATCAAGACCGGGGAGAAAAAAGTCGAAGCCCCGGCAGAGGACGGAGGGGCATACAATGCTGCACAATGACTACTTCGCAGATGAAGCAACACATGCCGACAATTTTCGGCGCCGGTATAGGATGAACAAAGATCTGTTCATGAATATCCTCCATGGCGTTCGAGAGTCCGACCCCTATTTCAAGCTCAAGCACGACGCTGTAGGCGTTGTCGGGTTCTCGTCGATTCAGAAGTGCACCGCCACCATGAGGATGCTTGCATACGGAGCACCTGCGAATACACATGATGACTACCTTCGCATGAGTGAGTCTACTGTCATTGAGTGCATGTACAAGTTTTGCCGAGCTATGGTGGGAAAGTTTGGAAAATACTACTTGAAAAGGCCAACTGAGGAAGATACTGCAAGGATCATGGCACAAAATGCTGCCAGAGGATTTCCTGGAATGCTTGGAAGCATTGACTGCATGCACTGGTCATGGAAGAACTCCCCGTTTGCTCGGCAAGGTATATAAAAAGGGCGTCATGGAATTGCAGTGTGGTGCTTGAAGCTGTGGCAGATTATGACCTGTGGATTTGGCAAATTTTTTTGGCATGGCGGGATCACACAATGACATCAACGTGTTGCAGCAGTCTCCGGGGTTCAGCAGACTAGTGGAAGGGCATGCTCCACCATGCAACTATGAGATCAATGGCCACCAATATACCAAATGCTATTATCTAGCCGATGGTATATATCCAAAATGGGCACATTTGTCAAAACAATCTCGAATCCATCAGTTCAAAAAATTTCCACTTTGCTACGCGACAGGAGGCTTGCAGGAAGGATGTCGATCGGGCATTTGGTGTGCTTCAAACTTAATTCGCAATTGTCCGGTACCCTGCTCTAAGCTGGTCTCACGACCAAATGTGGGAGGTGATGCAAGCTTGTTTGATCATGCACAACATGATCATCGAGGATGACCGCAAGAATCATGCCAGGAGACATGTTGGTCCCTATGAGTGCAAGGGCCCTTTTGCAGAGGTTGATCATGAGTTGCCTGCATATTTTGCTGATTTCCTTGCCATGCACGCAGAGATCTGTGATAGCAATGTTCATGATCAACTTCAAGCTGATCTCGCTGAGCATTTGTGGAGGATCAAAGGATTATCAACAAATGCCACGGCACCTAGCTTGATCTAGCCCTATTTATTATATTTGGTTAGTTGTTTTATTATTTGTTGTATTTTAATTTGAAAACAATCTCCACAAACATATTTATTTGTATCCTATATTTGATAATAGTTGTGTTTTTAAAAACCCTTATTTAATGTTTAGGGGCGGCGTTTGGGGGACGCGACTGGAAAGCGACGTCCCCCAAACGCGTACGAACAAAACACGTCCCCCAACCGCTCAATCCGGCGCCGTTTGGGGGACGATTTGGGGGCGCGACTGGAGATGCTCTAATTCTCTCCATGGATGTCTCGCATGGCCCCCCAACTCCAAGGCCACCCTTGGATCAGCGGCAAGCTCCTGCTCCGTCCGTAGGTATTTCATCTGGCGCCCTCAGTGCCCAACTAGCCATAGGAGATGTTGGTGATGAGGACGACGACGAGCAGTATATTAGTGGTTCGGCCCATTCTTTAATTTCTATGCTTTTATCTGTTCCTAATTTGTAAATTAAAGTCGCTACACTAAGAGCAAAGGGCCTTTAATCCCGATTGGTATGGGGCTTTAGTTCTGAATGTGCAACCGGGACTAAGCAATCGGGACAAAAACCCCCGGGCACCCACATGGTTGTGCATGGACGCTCAGGGTGGAGGGGCTTTAGTCCGGATTGGTGTTGCTAACCGGGATAAAAGTCCTCCAAGCGTCAGGCGCAGGAACTAATGCGGTTTTTGCCTCCGAACGGATGGCATGTTCTCTAGTAGTGCTATCAAAAAAGATTATGTAAAAAGAAGCTGTGTCGGGCCGTTGGGCTAGCCCCGATCGAAATAAAAAGGGGCAGCGTGATCGATTTAATGTGTGAGGCTTGACCCAAATAAATTAAAACAAAAAAAATTTAATATATAATTTATATAGGATCATCGGAGATGCCGCAATTACGACAAAACAGTTCGCACTAGGCAACAATCTGTGCTCGTGTTGCATGGCACGGAGCTAGGGGCGCGTTTGGTAGTTTGGATGCTCCTTGGCTCGCATCGGTCTAGCATTTTTCGGCCGTTTGGTTGTCTGGGATCACTCGCGTTCTTGCATAGCACGGGCCTTAAAACACCTCTGGGACAGGTCCTGGAGGAACACCTAATTTGATAGTTTCTCCAGGAACGATGGCGAGATAAAAAATCGATAATGCCGTTCGCGAAGGCGCTCCGCCACGGCATGGCGGGAGAAGCCGAAATCCCAGCGGCGTTGCGCGGCAAAGGTAGGGGTAACCTCCCTCTTGGGTTACCCTCTCCAGTAGCCCCTCCCAAATTTTTCCTTCCCCCAATTTTCGCACCGGCGGAGGCTACGGTGACCCAGATCTGGCAGCACGCATCTCACTTCGGTCTCCGGCGCCGAACCAGGGTCGTCGTTTCTAGCCACGACACCGGACTAGGGTCGTCGTTTCTAGGCGCGGCGGAGTTTGCACACGTCTGTGGCCTTTTTCGGCCGTGTCCTCGTCCGCCATGACGGAGGTAAGGGCAAACTCCTCGGCTCCATTGTACTGTCAGATTCATGTTGGTAGAACTAGTTGGGGTGTATAAGACCGTTCGTAATGCATAGATCTTGTTTGAGTAGACCGACCAGCTCCAGCTTGTGCATCACGCCGCAACACTCATCGTTTGCATACAAGCCTGGATCATGATGGTTTACAAGAGAACAGTTAGGCATGCTGCTTTTTCTCATGTCAGTTACGGTCCTATGTTACAACGATATCAGGAGAGGATTGCCAACCTAAACTACATCTACAACTCCAACAATGTAGAGGCTATCCAGATGCTTCAGATGAGAAGAGCCCCTTTCTTTGCACTTGTGAAAACATTCAAGGAGAGATGACTGCTGGTTGATAGCATCCACACCTCTGTCGAAGAACAAGTCGTAATGTTTCTTTATGTCGTGGGTCATAACTAGAGGTTCAAAGTCATCCATAGCACATTCAGGCGATCCACGGATACTATCTCCCGGTACTTCCAGCATGTGTTGTACGCAATTGGGAAGCTCATAGGTGAAATGATCAAGCCAACATCAACGAACACACCACCCAAGATCAAGAACAGGTATAGGTGGTTCCCGTATTTCAGGGTGAGTACAAAATCATGTTCGTTCTACCTATCAGATGTGTTCTACTGTCATAAACATGACTGTGTGCTAATTTTTTGACAGGATTGCATTGTGGCTATTGATGGTACTCATGTGACCGCAAAGGTTCCAAGATCAATATCTGCAGCATTCCGCGGGAGGGCATTCCGCAGGAGGGCATTCCGCGGGAGGAAGCACTACACAAACCAGAACGTGCTAGCAGCTGTGAATTTCGATATGAGGTTCACATACATGCATGTTGGGTGGGAGGGTTCAGCTCATGATGCGACCATCCTGACCGACAGCTTGTTAAGGCCTGATGGGTTGCAAACCCCTGAGGGTAAGTTCTACCTTGGAGATGCTGGATAAGCATGCCAACCTGGTATTCTACATCCCTTCAGGAAAACAAGGTACCACCTCAACGAGTTCTCTTCCATGCAGCGACCTCAGAATGCGAAAGAGTTGTTCAATCTCAGACACTCAAGCGAGTCACCATTGAGAGGGTCTTTGCTCCATTGAAGAACATGTTCAAGGTTCTTGACCAGAAACCGTTCCACACTTTTGACATCCAAGTAAAGCTTGCCCTTGCTTGCTGCATTCTTCACAACTGGATACTAGGTTGGAGCAAGGATGAGTTCTTCGAAGAGGTTGTCACTTTTGATGAAGTAGAGACCGGCCATGACGCCGATGCATGCGACAATGATGCCTGGAAGAGAAGAGGTAAGAGTGGACATACGCAATATGGGAAGCCAGAGCCAACACCACCATCTGAGAAGAAGAAGTGAAGAAGTGAAGTGAAGGACCTCCTTTGATCTCCTGTTTCTCGAACCCCAATTTGATCTTCGTATGTTGAACTACCCCGTGATGATAAGCTGCCATTCGTAGTAGTTAGGGAGCATCGTTATGAACTATCATTTGTAGTAGCTAGGGCTGATTTTATGAACTGCTAGCTTTGTTAGTCTGCAAGTGTCATGAACTGATTTCCGTGTGATGGAAGGTGATAGCATGGTAAGGCTACCAGTTGTACAGAAGAGATGAATTTAGGCACGCCTGGATGGTAACAAACATGTCAAATCTCATCTCCATCGAGATTTCGGGTTGGTTGCAGGCAAACAAACAGAAAGCCTTTTTTGACCCAGCCGATACAACCCGACCTACCAAACAATAGACCAATTCCAATATATAGCTCGTTCTAGATGCGCAGGTGTGCTCGCACCACTACATGAGTGAGCTACGATTTCGGCCCACGCTACCAAACACGCCCAGGTCATCAACGGATCGGACCCTCAGTCCACGGTATTGTTGGCGCTGTGCGCGTGTGGTCGGCATGCAGCTTGGCTGCAGAGAGGCGAGCGGCATGTAGCGGATACATCCGCGCCGTGGTTGCATGCCCATTGCCGATAAGGGGGCACCTACGCGCAGCCAGCCAAGGAAAGCTTTCCCACACCAAAGCCAACCCCGTCTCGTCCTCAATCTACAGTACGTACTTGGCTGTCTTCATATGATCATATCACATACACACATCATGGTGCAGTTGGGAGCTGAATATGTCTTTCGTCGTTCCATCAACGTACGTGACTGCTCTACGCTTGTATGCCCCTTAGTCAACAAACCAAACCTGCGTCTTTTTCGCCATTAATTCCGTACGTGCATGCTGCCGTGTGATCGTTGCAGGCCCAGCCAAAAGCAGAGGAAGGTTGCCTGTTGGTTGCGGCGGTCGATGAAACGTGATTGCAGGTGTCGGACAAGATCGATCGGTTCAGGAAATAGGTCTGCACGAGCACGAGAGCGTTGACTAGATCATGAGTCGAGGTGAGTGACTGTGTGGTCGTCGTCGACCGCCTGATCCGTCCGGTCGTCAAAAGCCAGTGAGTGATCGATGATCGCCTGCCTCAGCTGCCATTCTCCCAACTGAAACAACTAGGAGAATATATCCAAGCTACCGGTGGCGCAACTGGTCTGAACTTTCGCCTGGCCAGCGCCGCAAGGCCTCCGCCTCACCAGTCAACCCAGTTTCATTGCATGCAATGCCTCCAGGCTCCGGCCGGCCACCGCCTTCATCAATGGCCGGTCCGTCGGCTCAGGTTCGACTCATGGACGTCTCTGATCCCACCCATCCAGGCACTCCATGCTGACATGCTGGCTATAACGACATCCGAAATAATACACACACGGTGGTACCCAGTACTTAGAGCATCTCCACCGGCGGTCCCGATAGCGGCCTCGATAGCGATTTGGGGGCCGGTGTCGTTTTTGGGCTTGCACCGGTGCTTCCCAAACGGGGCCGGCTAGTTTTCGAGCCCAATAGAATCGCCAGCATCCCCGTGCCGACCGCTTCGCGTAGGGCGCGAATCGGGCGCGCCGGCGCCTCGCGGCACGACGGTTTTCGCGGATGGGAGCGCCTTATCAGCAAGAGGACGTGACGGTTCGCATCGTCCGCGACGCGGAAAGGTTGGTCGTCGGTGTTTTATGGTCTCCCGCGTGGAAACCGAGGTGGCCACGAGGGCAACGACTGGCCACGCGACGTCTAGTCGCCTACGCTGCCGTAAATGCAGGTAGTTGCCACCGCTATATAGTACGTACGTCGTCCACCACCGCGGTGCTATCCTATCATCTCTACCACCGCCACCGCTCCATTCTCTCCTCTCCACCTCAGAATGCCGCGCCGTCTGAAGACCACCTACTCCATGCTTGGCCTCAACGGCCGCGCGCTGCCTCCACCACCACCGCAGCCGTAGCCCCTCATGTTTCTGACAGTAGCACACATCTGATAGGTAGAAGGAACATGATTTTGTACTCACCCTGAAATAGGGGAACCACCTATAGCTGTTCTTGATCTTGGTTGGTGTGTTCATTGATGCTGGCTTGATCATTTCACCTCTGAGCTCCCCAATGGCGTACAACACCTGCTGGAAGTACCGAGAGATAGTCTCTGTGGATCGTCTGAATGTGTTATGGATGACTCTGACCCTCTGGTTATGACCGACGACATGAAGAAACATTACGACTTGTTCTTCGACAGATGTGTGGATGCTATCAGTCAGCAGTCCTCTTTCCCTGAACGTTTTCACAAGTGCATAGAAATGGGCCCTTCTCATCCGTAGCGTCTGGATGGCCTCTACGTCGTGGCAGTTGTAGATGTTGTTTAGGTTGGCAAATCCTCTCCTGATCTCGTTGTAACATAGGTCTGTAAGTCACACGAGGATAAGCAGCATGCCTAACTGCTCTCTTGTGCACCATCAGGATCCAGACTTGTACGCAAATGATAAGTGCTGCAGCGTGATGCACAAGCTGGAGTTGGTCCGTCTACTCAAACAAGATCTATGCATACGAACGGTCTTATCGAACCCAACCAGTTCTACGAACATGAATCGAACACTACAGTAGAGCAGAGGAGTTTCCCCTTACCTCCGTCTTGGCGGACGATGGACACGGCCGAAAGCCGCCGCAGATGTCCGTAGGCTCCGCCGCGGCTGGAGAAGAGGACCCTAGTCCGGCGCCAGAGACCGAAGGGAGATGCGCGCTGCCAGATCTGGGTCGCCGCTGCCATCGTCGGTGCAAAATTTGGGGGAAGGGAAAATTTGGGAGGGGGCTAATGGAGAGGGTAACCGAAGAGGGAGGTTACCCCTACCTTTGCCGCGCTACGCCGCTGGGATTTTGGCTTCTCCCGCCATGACGAGGTTGAGCTCTCGCGCAAACGACGTTGTCGATTTTCGTCTCGCCGGGGCCTGGCCCTGGAGAAACTGTCAAACCGGGCGTTCCTCCGGGGCATGTCCCAGGGGTGCTTTAAAACCCGTGCTATGCAAGAACGCGAGTGCGCCCAGGGAACCAAATGGCCCGAAAAATGTTGGGCCGATGCGAGCCAAGGGGCGCCCAGGCTACCAAGCGCGCCCTAAGTTGAGGTAGACTCATCACATGTTTGGCAACCCCGTATCTGTTGAGCTATGCTCACATGAGATAGTGTTTGGTACCACTTATGATGAGGTGAGCATGGCCCACAGCAGTTTTACAAAATGGTCCAACTTTTTAGCAAAAAGGCCCTGGAACAAACATATCGAAAAGCAATCCGGCCCTCAGGATTGCATCTCACGCCATGGACGAGCTGGGCGACGCGGTGGCCGGCGCTGGGCGACGGTGGGCGGCGCTGGAATGATGGCCGCGGGTCTGCGGGGGCACAGCATGGACGTGTTGGGCGGCGCGCTGGCCGGCGCCGGCCGGCTTTGGGCGGCCATGGGCGACGGAGGGCGGCTCGGGCGGCGGCGGGCGGCGCTAGAACGATGGCCGCGGGTCTGTGGGGGCACGATAGTGGTTGGCGACCGGCGGGTCATGCTGACGAGGGCGGCGGCCGGCGTGCAGCGGAGGGCGCGACCGTCAGCGGCGTGGCCTGGGCGCGGCGGAGCTCGTCCATGGCCTTGGCGCGGGGGAGCTTTGCGTGGAGGCGCTCGTCCGTCGCAGCGGCGGGTGGGCGAGCTAGAGGTTGACGGGAGAGGAGATGGGGAAAAATGAGAAGAAGAAAAGGTGGGGTGGGGGGTCTGGGGGGTAGCGTTGGGTCTGCACAGTGTTTTGCGGGATGAGTAGAGCCTAGGCCTGTTGTGAAGCTCGATTTGAGCTTCGCTCCTCATCCCGGCTCTCGGACATTTTCCGTATCCCTTCGGCAGTGCTCAGATGAGAAGAGCCAGCCTAACAAACACTGTCTCCCCTTAAAATTTCGGTTGAGAGGAGAGATTCTGAGTAATCCCGAGCTACCAAACACACCCTAAATCTCTTTAGGGAACATGGCTGGAGATGCTCTAAGAAGAGGAAACTGCCTGCGAGTTGCATCGATCCGTGAAAGGTCTCGTGATCGACTGATGGTCTAGAGATCGATCGTTTCCAGAAATTAATGGTTCAGTGGCAGTGCGGTAGAGAGAGTGTACGAGAGAGAGTGTACGAGAGATGATCGGAGGGGACCCTGCAGGCTGCAGCAGGTGTCTGGTCGTCGTGGACCGGCGCGGCAGCATCCGGCAGCCGGCAGGCAGGGCAGGAGGAAACCGGCGTGCCAATTTATTTCAGCTCATCGCCCGAGCTGCCAATCTCCCAACTGAAGCAACTTGGAGTATCTCCAGCTACTGGCACAACTTGTCTGGACTTCTTTAGCCTGGCCAGCACCCAGCAGCCACCCAGCCGGCCGGCGCCGCCACGCCCTCCCTGGTCAACCCACTTGCATTGCATGCGATGCCGCCGGGCGGGCTCATCAATGGCCGGTCGGTCGGCTCAGCTGGACGATCATGGCAGGGTGATCAAGACGCTAACACGTCGCTGATCACACCCATCCAATCCAAGCCACTGCACTCCATGCTGACATCTCAAATAATACACACGGTGTTAATAACGCTGCGTCGCTGATCCCTCCTACTACCACGCATGCGGTCGACTCCGCTCCATGCTGCTATTGCGACATCTGAATCGATACACGGCCGGTTGACCACTACAGGAATGGTGACAGATGCCGACGGCCAGAGTGTACGCCGACGGCTTTTTATCGGGGCCGTCGGCGTACGGCCTCGCCGGGGCAGCTCACGAACCCGACCGTCGGCGTACAAACACCGTCGGCGTAGAGGAGGCTACGCCGAGGGCAGCCGTCGGCGTCACCTAGGCCCTCGGCGTAGCACCGGCATCGCCTCTGGCCCAGCCCGCGCCGTCGACGCCCGCTCACGGCGTCAGTCAGACGCCGACGGCCACCCTCGGCATAGGGCATGGACACCCTATGCCGACGGCCACCCTCGGCATATAGTATTTTTTTATTTTTTTATTTTTTTCCCTCTCTCATATTACTTTATAATATGTTTCTATTATTTATTTACTAGTATGAATTATGTAGATGGCATATGTAGGTCCCATGCATGGGTGACGCTCTTCGCAGACGGGTCAACCGGAGCCACTAGGTCCAACATTTGCTATCGATGTACATATGGGTCGATCCGCGGGGTCCCCGCCCTACGGTTTCCCGAACCCTAACCCTAACTGTAACCCTAAATCTAACCCTAACTCTCACCCTAACCGTAACCCTAACTCTAGCCCTAACCCTAACCCTAGGGTTTCCACATACATTGCTAACTCTAACCCTAACCCTAACTCTAGCCCTAACCCTAACCCTAGGGTTTCCACATACATTGCTAACTCTAACCCTAACCTAACCCTAACTCTAACCCTAACCCTAGGGTTTCCACATACATTGCTAACCCTAACTATAACCCTAATAGATCACTTGGTAAAACCCTAACCCTAGGGGTCCCGCCCTAGGGTTTCCCAAGAAACAGATCACCGGAGCGTCAGAATTGTTGGAAAACATGCTTCTGCCCCTAACATACATTTACAAGTGTGATGTAAGGTTTGGCTAACCTTGGATGTACCCGGCGTTGACGATTTCCGCATAATGGGCTACCAGTTGGTAAAATCGAGGATCTGTATGTGGAAACCCCCGCCATGGCTCGAACGGAGCCTATTTTATGGTAAAGTATGCCCAACCTATGGTTTCCACGTACATATGTCCTAAACAAAGCAAAATAAATAAAAAAGTCCACTGGTAAACCCTCGCACGGAGAAAGCTATAGGGGTAGATGTGTGGGGTCCCCGCCCTAGGGTTTTCCAAGTTACAGACCACCGGAGCGTCGGAATCGCTGGAAAACTTGTGTGTGCCCACATGGCATGCACAAAAGTGATACATTTAAGAACTTAAGACCCAGACACGATACAAAACACTTAAATAACTAGACCCACACACATACCAAAGCGCTTAAAGTACTAGACCCACACACGAACTGAAACACTTAAAGAACTACACCCACACACAGGAATGGCCCCAAAACTTGTGTGTGTCCACATGGAATGCACAAAAGTGATTTGAGATGGTTTTATATCCAAGGCTACCCCCCCAGGTGTGTCCGGCTTCTCGGACAGGGGGTTACTACACTTAGGCAGATTCTGCATGTATAGGGGGGAACTCCCTCGGAGTTGAACCGGAGAGAAACTTGGGATCATATGTGATGATCCTTGTTTCCAAATGTACCTATGACCTAACCAAGATCAAATGGAGGTATATGCCCACCGGGGGACCCCCGATGGGATGCAGTCAAAGGGGTAGACCGCGCGGTCAACAGAACTAGGGTTTCGTCGGAAATCGAGCATCAGATCAAGGGAATGGCCCCAAAACTTGTGTGTGTCCACATGGAATGCACAAAAGTGATTTGAGATGGTTTTATATCCAAGGCTACCCCCCCAGGTGTGTCCGGCTTCTCGGACAGGGGGTTACTACACTTAGGCAGATTCTGCATGTATAGGGGGGAACTCCCTCGGAGTTGAACCGGAGAGAAACTTGAGATCATATGTGATGATCCTTGTTTCCAAATGTACCTATGACCTAACCAAGCTAAAATGGAGGCATATGCCCACAGGGGGACCCCCGATGGGATGCAGTCAAAGGGGTAGACCGCGCGGTCAACAGAACTAGGGTTTCGTCGGAAATCGAGCATCGGATCTAGGGAATGGCCCCAAAACTTGTGTGTGTCCACATGGAATGCACAAAAGTGATTTGAGATGGTTCTATATCCAAGGCTACCCCCCCAGGTGTGTCCGGCTTCTCGGACAGGGGGTTCCTACACTTAGGCGGTCTGCATGTATAGGGGAACTCCTCGGAGTTGAATCGGAGAGAAACTTGAGATCATATGTGATGATCCTTGTTTTACCATGTACCTATGACCTAACCAAGATCAAATGGAGGCATATGCCCACCGGGGGACCCCCGATGGGATGCAGTCAAAGGGGTAGACCGCGCGGTCAACAGTAATAGGGTTTCATCGGAAATCGAGCATCGAGATCAAGGGAATGGCCCCAAAACTTGTGTGTGTCCACATGGAATGCACAAAAGTGATTTGAGATGGTTTTATATCCAAGGCTACCCCCGGGTGTGTCCGGCTTATCGGACAGGGTGTTACTACACTTAGGCAGATTCTGCATGTATAGGGGGGAACTCCCTCGGAGTTGAACCGGAGAGAAACTTGAGATCATATGTGATGATCCTTGTTTCCAAATGTACCTATGACCTAACCAAGCTAAAATGGAGGCATATGCCCACAGGGGGACCCCCGATGGGATGCAGTCAAAGGGGTAGACCGCGCGGTCAACGTAACTAGGGTTTCGTCGGAAATCGAGCATCGGATCTAGGGAATGGCCCCAAAACTTGTGTGTGTCCACATGGAATGCACAAAAGTGATTTGAGATGGTTCTATATCCAAGGCTACCCCCCCAGGTGTGTCCGGCTTCTCGGACAGGGGGTTCCTACACTTAGGCAGATTCTGCATGTATAGGGGGGAACTCCCTCGGAGTTGAATCGGAGAGAAACTTGAGATCATATGTGATGATCCTTGTTTTACCATGTACCTATGACCTAACCAAGATCAAATGGAGGCATATGCCCACCGGGGGACCCCCGATGGGATGCAGTCAAAGGGGTAGACCGCGCGATCAACATAAATAGTCTTTCATCGGAAATCGAGCATCGAGATCAAGGGAATGGCCCCAAAACTTGTGTGTGTCCACATGGAATGCACAAAAGTGATTTGAGATGGTTTTATATCCAAGGCTACCCCAGGTGTGTCCGGCTTCTCGGACAGGGGGTTACTACACTTAGGCGGTCTGCATGTATAGGGGGAACTCCTCGGAGTTGAACCGGAGAGAAACTTGAGATCATATGTGATGATCCTTGTTTTACCATGTACCTATGACCTAACCAAGATCAAATGGAGGCATATGCCCACCGGGGGACCCCCGATGGGATGCAGTCAAAGGGGTAGACCGCGCGGTCAACAGAACTAGGGTTTCATCGGAAATCGAGCATCGGATCAAGGGAATGGCCCCAAAACTTGTGTGTGTCCACATGGAATGCACAAAAGTGATTTGAGATGGTTTTATATCCAAGGCTACCCCCAGTGTGTCCGGCTTCTCGGACAGGGGGTTCCTACACTTAGGCAGATTCTGTATGTATAGGGGGGAACTCCCTTGGAGTTGAACCGGAGAGAAACTTGGGATCATATGTGATGATCCTTGTTTCCAAATGTACCTATGACCTAACCAAGATCAAATGGAGGCATATGCCCACCGGGGGACCCCCGATGGGATGCAGTCAAAGGGGTAGACCGCGCGGTCAACAGAACTAGGGTTTCGTCGGAAATCGAGCATCAGATCAAGGGAATGGCCCCAAAATTTGTGTGTGTCCACATGGAATGCACAAAAGTGATTTGAGATGGTTTTATATCCAAGGCTACCCCCCCAGGTGTGTCCGGCTTCTCGGACAGGGGGTTACTACACTTAGGCAGATTCTGCATGTATAGGGGGGAACTCCCTCGGAGTTGAACCGGAGAGAAACTTGAGATCATATGTGATGATCCTTGTTTCCAAATGTACCTATGACCTAACCAAGCTAAAATGGAGGCATATGCCCACAGGGGACCCCGATGGGATGCGATCAAAGGGGTAGACCGCGCGGTCCAACGAGAACTAGGGTTTCGTCGGAAATCGAGCATCGGATCTAGGGAATGGCCCCAAAACTTGTGTGTGTCCACATGGAATGCACAAAAGTGATTTGAGTTGGTTTTATATCCAAGGCTACCCCCAAGTGTGTCCGGCTTCTCGGACAGGGGGTTCCTACACTTAGGCAGATTCTGCATGTATAGGGGGGAACTCCCTCGGAGTTGAATCGGAGAGAAACTTGAGATCATATGTGATGATCCTTGTTTTACCATGTACCTATGACCTAACCAAGATCAAATGGAGGCATATGCCCACCGGGGGACCCCCGATGGGATGCAGTCAAAGGGGTAGACCGCGCGGTCAACAGAACTAGGGTTTCATCGGAAATCGAGCATCGGATCAAGGGAATGGCCCCAAAACTTGTGTGTGTCCACATGGAATGCACAAAAGTGATTTGAGATGGTTTTATATCCAAGGCTACCCCCAGTGTGTCCGGCTTCTCGGACGAGGGGTTACTACACTTAGGCAGATTCTGCATGTATAGGGGGGAACTCCCTCGGAGTTGAACCGGAGAGAAACTTGAGATCATATGTGATGATCCTTGTTTCCAAATGTACCTATGACCTAACCAAGCTAAAATGGAGGCATATGCCCACAGGGGGACCCCCGATGGGATGCAGTCAAAGGGGTAGACCGCGCGGTCAACAGAACTAGGGTTTCGTCGGAAATCGAGCATCGGATCTAGGGAATGGCCCCAAAACTTGTGTGTGTCCACATGGAATGCACAAAAGTGATTTGAGATGGTTCTATATCCAAGGCTACCCCCCCAGGTGTGTCCGGCTTCTCGGACAGGGGGTTCCTACACTTAGGCAGATTCTGCATGTATAGGGGGGAACTCCCTCGGAGTTGAATCGGAGAGAAACTTGAGATCATATGTGATGATCCTTGTTTTACCATGTACCTATGACCTAACCAAGATCAAATGGAGGCATATGCCCACCGGGGGACCCCCGATGGGATGCAGTCAAAGGGGTAGACCGCGCGGTCAACAGAACTAGGGTTTCATCGGAAATCGAGCATCAGATCAAGGGAATGGCCCCAAAACTTGTGTGTGTCCACATGGAATGCACAAAAGTGATTTGAGATGGTTTTATATCCAAGGCTACCCCCCCAGGTGTGTCCGGCTTCTCGGACAGGGGGTTACTACACTTAGGCAGATTCTGCATGTATAGGGGGGAACTCCCTCGGAGTTGAACCGGAGAGAAACTTGAGATCATATGTGATGATCCTTGTTTTACCATGTACCTATGACCTAACCAAGATCAAATGGAGGCATATGCCCACCGGGGGACCCCCGATGGGATGCAGTCAAAGGGGTAGACCGCGCGGTCAACAGAACTAGGGTTTCATCGGAAATCGAGCATCAGATCAAGGGAATGGCCCCAAAACTTGTGTGTGTCCACATGGAATGCACAAAAGTGATTTGAGATGGTTTTATATCCAAGGCTACCCCCCCAGGTGTGTCCGGCTTCTCGGACAGGGGGTTCCTACACTTAGGCAGATTCTGTATGTATAGGGGGGAACTCCCTTGGAGTTGAACCGGAGAGAAACTTGGGATCATATGTGATGATCCTTGTTTCCAAATGTACCTATGACCTAACCAAGATCAAATGGAGGCATATGCCCACCGGGGGACCCCCGATGGGATGCAGTCAAAGGGGTAGACCGCGCGGTCAACAGAACTAGGGTTTCGTCGGAAATCGAGCATCAGATCAAGGGAATGGCCCCAAAATTTGTGTGTGTCCACATGGAATGCACAAAAGTGATTTGAGATGGTTTTATATCCAAGGCTACCCCCCCAGGTGTGTCCGGCTTCTCGGACAGGGGTTACTACACTTAGGCAGATTCTGCATGTATAGGGGGGAACTCCCTCGGAGTTGAACCGGAGAGAAACTTGAGATCATATGTGATGATCCTTGTTTCCAAATGTACCTATGACCTAACCAAGCTAAAATGGAGGCATATGCCCACAGGGGGACCCCCGATGGGATGCAGTCAAAGGGGTAGACCGCGCGGTCAACAGAACTAGGGTTTCGTCGGAAATCGAGCATCGGATCTAGGGAATGGCCCCAAAACTTGTGTGTGTCCACATGGAATGCACAAAAGTGATTTGAGATGGTTCTATATCCAAGGCTACCCCCCAGGTGTGTCCGGCTTCTCGGACAGGGGGTTACTACACTTAGGCAGATTCTGCATGTATAGGGGGGAACTCCCTCGGAGTTGAATCGGAGAGAAACTTGAGATCATATGTGATGATCCTTGTTTTACCATGTACCTATGACCTAACCAAGATCAAATGGAGGCATATGCCCACCGGGGGACCCCCGATGGGATGCAGTCAAAGGGGTAGACCGCGCGGTCAACGTAACTAGGGTTTCATCGGAAATCGAGCATCGAGATCAAGGGAATGGCCCCAAAACTTGTGTGTGTCCACATGGAATGCACAAAAGTGATTTGAGATGGTTTTATATCCAAGGCTACACCCCCGGGTGTGTCCGGCTTCTCGGACAGGGGTTACTACACTTAGGCAGATTCTGCATGTATAGGGGGGAACTCCCTCGGAGTTGAACCGGAGAGAAACTTGAGATCATATGTGATGATCCTTGTTTCCAAATGTACCTATGACCTAACCAAGCTAAAATGGAGGCATATGCCCACAGGGGGACCCCGATGGGATGCGATCAAAGGGGTAGACCGCGCGGTCCAACGTAACTAGGGTTTCGTCGGAAATCGAGCATCGGATCTAGGGAATGGCCCCAAAACTTGTGTGTGTCCACATGGAATGCACAAAAGTGATTTGAGATGGTTCTATATCCAAGGCTACCCCCCCAGGTGTGTCCGGCTTCTCGGACAGGGGGTTCCTACACTTAGGCAGATTCTGCATGTATAGGGGGGAACTCCCTCGGAGTTGAATCGGAGAGAAACTTGAGATCATATGTGATGATCCTTGTTTTACCATGTACCTATGACCTAACCAAGATCAAATGGAGGCATATGCCCACCGGGGGACCCCCGATGGGATGCAGTCAAAGGGGTAGACCGCGCGGTCAACAGAACTAGGGTTTCATCGGAAATCGAGCATCAGATCAAGGGAATGGCCCCAAAACTTGTGTGTGTCCACATGGAATGCACAAAAGTGATTTGAGATGGTTTTATATCCAAGGCTACCCCCGGTGTGTCGGCTTCTCGGACAGGGGGTTACTACACTTAGGCGGTCTGCATGTATAGGGGGGAACTCCCTCGGAGTTGAACCGGAGAGAAACTTGAGATCATATGTGATGATCCTTGTTTTACCATGTACCTATGACCTAACCAAGATCAAATGGAGGCATATGCCCACCGGGGGACCCCCGATGGGATGCAGTCAAAGGGGTAGACCGCGCGGTCAACAGAACTAGGGTTTCATCGGAAATCGAGCATCAGATCAAGGGAATGGCCCCAAAACTTGTGTGTGTCCACATGGAATGCACAAAAGTGATTTGAGATGGTTTTATATCCAAGGCTACCCCCCCAGGTGTGTCCGGCTTCTCGGACAGGGGGTTCCTACACTTAGGCAGATTCTGCATGTATAGGGGGGAACTCCCTTGGAGTTGAACCGGAGAGAAACTTGGGATCATATGTGATGATCCTTGTTTCCAAATGTACCTATGACCTAACCAAGATCAAATGGAGGCATATGCCCACCGGGGGACCCCCGATGGGATGCAGTCAAAGGGGTAGACCGCGCGGTCAACAGAACTAGGGTTTCGTCGGAAATCGAGCATCAGATCAAGGGAATGGCCCCAAAATTTGTGTGTGTCCACATGGAATGCACAAAAGTGATTTGAGATGGTTTTATATCCAAGGCTACCCCCCCAGGTGTGTCCGGCTTCTCGGACAGGGGGTTACTACACTTAGGCGGGTCTGCATGTATAGGGGGAACTCCTCGGAGTTGAACCGGAGAGAAACTTGAGATCATATGTGATGATCCTTGTTTCCAAATGTACCTATGACCTAACCAAGCTAAAATGGAGGCATATGCCCACAGGGGACCCCGATGGGATGCAGTCAAAGGGGTAGACCGCGCGGTCAACAGAACTAGGGTTTCGTCGGAAATCGAGCATCGGATCTAGGGAATGGCCCCAAAACTTGTGTGTGTCCACATGGAATGCACAAAAGTGATTTGAGATGGTTCTATATCCAAGGCTACCCCCCCAGGTGTGTCCGGCTTCTCGGACAGGGGGTTCCTACACTTAGGCAGATTCTGCATGTATAGGGGGGAACTCCCTCGGAGTTGAATCGGAGAGAAACTTGAGATCATATGTGATGATCCTTGTTTTACCATGTACCTATGACCTAACCAAGATCAAATGGAGGCATATGCCCACAGGGGGACCCCCGATGGGATGCGATCAAGGGGGTAGACCGCGCGGTCAACAGAACTAGGGTTTCATCGGAAATCGAGCATCAGATCAAGGGAATGGCCCCAAAACTTGTGTGTGTCCACATGGAATGCACAAAAGTGATTTGAGATGGTTTTATATCCAAGGCTACCCCCCCAGGTGTGTCCGGCTTCTCGGACAGGGGGTTACTACACTTAGGCAGATTCTGCATGTATAGGGGGGAACTCCCTCGGAGTTGAACCGGAGAGAAACTTGAGATCATATGTGATGATCCTTGTTTCCAAATGTACCTATGACCTAACCAAGCTAAAATGGAGGCATATGCCCACAGGGGGACCCCCGATGGGATGCAGTCAAAGGGGTAGACCGCGCGGTCAACAGAACTAGGGTTTCGTCGGAAATCGAGCATCGGATCTAGGGAATGGCCCCAAAACTTGTGTGTGTCCACATGGAATGCACAAAAGTGATTTGAGATGGTTCTATATCCAAGGCTACCCCCAGTGTGTCCGGCTTCTCGGACAGGGGTTCCTACACTTAGGCGGTCTGCATGTATAGGGGGAACTCCCTCGGAGTTGAAGCGGAGAGAAACTTGAGATCATATGTGATGATCCTTGTTTTAAAATGTACCTATGACCTAACCAAGCTAAAATGGAGGCATATGCCCACAGGGGGACCCCCGATGGGATGCAGTCAAAGGGGTAGACCGCGCGGTCAACAGAACTAGGGTTTCGTCGGAAATCGAGCATCGGATCTAGGGAATGGCCCCAAAACTTGTGTGTGTCCACATGGAATGCACAAAAGTGATTTGAGATGGTTTTATATCCAAGGCTACCCCACCAGGTGTGTCCGGCTTCTCGGACAGGGGGTTCCTACACTTAGGCAGATTCTGCATGTATAGGGGGGAACTCCCTCGGAGTTGAACCGGAGATAAACTTGAGATCATATGGGATGATCCTTGTTTCCACATGTACCTATGACCTAACCAAGCTCAAATGGAGGCATATGCCCACCGGGGAACCCCCGATGGGATGCAGTCAAAGGGGTAGACCGCGCGGTCAACAGAACTAGGGTTTCATCGGAAATCGAGCATCGGATGTAGGGAATGGCCCCAAAACTTGTGTGTGTCCACATGGAATGCACAAAAGTGATTTGAGATGGTTTTATATCCAAGGCTACCCCCCCAGGTGTGTCCGTCTTCTCGGACAGGGGGTTCCTACACTTAGGCAGATTCTGCATGTATAGGGGGGAACTACCTCGTACGTGAACCGGAGATAAACTTGAGATCATATGGGATGATCCTTGTTTCCACATGTACCTATGACCTAACCAAGCTCAAATGGAGGCATATGCCCACCGGGGAACCCCCGATGGGATGCAGTCAAAGGGGTAGATCTGCGGGGCTCCCAGATTAGGGTTTCGTCTACCGGAGGGAATATTGATGTAAGATAGGGGTAATTATTGATACTACATGTGCAATGACCTAACACAACACAAAGGAAGAGAAAAGTCCATGGGTCAGCTGTCATCGGAGGTCGGTCAAAGGGGTAGATCTGCGGGGCTACCGGATTAGGGTTTCGTCTACCGGAGGAAATATTAAGTTAAGATGGTAATATTTTTTATGCGCATAGCTAGGGAATGTAGAAGATTAAAACATATTTGTATGGACCTATATTAGCATATTTTATAATATAATTGACACAACACAAAATTTAAATAGAAAATAAATTGAAAAATAAAAAAATGGGGTCTATGCCGAGGGCTGCCGTCGGCATAGCCCTGACCCTCGGCATAGCCTCTAGGGTTATGACCAGGCCGGTCGAGTTGGTCGAGCCGGACCCACTCAACATCTCCACGCACAACTCTCCCCCGCGCGCCGCCAGGAGCTGCTCTCCCGCTGCTGCTCGCCCCGCCGCCACCCTCCTGCCTCGCCGCCACCCTCCTGTCGCGCCGCCCTCCTGTCGCGCCGCCCTCCTGCCCTCGCCGCCACCCTCCCCGTCGCGCCGCCCTCCTCCCCCGCCGCTTCTCCCCTCCGCTCCTCCCCGCTGCGCTTCTCCCTGCCGCGCTACTCCCCTGCCGCTGCTCCCCACCCCATCGCGCTGCTCTCCTCCTCCTCCTCGCGCTGCCCGCCGTCCCACAGCCGGCCTCCTCCTCGCACCCCGGCCTGCCGTCGCCCTGCCAGGCCCTCTTCCCTGCATACGGTAAGGTTCCTCTTTTTTTATTTTTTCATTAGTTTTAGTTGTTGTAATAGAATTAGAAATGGAATTGTGTAATTGATATGAAATAGAAAGAAAGAAATAGTAATAGAAATAGAAATTGCAAATAGAAATGAAATGGAAATTGCAAATGTGAAATAGAAATGAAATTTAAATAGAAATTGCAAATAGAAATAGAAATTGCAAATAGAAATAGAAATTGCAAATAGAAATAGAAATAGAAATAGAAATTGGAAATGTGAATGTGAATGTGGAATTTGTTCTAATAATGTGAATTTATAATAGGCCATGTCGTGACCGCCTTGTCATGAGCACCCCGGCGTGACGATCCCGGATCTTGACGCGCTTCTCGGCGTTCGCCGACATCGACACTCGGTTGTTTGACTACTTCCTCTTCAGCCGAGGGTGAGCTAAATTTCCAACTTCATCTCCGCATTTTCTTATGTCACTAGATTCATTTTCCAAGTCCAGTTGCGTAACCTAGGTGTCACTTCCCGTCCGCGAGCGTTACGCGGATAAATATGCATTAGTGGTCCGCATATTTTGAACCGTAACGCTTGCGGCATTTACGGGACAGTCGGCGGATGCGTAGTTGTCTACGTTTTCCATGTTCTACTCCGGTCCGAGTCAGGATTTCGGCGGCGCCTCCCCGTTGTTCTCCGGATGCACATCCTCTCGGCTTTTTGCCGAGACGTGTATCGGGAGAGCAGCGAGGTGCCGAAATTCGACTTGGACCGGGTAGAGCATGGAGAACGTAGCCAACTACGGATCCGGCGGCTGCTAGAGCCCACCTAGTAGAGATGTAGGTTGATGCATGCGTTTCGCCCGGTAAAATAAATAAAAATATGATGCATTTAATTTCCTATTTGATATAAATGCTATGTACGTGGTTTGGCTCCCAATAAAGCAGAGGATGGCTGATAATGGATGGATGTACAATGAGCGTGTTAGTGCAACTGAGAAAACAGATGAGTGGACAAGGAAGACCCATTTTCTAGTGAATGAGTTAGCGCGTGGTACAAAGGGGCTGGTTCGGGCACTTTGCCCCTGTGTTCGCTGCGTGAAGCGTCAACGTCGTGGGAAGGATGAAATGTATAGACACCTTCTGCAATATGGGTATATGCATGGGTACGTCACGGAAATCGACTTTGATGAGCGCGAACGTGACAGAGGTGAGGTGATGCGGCAGCGGCTCAATGGCAATGCGTACGATGGAATTAGAGACTTTCTAGATGATCTCGTCCATGCCGATGTCCGGATTCGCCGCAGAACCGGAGGCGCCGCGAACCGGAGGCGCCGCCGAACCGGAGGAACGAGCCCACCGCGAAGGCCTTCTATGATATGATTGCCGCGGCTAAGAGGCCTCTGTACGAGGGCGCCGCGATTTCTCAGCTCGATGCCATCTCCCAATGTCTAGCCGACAAGACCCGGTACAACACCACCCGTGAGGGCTTTGAAGCAAGTCTGAAAACAACTGGTAACATGTTGCCCAAAGATCATTGTCTGCCTCAAAGCCTGCACGCGACGAGGAGAATTATGAAGGACCTCAACATGGATTATCAAAGGATAGACTGTTGTCCGAAAGGCTGCGTTCTATTTTGGAGACAGTATGCGGAGGACAAGTACTGTCCCATCTCGTAAGCGATCTAGGTATGAAGAGGTAACGGGAAAGGATGGTCGTGTGAGGCGGTCAAGCACCGCAAAGTCGATTCTTCGATATCTCCCATTCATAAAAAGAATCCAGCGGCTTTACATGCACGAGGAGACAGCCAAACAGATGACGTGGCACAAGTATGGGAAGAGATTCGTGGACGAAAACAAGAAGTTGAAGATGGGACATCCATCCGATGGTACGACATGGAAGAACTTCGATACAAAACACCGCCTTAAGGCAGCCGAGGCTCGGAATGTCGAGTGCGATAGCAACAGTGGCTTCAATCCATATGGTATGTCCAATGCCAATTACGCTTGCTGGCCCGTGTTTGTTATTCCGCTCAATCTCCCTCCCGGAGTCCTAATGACGAGGAAGACCATGTTTCTGTCGCTGATCATTCCAGGCCCTCATTACCCGGGGAAGAATTTGAGTGTCTACATGCAGCCGATTGTGGAAGATTTGAACCACTCTTGGCACCACGGGACATTGACGTACGACCGAGCATCGAAGACAAACTTCTGCATGAGAGTTTGGTTGCAGTATACCATGCATGACATGCCCGGGTACGCCCTAACATGTGGATGGTGTACGGTGGTAAGTGGCCATGCCCGGTGTGCGAGCATCGGCTTGAGTTCCTTTGGCTACGAGAAGGGTCGCAAGTATGTTGCGTTTGACACGAATCGACAGTTCCTCAAAAGGAGGCATCCGTTTAGAGAAGACAAAAAGAACTTCAAGAAGGGCAAAGTTGTGCATGAAAAAAAAGATGTGCCGAAGTTTGATGGTACACTTGTTGAAGCCGAGCTACGTGCTCTCGTGCCGGCAGCGACGCCAACTGGCCATCAATTTGAGGGATATGGTGTAACACACAACTGGACTCACGAGGCGGCTTTAACGAAGCTCGAGTATTACAAGGACCTCGAACTTCCCCATAACATCGATGTGATGCACACTTGTAAAGAATGTCGCGGAGTCCGTCTTTCACACATGCCTGAACATTCCGGGAAGTCAAAGGATAATGTCAAGGCTAGAGTCGATATTGAGATCCTCTGTGATAGGGAAAAATTACACATGAAGCGTCCTATTGGCCGTCAAAAGAATTGGTTCAAGCCGCATGCCAACTTCTGCCTTGATTCCATCCAAAAGAAGGAGGCATTCAGCTGGCTCAAATACGTCGTGATGTTCCCGGATGGTTATTGCTCGAATATGAGTAAGGGAGTTAATCTTTCGACGGGAAAAGTCACCGGGCTCAAGAGTCACGACTATCATATATGGATTCAGCGGCTCATGCCGGTGATGCTTCGAGGGTATATCCCGAGAAAGTCCGGCGAGTGCTTGCGCGCTTGAGCCATTTCTTCCGCACGCTACGTGCTAAGCGGATATGTCCCGAGGTTATTGCAAAGCTACAACATACGGTGCCGGAGTTGCTATGCAATTTGGAGATGATATTTCCGCCGGGCTTCTTTACTCCGATGGCACATCTCATTGTGCACCTCGCCAACGAGGCACTCTTGGGTGGTCCGGTGCGGTTTCGTTAGCGATTCTGTATTGAGAGAGAGTTTAAGTATATTCGAAAGATAATCGGAAACAAGGCCAAGATTGAAGCATGCATAGCTGAGGCAATATGCCTTCGGGAGATGGCAGATGCCGCGACAACGTACTATCCCGATGATGTTCCCACTCAGCATAACCCGGTCACTCGTTACAATGTCGACGTGCCCGAGAATGACCCCAAGCTAAAACTATTCCAATTCCCCGGTGGCAAGGCTGGTAAAGGAACAAAATATAAATTGGAGAACGAAGAGAAGGATTGTATAATGCTATATGTGCTTATGAACATGGAGGAAGTGATCCCATTCGTAAGGTAAAATGGTGAACAAATTACTTTGCAGCTAGTAACCTCGTCTCGGTCTAATGCTTATTTTCTCCTTTCAGCGAATTCACGGATGAAATGTGGCCGTATGATGAATTGCCCGAAACCTCGGAGATGGACACTCTACTGAAAGACGGTGCTCCCGGAATTAATAAAAACTTTGTGACATGGTTCATGGAAAAAGTAATTTCTAACCTTTCCTCTTACATTGCAACATGTGACTTGTCCCTCTTATTACACGTAACTAATGCACACAACAAATTTGAAATGTTCTTGTAGGGCCGTGAGAGAAACGTTGATATGATAGATGAGTTGAAATGTGTTTCCCAAGGTTGTAGCCGTGAGGTGACCAAGTATGAGAAGTATGATGTGAATGGGTTTCGCTTCCACACGAGACGCACCGAGAAGGGCCGGCGAATCCCAAAACGATAAATACCGGGGTCTTCACCAAAGGAGCCAACAACTTTGATTACTACGGAAGGTTACAAAGTGTATACGAGTTGACATTCAATCGTACGAACGTGCAACTCAATATCGTCGTGTTCAAGTGTCATTGGTTCGACCCAATAGGTGGACAGAGAAGTGATAAGTCCATTGGGTTAGTTGAAGTTAAGCCTTCAACCACCTATAGCGGAGCCGATGTCTTTATTGTGGCTCACCAAGCCAAGCAAGTTTATTATTTGCCCTACCCATGCCAGAAAGCGGAACTCAAGGGTTGGGAAGTCATCTTCCAGGTATCGCCACATGGTAACCTACCGATTCCCTCTGAGGATGATTACAACAACATTGACCCCGTGACATACGAGGGGATTTTCTATCAAGAGGAACAGGACTTCGGGGAATATATTTTAGAACCGTTTGTTCAAGAGGACCTCGGGAACGATGCGAAACTCGTGGTGAGTCGGTGGTGGATCTAAAGGACATATCTATGCTCGAGAAGTTACTTGAGGCGAATGACAATTATGATGAGCCTCCACCCGTCGACCCTTCAACTTTGTACTCACAAGATAGTGATAGTGATAGTGGGCCAGAGAAAGAGAAAGAGAAAGAGAAAGAGATGGAGTATGAGAGTGAGCGTGAGAGCGATGATGGCTGGTGAGGGTCTTTTATTCTTAGTATTTATTTGTCAACATGCTTCTTAATTGCATTGTGCCTTTTATTCTTAGTATCTTCATTTTATTATGTCAACATGCTTCTTAATTGCATTGTGCCTTTTATTCTTAGTATCTTCATTTTATTATGTCAACATGCTTCTTAATTGCATTGTGCCTTTTATTCTTAGTATCTTCATTTTATTATGTCAACATGCTTCTTAATTGCATTGTGCCTTTTATTCTTAGTATCTTCATATAATATGTCTTTGTGCTTAACTGTTTTATTCTTCTCAATGCGGGTATTTGGACAATATGAGCAGCGGCAAGGCAGACTCCGAGAGCTTGCTTAAGACGCTGGCGCAGTGAAGAGGAATATTCCTAGACCCACTAGACGGAGTGATCGAGCCCCGGTGCAAAATCCGCGTTACGCCGATGGTACCGATGGAGGACGAGGTCGAGGAGGACGAGGTGGAGGTCGAGGACGAGGACGAGGAGGACGAGGTGGAGGACGAGGTGGCGGCGGGGTACACATGGACTTTGACGAGCCACCCTCCGCTCGGCGACGTGGCTCTGAGTTGTACCTAGAGGGTCCGTCTAGTGGGGAGGTGGAGATGGAGACGGAGTCTACACACGAGTCGGACTCTAGGGCTGAGTTGGAGGTGATGGAGGATGGGGGTGCGCCGAAGCCCTTGAAGCTTCGTGGAGAAGCTAGAGTCCCCGATGCGAGGAAGGAGCCGAAGACCCATGATGACAAGGCCCTTATCATTCCTTCGAGCGATGAGTAAGTGTACTACTTCAGAAATTTCGAACATGTATTTTCATCTTGGGCATAATAAACAATTTGGCATGTGTACTAATGTGTGATTTGTTTGCAGCAATCGGACATGGGATGCCAAGCCCCCGCATGCCTAACAGCTTGCTTGGGGCTCGATTAAGAAGTTCTGGCCCGGCAGATACACTCCCTTAGCACGGTCCCCGGTGGCCCGACGAAGCTAGCCACTACTTGGGCGGACTATGAGGATGCCCTCGCCGTAGGCTTCGCGACAAACCGCTGAGGCTGTGACCACCAAGTTCTGGGTAAGGCATATATTTCTCGAGCACCGTTCATAGTTGATGACCCTAATGTGCTAACTCATGACTTTCACAACTGATTTATGCATGATTGAAGTGCTTCTATCGTGTGGACCCGGAGCATGACACGCAGGCGCGTCTCACTTTGCGTGGCGCTTGCGAGAGGTTGACACCGCAGCGGTGGTACAACCAAAAGTTCACCAGCGCTAGTGCCTTACGGGCTAACAAGGGTAAGAGGGTCAAGAAGGAGTACTATGTTGGTAACGAGCCTACGGACGAATGGGCAATGACCATTGAGGAGTACATGTCGGTGAGTAAAATGTCAATGAGATTCTACATTGCTGCTAAGTTTTCATTGAATTATCTTGAGCTGAGTATTGCGTTTTCAGGTTTGTCCGGAGTGGGCCGAGCAGCATAGGGAGGCATGGGAGGAGCTGATTAGGGCGAGGTGGCTCAGGCAGGACGAGGAGTTTGCAGCCGTGTCGAGGCGTAACATGGAGAACCGAGGCACCGGTGGCACACATCGCGCGGGAAACCTCGACTACACCCGCTTCAAGGGGAAAAAGGTATGTATATACATGGAACGACCTTCATTCATTTCCCGCCATGTCTCATTTGTGGTACGCTTAACTTTTCTTTTCGCGATGCAGGTGGCCGAGGCACCACCTGGGGTGGTGCTTCATGATGCCCAGATATATGACATGATGCGGACGAAGCAGAAGCCCAATCCCGCATTGCCTCAGCCACAGTACTACGGCAATGCCAAGGCCGCCAAGGAGGACTATCGCGACATGGTCAAGTCTCGTCACCCCGAGGTGGATGACCCCTTGAGCATTCCGGTCGACGAGGAGTCGTTGGTCCTGTCGGGGCACGGGCGTCCGCATGGCCGTTTCCCTTGGATGAATAAGGCGGTCTAGCCTACCCACTCCACGAGCTACACGCGCCTCAAGCATACCCTCACCGCCGACAGCCCCCAGCCTCGTCCACGGCCTGCTCGTCCACCCGCCTACGATGTAAGTTTCCTCATTTTCATCCTCTTTCCGGTTTTCCTTCCTACATGGCTAAGTGTTTACGAGAATCATTGTTTCTGAAATTGTAGCCTGACTTCGAGGCGGCCTTCGAAGCCTGCAATGAAGCGTATCAGCAGGCCGCTGCCCAGTCGAAAAGGCAGACTACGGCCTATATGACGTATATATCGATGAAGTCTGAATCTTCCTTCTCGCGCAAGTAGATGACAAGTCTCAGTTTGATGCTTTATTTCTGCAAAGCCTAACTTGTAACCTATCTTGCAGGAAATGATGATCTCTATGTCTACTGGTACACCGCCACCGGCTCGAGTTGCCGTGGCGGGGGACATGCCTATCATGCCATCGAGGGCAGCTTTCGCTGCGACTTACTACGGATCCACACCGGAGGTAAGTTCTTTGCCAAACCGGTAGTTACCACTTTCCTTTGCCTCGCAAGTTGCTAACATGTAGGGAACACGTAGGGAACGGGATGGTCCGGGAACCAGGCATCGCCGGGTGGGCGCGAGGTCACACCGGTTCATGAAGGTGGTCGGTCTCCTGGGCGTTCTGCTGGTGTCTCTCCGTCGACTACTCCTGGGACTACTCCCGGTGCCTCTCCGTCGACTTCTCCTAGGCGTGCTACCGGTCCTTCTCCGTGGTGGTTCTTCTGCCGGCTTCTACCAGAGCGAAACCCCGGGCTGCTCGTTTCGCCAACGATGTGGGCGGACACACCCCGCCCGGGTCCTTCCTCCGCTAGTCAGCTTAGAACTAGGGTTTGCTTGCTACTACTATGTATTTGGATGACATGGCACTCTCCGCTCTCCTCTTGTATGCTACTATGTGCACCATGTATGCTACTATGTGAATTATATGCTATTTTGGTGAATTATGGCGAATTTGGTCGATTTTGGATGAATTGGACCTACTGAATTGCATTGCAATTGAACTGGAACAGAAATTTGGCTGAGCAACAGAACTGGAACTGAAACAGCAAAAAAAAAAATGGCAGGCGCTATGCCGAGGGTAATGCCGTCGGCATAGACCCTGACATAGGGCCATATGGTCAGGTCTATGCCGACGGGGTTGCCCTCGGCGTAGCCCGACGCGCCCAGGTGCCGCCGCGTGTCCACGGCCTGGCTGCATGGATGAAGCATATGCCGAGGGGGTTGCCCTCGGCGTAGAAGCCCAGCTGGCGGCGCCACGACGGGCCACGTCGCCCACCCGCGAGGAGGCCTGGCTGCATGCGCCATGCAGACGCCGAGGGCCGGGCCGTCGGCATAGACTCCGTACGTGGCAGCCAGGCGATGCGCCACGTCGCCCCCACGGCGCGCAGATGGCTGGGCTATGCCGAGGGGGTTGCCGTCGGCGTCTGGCGGAGCACCGTTAACGGAGACGGCCGGCCGTGGCCAAACGCCGAGGGCAGCTACGCCGAAGGGAAGTCGCACCGTCGGTATAGGCGGCATACGCCGACGGCCGGCCCTACGCCGACGGCACGATGACAGGTGCCGAGGGACCTGGACGCCGAGGGGCTATGCCGAGGGCTGCCGTCGGCGTAGCCTACGCCGAGGGCCAGGCGTGGCTACGCCGAGGGCAGCCGGCCGTCGGCGTCTACGTCGATTCCTGTAGTGGACTGTAATGATGAGTTGACGACCAAACTAACCATTGATGAATGATCAGAGTATTATTCTTTTTCTTTGAGCGCATACACGTACTGCGTAACTGCGCATGACTGCACGGCACCGGCCAGGTTACTCTCTATCGGTTTGATCGACGCAGATTTACCGATGGTGTGTTGCCCGGTCAGGTAAGCCACGATGAAGCAAAACGGAAGCTACTACCTACCAAACATTCGTGTAGTGCCTTTTCAGGAAACATAAAAAAGAAATGATATATTTTCACGCTGGAGTGAAGGAAGCACTGGTCACGGATTTACGGATGGGTAGAAAGTTTTGGCCGGTCTGGCAAACCACGGTGGACCAACAAGGACGGAAAACGAAACGGAATCGATAGACATTCAGCAAGGCCACTGGCCACGCATGGAAGCAGCTGACCGGAGTTGATGATAAGAGTTTGAGACCGATCAACCGGGGGCCGGATCCAACGTATTCATGGGCGAGCCACCGCAATCGCTTCGCTTAATGTTCTCGATCGTACCTACTCCTAGTTTCCTGATTTTCCACGTTGGAATTGAGGAGCCCATGCTGAACGCTGCCGATTTTTTCGTGCTTATTACTATTAATAAACAGAGGTCAATAGCATGGAACTTGATAACCTAGTTTAGCTTGGCCGGTTGCGGACCTACGTCAACATGTCAATCGCCGGAACATCGTATGACCGGGCGCTTTCGACTACTGCGTCCGGCCGGGTCCGGGTCGGTAGGTGCGTTGGCCTCATCGATCGGGTCGGTTGGCGCGCGGCATGCGGTCGGTCACTCTTTCTTCTCGCTTCCATGCCCTTGTCTCCTCCTTTACCGGACAAGCTACCTTCACAATTTTCCGATAGTGCTGCTATATTTTGAACCTCTACTTTCGCATTGTGTGGCTATTGTTTCAAATATTGCACTATTTTGATGCAATAAATTCTTAGCGCGGTTGTGCCAAACAAAATGCTTCAGGTCGCTTGGACACCCCCAGACGGAAACTTCCGATCAAGCGTGGCCCGAATGCCAATTTCGCATTCGCGGCCCGACACAAGCAGGTCGCGCGGTTACATTTCGCGTCCGTTTTGAGTCGGGCCGCTAGAGATGCCCTTAGTGGTGCTTGCCCCAGCCAACATGTACGTCATCGAAAACAACTCTGAACCTGTAAACTACTACGGACACTCCTCTTATGCCCGTGCCGAAGCCCGGCCGCGACCCAGGACCAACCCGTTGTCCACGCATGAAATCTGAGCCTCAGGTTGACCCGGATTATGTAGAGGTGGACCAATTGAAAAATCTGGAGAGAGAGAGACTGAACCAGACCAGCTACCCAAGTTAGAACCACAAGTCAGCAAGAGGGTTGGTGCGGCCACCCTCTACACGCAAGATTGTACGCAGTGACCGGTGGTGCACGACCAATCACATAAAGAACTTGCACTTGACTAGGGCTTTCGATGGCTTTGGTGCATAATTGTGTGTTGGCTAGGAAAAACATGTTGTAGGCTGAATTGAAAGTGAACCCGGCCGCTCTTCCTTACGTAGGGCACGACATTGTCTTCGTAAACGAGTTGTCAATTTTCGCCTAGTTTGTGAATACGTGTCGTCGCCTATGTCGACCGACCCATCATCCGCATCATTGGATCGATCAAACACACATAAAGAAATCACCATGGAGAATGAATCGCTCTAGGACATATATAAGAGCTCGAGCCATACTTGTGGAACTGCCATGGCTTCGGAAAGAAAGTTCGAAATTATAGATTACAACTCGTCCCCACAGGACTTCATATGGCATATGCTTGTTCTCAAATATTAAAAAATAAGAACTGCTGGTGCGCGCATGTTTACATAAACACAACTTGGAAAGGGGAAATTTTGGCTCAACTAAGAGCAGTGTCTCCTTTTAAGACAATAACCGGTGTCTTAATGGTGCTTGCCCCAACCGGCATGTCCGTTACCAGACCCACCCCCGAACCCGTAACCCGATCCAAACGCTCCTCCAACGCCCGTACCGGAGCCCGGCCGTGTCCCAGGACCAAGCCCTTGTCCAGGCCCGAACCATGAGCCTGAGTTTGACCCAGATGTAGAGGTGGACCAACTGGACGATCCAGCTCCGGAGAGAGTGCCCGAGTTTGAGCCCGAGCCGGACCAAGCACTCGCGCCAGAATTAGACCCGGTAGATCCTGTAGCAAAATAAAACACAGGTTTACTATATTAACAACTTCAAGGAACAATATAACTTTCTAATGACTTGGTAAGAACTTATGATTATGGTATATGGTATTTTCAATATTCCATATCGGAAGTTGAGTAAAGTAATTCTATGAGAGTAGTGGACCTGAGCTTGAGCCGGATGCAGAGTTGGAGTTTGAGCTTGACCCTGAACCCGACATGGAGTTTGATCCACTTCCCGAGGCACCAAATGCATCAGAGCTTGAATCAGCACCTGAATTGGCACCCGACACGGTGCCGGAGTTGGAGCAGGCTTGACCCCTGAACCGGACATGGAGTTTGATCCACTGCTTGATGCACCGATTGCATCGGTGCCCGAGTTTGCACCAGACATTGAGCCGGAGTTAGAACTCGAGCCACTTCCTGAGGCACCGAATGCACCTGCACCTAAGGCACAAAAGGCATGGGTGAGTACAAATGAAAAAAAAAGTAGATGCTAGCAACAACAATATGAATGGCCAAACACGACACTGAACCTGATGAGCCAGCAGATGAACTTGAACTTGACCCAGACATGGAAACTGAACCGGAGCCGGATGCATCAAATCCCGAGCCTATGCTTGACCCAGAACCAGCTCCGGAATTTGAGTAGGAACCGGCATTTGACCCTGACCCTCCAATGGAGTTGGAGCTTGAAGCAGAACCCGAATTCGAATTCGACGAGGAACCATCCACAACATCGGAGCCAGAACCACAAGATGAGCACGCACCATTTTTCCCAATGTTACCGGACCCACTACCGATCCCAGATGATACACCCGAACCCGAGACAACACCATAAGACTGATGGCCACGTGAACCTTGACTTGACCCAGACCCATAGCCCGAGCCAATTCTAGAACCTTGGCTTGATCCGGTACCCGTGTTACAGTCGGAACCACCTTTCGTCCCACCATTTGAGCCGACACCAACACCAGCATTTATCGATGTGCCCAACCCTATAGATCCTGAGCCAGAACTCGAACCTGGACAAGATGATGTACCCGAACCACAACCAGAAGCCGATCCCCCGTTACTAGAGCTAGAGCCATACCCGAACCCATTGCCTGTGCCCGAACCACTACCATATGCAGTATGAGAACCGCCATTTTGACCAGACCAGGCACTATAACCTGACCCCTCACCTGAATTAGAGGCTGAACCGGATCCACCTAGCCCAAGATCAAGTCCTATGCCCAAGCCACCATTAGCACTAAGGCCTAAACCCAGACCCAAATTGCTTCTCATTGGCCTACCCATTGCAACACCTACTGATACTAGTACAAGAACAGCAAGAACATGAGCTCTAAGGGACGAGGCCATTGGTGACTGTGACTGTGTTATGATCTTTGCTGGTGATGTGTGCAGTGTCATGTATGCATGTATATATAGCCACAATTTAATGTTAATGTATTGGTGGCACATGATGCTTACTGTAAAAGGTGGTGCAAAATGGTGACTGGATTCCTTCACGGGCGCTTTACATGTGAGCATGACCTAACATTTTTGGAGCTTAACCATTGGCAGTTCGTATTATCTTAGGAACTAGTGAGAGATTTGGCTCAATCTATGGTTGCTGTTGCCAGTTTGCTATTAATAATAATACTTGAGAGTTTCGAATGGAAGTCTCTAGACTGGGTTTTGTCTCCACCCCATTGGCTTCGGTCTGAAAGTACATGCTGCAAATGGATGCTCTTGATGAACATTCAGGTAAACTGTGAAATTGTGCTTCTGCTGCATTCTTGTTCAGACAACGCATCGAGTCCTGTGCAATCTAACTCAGCAAGCATACCCTAGATTCATATGCCTTGCTGAGTAGTTATTAAACAACTTTGAGCTCCTAAGGGGATAGTAGAAAGTTCATAAAACAACTGCTTCCAATATAGTAAAATGCAAGAATTTGGAATTTTAAAAATGTTGTAACATCTGACAAATGAATTACAGCTAGTTTGCATCTCATCTGAGGAATACGAAACGATCAAAATGTCTTCATCTGAATCTGAACTGAAAAATACACTGATGCTGTCACATTCTGAACTTTGACAGCAGTAAGAGCAAGCTAAAATTCATAGAAACAAAAAGTATTACAGACCAGGATTCTGCAGTAGGCAAGATGCACCGTATGGAATCAAAGCAGACGCGTTGCAAAGTGAGTGGTGACTGGATGCTAACGTGGAGTTCTTGGCCACCACGAAAATAATTTAGTCCTGAATTGAGCACTTGGGACTTTTATCCTTGTCTTAAGAGCCGGGTACAGAATCATTCTGCAGTGCTGTACCAAATCCTCAGTCTGCTGCTGCCACCGGAAGAATATTGAAACCAAAATATTTACAGGCTACCTTTCAGACATTGTTTTCATGTAGTATTGTTTCAATATATTGTTTTGAACCTGACTCTGTTCTGAACTGCATACCTCTAGATCCAAAACAATACTACATGAAAATAATGTCTGAAACATTCCAGGAGCGATCATGGATGGATTGGATGCCATGATACCTCTGGGGAGGTTAAGAAAAAATAGGGAGAGAACTTCTAGCAGTGACATATCATCAGGTTTGCAGGTTCTAAGACTGTATTTCAATGGTTTTGTGAGTCTTGGATCGTATTCTTGTTTTGGCTTCATTTGTGTTCTGTTCTTCCTGCAAGAAACTCAGAACAAGACTTGTTGGAAATTGCAAGGTAGTACGATGATGCTTTTGATCAGAATATCTGGCAAGAAAGCTTACTTCTTGTTGAAGTTTATTCTCACTTGATGTTCTAGCACTGCAGTATTCTACAGCGTAAGTTGCAGTTTTGCAGAAAGGGCAGCTGCATTGCTAGTTAAGGGCTCCAGGGAATTCAGTTTTTCGGATGCAAAATTCAGCTACCACCTCCGTTCCATAATCCTTGTTGTGGTTTTAGTTCAAATTTGGAGCTAAACCAAAACAAGAACTATGGAAGGGAGGGAGTAGTATGAAGCACAAACACGGAAAATGCTTGAGGTTAACTTAAAGATGTTTTATATGGGATACATGTGCAGAGTGTTTCACGCTAGCTAGTAAGTAGCAAAATAGGATACTGGACCGCTTTGGAAGCCTTGGACGGCATCAGTTGCAAGAAGCACTCTGCAAACAGGACAGGGAAACTAGAGTTACAGTGAAAAACTTACTCTGATATGTAAGCACATGTTAGGTGTGCAATGTTAGTCCGTATTTTTCAGTCCACTTGGCTTTACCACAGGACACGATCACACGATTAACTAACTCCTACTTCTGAGGTTCAGTAAAGAAGATTGAGCGAAATTTCGACAGAAATCAATAGGAAGCTTAACTCACCCGTACAGATTCCTTTGCCGCAACACTTGGATTGATTCAGGCTCGGATAGAACTGCATCGTCGATCATATAGGGGGTAAAAATCATATAGGCGCGTTTGGTAGCTTTGGCGTTCCTTAACTCGCATCGGCCCAGCATTTTTTTGGCATGTTTGATTGTCTGGGATCACTCGCGTTCTTACATAGCACGGGTCTTAAAGCACTCCTGGGCCAGGTTCTGGAGAAACACCTAGTTTGGTAGTTTCTCCGGGAACAATGGTGAGACAAAAACCGACAACGCCATTCGCGCAGGCGCTCCGCCTCAGAATCGCGGGAGAACCGGAAATCCCAGCATCGTTGCGCGATAAAGGTAGGGGTAACCTCCCTCTTGGGTTACCCTCTCCATTAGCCCCTCCCAAATCTTGCCTTCCCCCAATTTTCGCACCGACGGAAGCTACGGCGACCCAGATCAGGCAGCGCGCATCTCCCTTCGGTCTCCGGCGCCGACCAGGGTCATCGTTTCTAGCCGTGGCGCCGGACTGGGGTCGTCGTTTCAAGGCGCGGCGGAGTTTGCGCACGTCTGCGGCCTTTTTCGGTCGTGTCCGTCGTCCGCCATGACGGAGGTAAGGGGAAACTCCTCTGCTCTATTGTACTGTCAGATTCATGTTGGTAGAACTAGTTGGGTTGTATAAGACCGTTTGTAATGCATAGATCTTATTTGAGTAGACCGACCAGCTCCAGCTTGTGCATCACGTCGCAGCACTCATCGTTTGCATACAAGCCCGAATCCTGATGGTGCACAAGAGAGTAGTTAGGCATGTTGCTTTTTCTCGTATCAGTTACGATCCTATGTTATAACGATATGAGGAGAGGATTGGCAACCTAAACTACATCTACAACTCCAACGATGTAGAGGCTATCCAGATGCTTCAGATGAGAAGAGCCCCTTTCTTTGCACTTGTGAAAACGTTTAAGGAGAGATGACTGCTGCTTGATAGCATCCACACCTCTATCGAAGAACAAGTCGCAATGTTTTTTCATGTCGTGGGTCATAACCAGAGGTTTATAGTCATCCATAGCACATTTAGGTGGATACTATCCCGGTACTTTCAGCAGGTGTTGTACGCAATTGGGGAGCTCATAGGTGAAATGATCAAGCCAACATCAACGAACACACCACCCAAGATCAAGAACAGCTATAGGTGGTTCCCGTATTGTACAAAATCATGTTCGTTCTACATATCAGATGTGTGCTACTATCAGAAACATGACTGTGTGCTAATTTTTTTGACAGGATTGCATTGGGCCTATTGATGATACTCATGTGACCGCAAAGGTACCGAGATCAATATATGCAGCATTCCACGGGAGGAAGCACTACACCAACCAGAACATGCTAGCAGCTGTGGATTTGGATATGAGGTTCACATACGTGCATGTTGGGTGGGAGGGTTCAGCTCATGATGCGAGCATCCTGGCCGACAGCTTGTCAAGGCCTGATGGGTTGCAAACCCTGAGGGTAAGGTCTACCTTGGAGATGCTGGATATGCATGCCAACCTGGTATTCTACATCCCTTCAGGAAAACAAGGTACCACCTCAACGAGTTCTCTCCCATGCACCGACCTCAGAATGCAAAAGAATTGTTCAATCTCAGACACTCAAGCCTTAGAGTCACCATTGAGAGGGCATTTGCTGCATTGAAGAACATCTTTAAGATCCTTGACCAGAAACTGTTCCACACTTTTGACACTCAAGTAAAGCTGGTCTTTGCTTGGTGCATTCTTCACAACTGGATACTAGGTTGAAGCGAGGATGAGTTCTTCGAAGACCGGCCCCACAGCGTCGACGCATGCGACAATGATGTCTGGAAGAGAAGAGGCAAGAGTGGGCAGATGCAATATGGGAAGTCAGAGGCAACATCACCATCTGAGAAGAAGAAGTGAAGAAAAGAACCTCCTTTGATCCCCTGTTTTTCGAACCCCAATTTGATCTTCGTATGTTGAACTACCCCGTGATGATAAACTGCTATTCGTAGTAGCTAGGGAGCATCGTTATGAACTACCATTCGTACTAGCTAGGGCTGATTTTGTGAACTGCTAGCGTTGTTAATCTGCAAGTGTCATGAACTGATTTCTGTGTGATGGGAGGTGATATCATGGTAAAGCTACCAGTTGTACAGAAGAGGTGACTTTAAGCATGTCTGGATGGTAACAAACATGCCTAATCTCATCTCCATCGAGATTTCGGGTTGGCTGCAGGTAAACAAATAGAAAGCTCTTTTCGACAGAACCGATGCAATCCAACCTACCAAACACCAATTTTAACATGTGGCTCGTTCTCAACGGCAGGTATGCTCGTACCACTGCATCAATGAGCCACGATTTAAGCCCACGCTACCAAACACGCCCTAGGTCATCAACGGATCGGACCCTCAGTCCACGGTATTGTTGGCGCTGCGAGCGTGTGGTCGACATGCATGCAGCTTGGCTAGAGAGGGGCGAGCGGCATGTGCATGTAGCGGATACATCCGCGCCGTGGTTGGATGCCCATTGCCGATAAGGGGGCACCTACGCGCAGCCAGCCAAGGAAAGCTTTCCCACACCAAAGCCAACCCCGTCTCGTCCTCAATCTGCAGTACTTGGCTGTCTTCATATGATCATATCACATACACACATCATGGTGCAGTTGGGAGCTGAATATGTCTTTCGTCGTTCATCAACGTACGTGACTGCTCTACGCCTGTATGCCCCTTACTCCCTTAGTCAACGAACCAAACCTGCGTCTTTTTCGCCATTAATTCCGTACGTGCATGCTGCCGTGTGATCGTTGCAGGCCCAGCCAAAAGCAGAGGAAGGTTGCCTGTTAGTTGCGGCGGTCGATGAAACGTGATTGCAGTGTCGGACAAGATCGATCGGTTCAGGAAATAGGCCTGCACGAGCACGAGAGCGTTGACTAGATCATCAGTCGAGGTGTGTGACTGTGTGGTCGTCGTCGACCGCCTGATCCGTCCGGTCGTCAAAAGCCAGTGAGTGATCGATGATCGCCTGCCTCAGCTGCCATTCTCCCAACTGAAACAACTAGGAGAATATATCCAAGCTACCGGTGGCGCAACTGGTCTGAACTTTCGCCTGGCCAGCGCCGCAAGGCCTCCGCCTCACCAGTCAACCCAGTTTCATTGCATGCAATGCCTCCAGGCTCCGGCCGGCCACCGCCTTCATCAATGGCCGGTCCGTCGGCTCAGGTTCGACTCATGGACGTCTCTGATCCCACCCATCCAGGCACTCCATGCTGACATGCTGGCTATAACGACATCCGAAATAATACACACACGGTGGTACCCAGTACTTAGAGCATCTCCACCGGCGGTCCCGATAGCGGCCTCGATAGCGATTTGGGGGCCGGTGTCGTTTTTGGGCTTGCACCGGTGCTTCCCAAACGGGGCCGGCTAGTTTTCGAGCCCAATAGAATCGCCAGCATCCCCGTGCCGACCGCTTCGCGTAGGGCGCGAATCGGGCGCGCCGGCGCCTCGCGGCACGACGGTTTTCGCGGGTGGGAGCGCCTTATCAGCAAGAGGACGTGACGGTTCGCATCGTCCGCGACGCGGAAAGGTTGGTCGTCGGTGTTTTATGGTCTCCCGCGTGGAAACCGAGGTGGCCACGAGGGCAACGACTGGCCACGCGACGTCTAGTCGCCTACGCTGCCGTAAATGCAGGTAGTTGCCACCGCTATATAGTACGTACGTCGTCCACCACCGCGGTGCTATCCTATCATCTCTACCACCGCCACCGCTCCATTCTCTCCTCTCCACCTCAGAATGCCGCGCCGTCTGAAGACCACCTACTCCATGCTTGGCCTCAACGGCCGCGCGCTGCCTCCACCACCACCGCAGCCGTAGCCCCTCATGTTTCTGACAGTAGCACACATCTGATAGGTAGAAGGAACATGATTTTGTACTCACCCTGAAATAGGGGAACCACCTATAGCTGTTCTTGATCTTGGTTGGTGTGTTCATTGATGCTGGCTTGATCATTTCACCTCTGAGCTCCCCAATGGCGTACAACACCTGCTGGAAGTACCGAGAGATAGTCTCTGTGGATCGTCTGAATGTGTTATGGATGACTCTGACCCTCTGGTTATGACCGACGACATGAAGAAACATTACGACTTGTTCTTCGACAGATGTGTGGATGCTATCAGTCAGCAGTCCTCTTTCCCTGAACGTTTTCACAAGTGCATAGAAATGGGCCCTTCTCATCCGTAGCGTCTGGATGGCCTCTACGTCGTGGCAGTTGTAGATGTTGTTTAGGTTGGCAAATCCTCTCCTGATCTCGTTGTAACATAGGTCTGTAAGTCACACGAGGATAAGCAGCATGCCTAATCGCTCTCTTGTGCACCATCAGGATCCAGACTTGTACGCAAATGATAAGTGCTGCAGCGTGATGCACAAGCTGGAGTTGGTCCGTCTACTCAAACAAGATCTATGCATACGAACGGTCTTATCGAACCCAACCAGTTCTACGAACATGAATCGAACACTACAGTAGAGCAGAGGAGTTTCCCCTTACCTCCGTCTTGGCGGACGATGGACACGGCCGAAAGCCGCCGCAGATGTCCGTAGGCTCCGCGGGCCGGAGAAGAGGACCCTAGTCCGGCGCCAGAGACCGAAGGGAGATGCGCGCTGCCAGATCTGGGTCGCCGCTGCCATCGTCGGTGCAAAATTTGGGGGAAGGGAAAATTTGGGAGGGGGCTAATGGAGAGGGTAACCGAAGAGGGAGGTTACCCCTACCTTTGCCGCGCTACGCCGCTGGGATTTTGGCTTCTCCCGCCATGACGAGGTTGAGCTCTCGCGCAAACGACGTTGTCGATTTTCGTCTCGCCGGGGCCTGGCCCTGGAGAAACCGTCAAACCGGGCGTTCCTCCGGGCATGTCCCGGGGTGCTTTAAAACCCGTGCTATGCAAGAACGCGAGTGCGCCTGTGGAACCAAATGGCCCGAAAATGTTGGGCCGATGCGAGCCAAGGGGCGCCCAGGCTACCAAGCGCGCCCTAAGTTGAGGTAGACTCATCACATGTTTGGCAACCCCGTATCTGTTGAGCTATGCTCACATGAGATAGTGTTTGGTACCACTTATGATGAGGTGAGCATGGCCCACAGCAGTTTTACAAAATGGTCCAACTTTTTAGCAAAAAGGCCCTGGAACAAACATATCGAAAAGCAATCCGGCCCTCAGGATTGCATCTCACGCCATGGACGAGCTGGGCGACGCGGTGGCCGGCGCTGGGCGACGGTGGGCGGCGCTGGAATGATGGCCGCGGGTCTGCGGGGGCACAAGATGGACGTGTTGGGCGGCGCGCGGCCGGCGCTGGCCGGCTTTGGGCGGCCATGGGCGACGGAGAGGCGGCTCTGGCGGCGGCGGGCGGCGCTAGAACGATGGCCGCGGGTCCGTGGGGGCACGATAGTGGTTGGCGACCGGCGGGTCATGCCGACGAGGGCGGCGGCCGGCGTGCAGCGGAGGGCGCGACCGTCGGGCCGGGCGTGGCTGGCGCGGCGGAGCTCGTCCATGGCCTTGGCGCGGGGGAGCTTTGCGTGGAGGCGCTCGTCCGTCGCAGCGGCGGGTGGGCGAGCTCGAGGTTGACGGGAGAGGAGATGGGGAAAAATGAGAAGAAGAAAAGGTGGGGTGGGGGGTCTGGGGGGTAGCGTTGGGTCTGCACAGTGTTTTGCGGGATGAGTAGAGCCTAGGCCTGTTGTGAAGCTCGATTTGAGCTTCGCTCCTCATCCCGGCTCTCGGACATTTTCCGTATCCCTTCGGCAGTGCTCAGATGAGAAGAGCCAGCCTAACAAACACTGTCTCCCCTTAAAATTTCGGTTGAGAGGAGAGATTCTGAGTAATCCCGAGCTACCAAACACACCCTAAATCTCTTTAGGGAACATGGCTGGAGATGCTCTAAGAAGAGGAAACTGCCTGCGAGTTGCATCGATCCGTGAAAGGTCTCGTGATCGACTGATGGTCTAGAGATCGATCGTTTCCAGAAATTAATGGTTCAGTGGCAGTGCGGTAGAGAGAGTGTACGAGAGAGAGTGTACGAGAGATGATCGGAGGGGACCCTGCAGGCTGCAGCAGGTGTCTGGTCGTCGTGGACCGGCGCGGCAGCATCCGGCAGCGGCAGTGCGGGCAGGGAGGAAACCGGCGTGCCAATTTATTTCAGCTCATCGCCCGAGCTGCCAATCTCCCAATCGAAGCAACTTGGAGTATCTCCAGCTACCGGCACAACTTGTCCTGGACTTCTTTAGCTCGCGCAAGACTCAAGAAGCCCACCCAGCCCGGCCGGCGCCGCCACGCCCTCCCTGGTCAACCCACTTGCATTGCATGCGATGCCGCCGGGCGGGCTCATCAATGGCCGGTCGGTCGGCTCAGCTGGACGATCATGGCAGGGTGATCAAGACGCTAACACGTCGCTGATCACACCCATCCAATCCAAGCCACTGCACTCCATGCTGACATCTCAAATAATACACACGGTGTTAATAACGCTGCGTCGCTGATCCCTCCTACTACCACGCATGCGGTCGACTCCGCTCCATGCTGCTATTGCGACATCTGAATCGATACACGGCCGGTTGACCACTACAGGAATGGTGACAGATGCCGACGGCCAGAGTGTACGCCGACGGCTTTTTATCGGGGCCGTCGGCGTACGGCCTCGCCGGGGCAGCTCACGAACCCGACCGTCGGCGTACAAACACCGTCGGCGTAGAGGAGGCTACGCCGAGGGCAGCCGTCGGCGTCACCTAGGCCCTCGGCGTAGCACCGGCATCGCCTCTGGCCCAGCCCGCGCCGTCGACGCCCGCTCACGGCGTCAGTCAGACGCCGACGGCCACCCTCGGCATAGGGCATGGACACCCTATGCCGACGGCCACCCTCGGCATATAGTATTTTTTTATTTTTTTATTTTTTTTCCCTCTCTCATATTACTTTATAATATGTTTCTATTATTTATTTACTAGTATGAATTATGTAGATGGCATATGTAGGTCCCATGCATGGGTGACGCTCTTTCAGACGGGTCAACCGGAGCCACTAGGTCCAACATTTGCTATCGATGTACATATGGGTCGATCCGCGGGGTCCCCGCCCTACGGTTTCCCGAACCCTAACCCTAACTGTAACCCTAAATCTAACCCTAACTCTCACCCTAACCGTAACCCTAACTCTAGCCCTAACCCTAACCCTAGGGTTTCCACATACATTGCTAACTCTAACCCTAACCCTAACTCTAGCCCTAACCCTAACCCTAGGGTTTCCACATACATTGCTAACTCTAACCCTAACCTAACCCTAACTCTAACCCTAACCCTAGGGTTTCCACATACATTGCTAACCCTAACTATAACCCTAATAGATCACTTGGTAAAACCCTAACCCTAGGGGTCCCGCCCTAGGGTTTCCCAAGAAACAGATCACCGGAGCGTCAGAATTGTTGGAAAACATGCTTCTGCCCCTAACATACATTTACAAGTGTGATGTAAGGTTTGGCTAACCTTGGATGTACCCGGCGTTGACGATTTCCGCATAATGGGCTACCAGTTGGTAAAATCGAGGATCTGTATGTGGAAACCCCCGCCATGGCTCGAACGGAGCCTATTTTATGGTAAAGTATGCCCAACCTATGGTTTCCACGTACATATGTCCTAAACAAAGCAAAATAAATAAAAAAGTCCACTGGTAAACCCTCGCACGGAGAAAGCTATAGGGGTAGATGTGTGGGGTCCCCGCCCTAGGGTTTTCCAAGTTACAGACCACCGGAGCGTCGGAATCGCTGGAAAACTTGTGTGTGCCCACATGGCATGCACAAAAGTGATACATTTAAGAACTTAAGACCCAGACACGATACAAAACACTTAAATAACTAGACCCACACACATACCAAAGCGCTTAAAGTACTAGACCCACACACGAACTGAAACACTTAAAGAACTACACCCACACACAGGAATGGCCCCAAAACTTGTGTGTGTCCACATGGAATGCACAAAAGTGATTTGAGATGGTTTTATATCCAAGGCTACCCCCCCAGGTGTGTCCGGCTTCTCGGACAGGGGGTTACTACACTTAGGCAGATTCTGCATGTATAGGGGGAACTCCCTCGGAGTTGAACCGGAGAGAAACTTGGGATCATATGTGATGATCCTTGTTTCCAAATGTACCTATGACCTAACCAAGATCAAATGGAGGTATATGCCCACCGGGGGACCCCCGATGGGATGCAGTCAAAGGGGTAGACCGCGCGGTCAACAGAACTAGGGTTTCGTCGGAAATCGAGCATCAGATCAAGGGAATGGCCCCAAAACTTGTGTGTGTCCACATGGAATGCACAAAAGTGATTTGAGATGGTTTTATATCCAAGGCTACCCCCAGGTGTGTCCGGCTTCTGACAGGGGTTACTACACTAGGCATTCCGCATGTATAGGGGGAACTCCCTGAGTTGAACCGGAGAGAAACTTGAGATCATATGTGATGATCCTTGTTTCCAAATGTACCTATGACCTAACCAAGCTAAAATGGAGGCATATGCCCACAGGGGGACCCCGATGGGATGCGGTCAAAGGGGTAGACCGCGCGGTCAACGTAACTAGGGTTTCGTCGGAAATCGAGCATCGGATCTAGGGAATGGCCCCAAAACTTGTGTGTGTCCACATGGAATGCACAAAAGTGATTTGAGATGGTTCTATATCCAAGGCTACCCCCAGGTGTGTCCGGCTTCTCGGACAGGGGGTTCCTACACTTAGGCAGATTCTGCATGTATAGGGGGGAACTCCCTCGGAGTTGAATCGGAGAGAAACTTGAGATCATATGTGATGATCCTTGTTTTACCATGTACCTATGACCTAACCAAGATCAAATGGAGGCATATGCCCACCGGGGGACCCCCGATGGGATGCGATCAAAGGGGTAGACCGCGCGGTCACCGTAACTAGGGTTTCATCGGAAATCGAGCATCAGATCAAGGGAATGGCCCCAAAACTTGTGTGTGTCCACATGGAATGCACAAAAGTGATTTGAGATGGTTTTATATCCAAGGCTACCCCCCCAGGTGTGTCCGGCTTCTCGGACAGGGGGTTACTACACTTAGGCAGATTCTGCATGTATAGGGGGGAACTCCCTCGGAGTTGAACCGGAGAGAAACTTGAGATCATATGTGATGATCCTTGTTTCCAAATGTACCTATGACCTAACCAAGCTAAAATGGAGGCATATGCCCACAGGGGGACCCCCGATGGGATGCAGTCAAAGGGGTAGACCGCGCGGTCAACAGAACTAGGGTTTCGTCGGAAATCGAGCATCGGATCTAGGGAATGGCCCCAAAACTTGTGTGTGTCCACATGGAATGCACAAAAGTGATTTGAGATGGTTCTATATCCAAGGCTACCCCCCCAGGTGTGTCCGGCTTCTCGGACAGGGGGTTCCTACACTTAGGCGTATCTCGCATGTATAGGGGGGAACTCCCTCGGAGTTGAATCGGAGAGAAACTTGAGATCATATGTGATGATCCTTGTTTTACCATGTACCTATGACCTAACCAAGATCAAATGGAGGCATATGCCCACCGGGGGACCCCCGATGGGATGCAGTCAAAGGGGTAGACCGCGCGGTCAACAGAACTAGGGTTTCATCGGAAATCGAGCATCAGATCAAGGGAATGGCCCCAAAACTTGTGTGTGTCCACATGGAATGCACAAAAGTGATTTGAGATGGTTTTATATCCAAGGCTACCCCCAGGTGTGTCCGGCTTCTCGGACGGGGGTTACTACACTTAGGCAGCATTCTCGCATGTATAGGGGGAACTCCCTTAGTTGAATCGGAGAGAAACTTGAGATCATATGTGATGATCCTTGTTTTACCATGTACCTATGACCTAACCAAGATCAAATGGAGGCATATGCCCACCGGGGGACCCCCGATGGGATGCAGTCAAAGGGGTAGACCGCGCGGTCAACAGAACTAGGGTTTCATCGGAAATCGAGCATCAGATCAAGGGAATGGCCCCAAAACTTGTGTGTGTCCACATGGAATGCACAAAAGTGATTTGAGATGGTTTTATATCCAAGGCTACCCCCTGTGTGTGTCCGGCTTCTCGGACAGGGGGTTCCTACACTTAGGCAGATTCTGCATGTATAGGGGGGAACTCCCTTGGAGTTGAACCGGAGAGAAACTTGGGATCATATGTGATGATCCTTGTTTCCAAATGTACCTATGACCTAACCAAGATCAAATGGAGGCATATGCCCACCGGGGGACCCCCGATGGGATGCAGTCAAAGGGGTAGACCGCGCGGTCAACAGAACTAGGGTTTCGTCGGAAATCGAGCATCAGATCAAGGGAATGGCCCCAAAATTTGTGTGTGTCCACATGGAATGCACAAAAGTGATTTGAGATGGTTTTATATCCAAGGCTACCCCCCCAGGTGTGTCCGGCTTCTCGGACAGGGGGTTACTACACTTAGGCAGATTCTGCATGTATAGGGGGGAACTCCCTCGGAGTTGAACCGGAGAGAAACTTGAGATCATATGTGATGATCCTTGTTTCCAAATGTACCTATGACCTAACCAAGCTAAAATGGAGGCATATGCCCACCGGGGGACCCCCGATGGGATGCAGTCAAAGGGGTAGACCGCGCGGTCAACAGAACTAGGGTTTCGTCGGAAATCGAGCATCGGATCTAGGGAATGGCCCCAAAACTTGTGTGTGTCCACATGGAATGCACAAAAGTGATTTGAGATGGTTCTATATCCAAGGCTACCCCCCCAGGTGTGTCCGGCTTCTCGGACAGGGGGTTCCTACACTTAGGCAGATTCTGCATGTATAGGGGGGAACTCCCTCGGAGTTGAATCGGAGAGAAACTTGAGATCATATGTGATGATCCTTGTTTTACCATGTACCTATGACCTAACCAAGATCAAATGGAGGCATATGCCCACCGGGGGACCCCCGATGGGATGCAGTCAAAGGGGTAGACCGCGCGGTCCAACGTAACTAGGGTTTCATCGAAATCGAGCATCGAGATCAAGGGAATGGCCCCAAAACTTGTGTGTGTCCACATGGAATGCACAAAAGTGATTTGAGATGGTTTTATATCCAAGGCTACCCCCCCCAGGTGTGTCCGGCTTCTCGGACAGGGGGTTACTACACTTAGCGCATTCTGCATGTATAGGGGAACTCCTGAGTTGAACCGGAGAGAAACTTGAGATCATATGTGATGATCATTTTTTCCAAATGTACCTATGACCTAACCAAGCTCAAATGGAGGCATATGCCCACGGGGGGACCCCGATGGGATGCAGTCAAAGGGGTAGACCGCGCGGTCAACAGAACTAGGGTTTCGTCGGAAATCGAGCATCGGATCTAGGGAATGGCCCCAAAACTTGTGTGTGTCCACATGGAATGCACAAAAGTGATTTGAGATGGTTCTATATCCAAGGCTACCCCCCCAGGTGTGTCCGGCTTCTCGGACAGGGGGTTCCTACACTTAGGCAGATTCTGCATGTATAGGGGGGAACTCCCTCGGAGTTGAATCGGAGAGAAACTTGAGATCATATGTGATGATCCTTGTTTTACCATGTACCTATGACCTAACCAAGATCAAATGGAGGCATATGCCCACCGGGGGACCCCCGATGGGATGCGATCAAAGGGGTAGACCGCGCGGTCAACGTAACTAGGGTTTCATCGGAAATTGAGCATCAGATCAAGGGAATGGCCCCAAAACTTGTGTGTGTCCACATGGAATGCACAAAAGTGATTTGAGATGGTTTTATATCCAAGGCTACTCCCCTGTGTGTGTCCGGCTTCTCGGACAGGGGTTACTACACTTAGGCGTATTCTGCATGTATAGGGGGAACTCCCTCGGAGTTGAACCGGAGAGGAAACTTGAGATCATATGTGATGATCCTTGTTTCCAAATGTACCTATGACCTAACCAAGCTAAAATGGAGGCATATGCCCACAGTGGGGGACCCCCTGATGGGATGCGATCAAAGGGGTAGACCGCGCGGTCAACCGTAACTAGGGTTTCGCTTTAAATCGAGCATCGGATCTAGGGAATGGCCCCAAAACTTGTGTGTGTCCACATGGAATGCACAAAAGTGATTTGAGATGGTTTTATATCCAAGGCTACCCCTCCAGGTGTGTCCGGCTTCTCGGACGGGGGTTCCTACACTAGGCGGATTCTGCATGTATAGGGGAACTCCTCGGAGTTGAACCGGAGATAAACTTGAGATCATATGGGATGATCCTTGTTTCCACATGTACCTATGACCTAACCAAGCTCAAATGGAGGCATATGCCCACCGGGGAACCCCCGATGGGATGCAGACAATGGGGTAGACAGCGCGGTCAACACAACTAGGGTTTCATCGGAAATCGAGCATCGGATGTAGGGAATGGCCCCAAAACTTGTGTGTGTCCACATGGAATGCACAAAAGTGATTTGAGATGGTTTTATATCCAAGGCTACCCCCCTGTGTGTGTCCGTCTTCTCGGACAGGGGGTTCCTACACTTAGGCAGATTCTGCATGTATAGGGGGGAACTACCTCGTACGTGAACCGGAGATAAACTTGAGATCATATGGGATGATCCTTGTTTCCACATGTACCTATGACCTAACCAAGCTCAAATGGAGGCATATGCCCACCGGGGAACCCCCGATGGGATGCAGTCAAAGGGGTAGATCTGCGGGGCTCCCAGATTAGGGTTTCGTCTCCCGGAGGGAATATTGATGTAAGATAGGGGTAATTATTGATACTACATGTGCAATGACCTAACACAACACAAAGGAAGAGAAAAGTCCATGGGTCAGCTGTCATCGGAGGTCGGTCAAAGGGGTAGATCTGCGGGGCTACCGGATTAGGGTTTCGTCTACCGGAGGAAATATTAAGTTAAGATGGTAATATTTTTTATGCGCATAGCTAGGGAATGTAGAAGATTAAAACATATTTGTATGGACCTATATTAGCATATTTTATAATATAATTGACACAACACAAAATTTAAATAGAAAATAAATTGAAAAATAAAAAAATGGGGTCTATGCCGAGGGCTGCCGTCGGCATAGCCCTGACCCTCGGCATAGCCTCTAGGGTTATGACCAGGCCGGTCGAGTTGGTCGAGCCGGACCCACTCAACATCTCCACGCACAACTCTCCCCCGCGCGCCGCCAGGAGCTGCTCTCCCGCTGCTGCTCGCCCCGCCGCCACCCTCCTGCCTCGCCGCCACCCTCCTGTCGCGCCGCCCTCCTGTCGCGCCGCCCTCCTGCCTCGCCGCCACCCTCCTGTCGCGCCGCCCTCCTCCCCCGCCGCTTCTCCCCCTCCGCTCCTCCCCCGCTGCGCTTCTCCCCTGCCGCGCTACTCCCCTGCCGCTGCTCCCCCACCCCATCGCGCTGCTCTCCTCCTCCTCCTCGCGCCCGGCCCGCCGTCCCCTGGCCGGCCTCCTCCTCGCACCCCGGCCTGCCGTCGCCCTGCCAGGCCCTCTTCCCTGCATACGGTAAGGTTCCTCTTTTTTTATTTTTTCATTAGTTTTAGTTGTTGTAATAGAATTAGAAATGGAATTGTGTAATTGATATGAAATAGAAAGAAAGAAATAGTAATAGAAATAGAAATTGCAAATAGAAATGAAATGGAAATTGCAAATGTGAAATAGAAATGAAATTTAAATAGAAATTGCAAATAGAAATAGAAATTGCAAATAGAAATAGAAATTGCAAATAGAAATAGAAATAGAAATAGAAATTGGAAATGTGAATGTGAATGTGGAATTTGTTCTAATAATGTGAATTTATAATAGGCCATGTCGTGACCGCCTTGTCATGAGCACCCCGGCGTGACGATCCCGGATCTTGACGCGCTTCTCGGCGTTCGCCGACATCGACACTCGGTTGTTTGACTACTTCCTCTTCAGCCGAGGGTGAGCTAAATTTCCAACTTCATCTCCGCATTTTCTTATGTCACTAGATTCATTTTCCAAGTCCAGTTGCGTAACCTAGGTGTCACTTCCCGTCCGCGAGCGTTACGCGGATAAATATGCATTAGTGGTCCGCATATTTTGAACCGTAACGCTTGCGGCATTTACGGGACAGTCGGCGGATGCGTAGTTGTCTACGTTTTCCATGTTCTACTCCGGTCCGAGTCAGGATTTCGGCGGCGCCTCCCCGTTGTTCTCCGGATGCACATCCTCTCGGCTTTTTGCCGAGACGTGTATCGGGAGAGCAGCGGGGAGGTGCTGCCGAAATTCTGACTTGGACCGGGGTAGAGCATGGAGAACGTAGCCAACTACGGATCCGGCGGCTGCTAGGAGCCCACCTAGTAGAGATGTAGGTTGATGCATGCGTTTCGCCCGGTAAAATAAATAAAAATATGATGCATTTAATTTCCTATTTGATATAAATGCTATGTCTGTGGTTTGGCTCCCAATAAAGCAGAGGATGGCTGATAATGGATGGATGTACAATGAGCGTGTTAGTGCAACTGAGAAAACAGATGAGTGGACAAGGAAGACCCATTTTCTAGTGAATGAGTTAGCGCGTGGTACAAAGGGGCTGGTTCGGGCACTTTGCCCCTGTGTTCGCTGCGTGAAGCGTCAACGTCGTGGGAAGGATGAAATGTATAGACACCTTCGCAATATGGGTATATGCATGGGTACGTCACGGAAATCGACTTTGATGAGCGAACGTGACAGAGGTGAGGTGATGCGGCAGCGGCTCAATGGCAATGCGTACGATGGAATTAGAGACTATCTAGATGAACTAGACCATGCCGATGTCCCGGATTCGCCGCCAGAACCGGAGGCGCCGCCAGAACCGGAGGCGCCGCCAGAACCGGAGGAACCAGAGCCCACCGCGAAGGCCTTCTATGATATGATTGCCGCGGCTAAGAGGCCTCTGTACGAGGGCGCCGCGATTTCTCAGCTCGATGCCATCTCCCAATGTCTAGCCGACAAGACCCGGTACAACACCACCCGTGAGGGCTTTGAAGCAAGTCTGAAAACAACTGGTAACATGTTGCCCAAAGATCATTGTCTGCCTCAAAGCCTGCACGCGACGAGGAGAATTATGAAGGACCTCAACATGGATTATCAAAGGATAGACTGTTGTCCGAAAGGCTGCGTTCTATTTTGGAGACAGTATGCGGAGGACAAGTACTGTCCCATCTGTAAGCAGTCTAGGTATGAAGAGGTAACGGGAAAGGATGGTCAGGTGAGGCAGTCAAGCACCGCAAAGTCGATTCTTCGATATCTCCCATTCATAAAAAGAATCCAGCGGCTTTACATGCACGAGGAGACAGCCAAACAGATGACGTGGCACAAGTATGGGAAGAGATTCGTGGACGAAAACAAGAAGTTGAAGATGGGACATCCATCCGATGGTACGGCATGGAAGAACTTCGATACAAAACACCGCCTTAAGGCAGCCGAGGCTCGGAATGTCAGAATTGCGATAGCAACAGTGGCTTCAATCCATATGGTATGTCCAATGCCAATTACAGTTGCTGGCCCGTGTTTGTTATTCCGCTCAATCTCCCTCCCGGAGTCCTAATGACGAGGAAGACCATGTTTCTGTCGCTGATCATTCCAGGCCCTCATTACCCGGGGAAGAATTTGAGTGTCTACATGCAGCCGATTGTGGAAGATTTGAACCACTCTTGGCACCACGGGACATTGACGTACGACCGAGCATCGAAGACAAACTTACGCATGAGAGTTTGGTTGCAGTATACCATGCATGACATGCCCGGTGCACGCCTAACATGTGGATGGTGTACAGCTGGTAAGTGGCCATGCCCAGTGTGCAGGCATCGGCTTGAGTTCCTTTGGCTACAGAAGGGTCGCAAGTATGTTGCGTTTGACACGAATCGACAGTTCCTCAAAAGGAGGCATCCGTTTAGAGAAGACAAAAAGAACTTCAAGAAGGGCAAAGTTGTGCATGAAAAAAAAGATGTGCCGAAGTTTGATGGTACACTTGTTGAAGCCGAGCTACGTGCTCTCGTGCCGGCAGCGACGCCAACTGGCCATCAATTTGAGGGATATGGTGTAACGCACAACTGGACTCACGAGGCGGCTTTAACGAAGCTCGAGTATTACAAGGACCTCGAACTTCCCCATAACATCGATGTGATGCACACTGTAAAGAATGTCGCGGAGTCCGTCTTTCACACATGCCTGAACATTCCCGGGAAGTCAAAGGATAATGTCAAGGCTAGAGTCGATATTGAGATCCTCTGTGATAGGGAAAAATTACACATGAAGCGTCCTATTGGCCGTCAAAAGAATTGGTTCAAGCCGCATGCCAACTTCTGCCTTGATTCCATCCAAAAGAAGGAGGCATTCAGCTGGCTCAAATACGTCGTGATGTTCCCGGATGGTTATTGCTCGAATATGAGTAAGGGAGTTAATCTTTCGACGGGAAAAGTCACCGGGCTCAAGAGTCACGACTATCATATATGGATTCAGCGGCTCATGCCGGTGATGCTTCGAGGGTATATCCCCGAGAAAGTCTGGCGAGTGCTTGCGCAGTTGAGCCATTTCTTCCGCACGCTCTGTGCTAAGCAGATATGTCCCGAGGTTATTGCAAAGCTACAACATACAGTGCCGGAGTTGCTATGCAATTTGGAGATGATATTTCCGCCAGGCTTCTTTACTCCGATGGCACATCTCATTGTGCACCTCGCCAACGAGGCACTCTTGGGTGGTCCGGTGCAGTTTCGTTGGCAGTTCTGTATTGAGAGAGAGTTTAAGTATATTCGAAAGATAACTGGAAACAAGGCCAAGATTGAAGCATGCATAGCTGAGGCAATATGCCTTCGGGAGATGGCAGATGCCGCGACAACGTACTATCCCGATGATGTTCCCACTCAGCATAACCCGGTCACTCGTTACAATGTCGACGTGCCCGAGAATGACCCCAAGCTAAAACTATTCCAATTCCCGGTGGCAAGGCTGGTAAAGGAACAAAATATAAATTGGAGAACGAAGAGAAGGATTGTATAATGCTATATGTGCTTATGAACATGGAGGAAGTGATCCCATTCGTAAGGTAAAATGGTGAACAAATTACTTTGCAGCTAGTAACCTCGTCTCGGTCTAATGCTTATTTTCTCCTTTCAGCGAATTCACGGATGAAATGTGGCCGTATGATGAATTGCCCGAAACCTCGGAGATGGACACTCTACTGAAAGACGGTGCTCCCGGAATTAATAAAAACTTTGTGACATGGTTCATGGAAAAAGTAATTTCTAACCTTTCCTCTTACATTGCAACATGTGACTTGTCCCTCTTATTACACGTAACTAATGCACACAACAAATTTGAAATGTTCTTGTAGGGCCGTGAGAGAAACGTTGATATGATAGATGAGTTGAAATGTGTTTCCCAAGGTTGTAGCCGTGAGGTGACCAAGTATGATAAGTATGATGTGAATGGGTTTCGCTTCCACACAGAGACGCACCAGAAGGGCCGGGCGAATCCCAAAACGATAAATACTGGGGTCTTCACCAAAGGAGCCAACAACTTTGATTACTACGGAAGGTTACAAAGTGTATACGAGTTGACATTCAATCGTACGAACGTGCAACTCAATATCGTCGTGTTCAAGTGTCATTGGTTCGACCCAATAGGTGGACAGAGAAGTGATAAGTCCATTGGGTTAGTTGAAGTTAAGCCTTCAACCACCTATAGCGGAGCCGATGTCTTTATTGTGGCTCACCAAGCCAAGCAAGTTTATTATTTGCCCTACCCATGCCAGAAAGCGGAACTCAAGGGTTGGGAAGTCATCTTCCAGGTATCGCCACATGGTAACCTACCGATTCCCTCTGAGGATGATTACAACAACATTGACCCCGTGACATACGAGGGGATTTTCTATCAAGAGGAACAGGACTTCGGGAATATATTTTAGAACCGTTTGTTCAAGAGGACCTCGGGAACGATGCGTAAACTCGTGGTGAGTCAGTGGTGGATCTAAAGGACATATCTATGCTCGAGAAGTTACTTGAGGCGAATGACAATTATGATGAGCCTCCACCCGTCGACCCTTCAACTTTGTACTCACAAGATAGTGATAGTGATAGTGGGCCAGAGAAAGAGAAAGAGAAAGAGAAAGAGATGGAGTATGAGAGTGAGCGTGAGAGCGATGATGGCTGGTGAGGGTCTTTTATTCTTAGTATTTATTTGTCAACATGCTTCTTAATTGCATTGTGCCTTTTATTCTTAGTATCTTCATTTTATTATGTCAACATGCTTCTTAATTGCATTGTGCCTTTTATTCTTAGTATCTTCATTTTATTATGTCAACATGCTTCTTAATTGCATTGTGCCTTTTATTCTTAGTATCTTCATTTTATTATGTCAACATGCTTCTTAATTGCATTGTGCCTTTTATTCTTAGTATCTTCATATAATATGTCTTTGTGCTTAACTGTTTTATTCTTCTCAATGCAGGTGGATCGGACAATATGAGCAGCGGCAAGTGCAGACTCCGAGAGCTTGCTTAAGACGCTCGGCGCGCAGTGAAGAGGAATATTCCTAGACCCACTAGACGGAGTGATCGAGCCCCGGTGCAAAATCCGCGTTACGCCCGATGGTACCGATGGAGGACGAGGTCGAGGAGGACGAGGTGGAGGTCGAGGACGAGGACGAGGAGGACGAGGTGGAGGACGAGGTGGCGGCGGGGTACACATGGACTTTGACGAGCCACCCTCCGCTTCGGCGACGTGGCTCCTGAGTTGTACCTAGAGGGTCCGTCTAGTGGGGAGGTGGAGATGGAGACGGAGTCTACACACGAGTCGGACTCTAGGGCTGAGTTGGAGGTGATGGAGGATGGGGGTGCGCCGAAGCCCTTGAAGCTTCGTGGAGAAGCTAGAGTCCCCGATGCGAGGAAGGAGCCGAAGACCCATGATGACAAGGCCCTTATCATTCCTTCGAGCGATGAGTAAGTGTACTACTTCAGAAATTTCGAACATGTATTTTCATCTTGGGCATAATAAACAATTTGGCATGTGTACTAATGTGTGATTTGTTTGCAGAATCGGACATGGGATGCCAAGCCCCCCGCATGCCTAACAGCTTGCTTGGGGCTCGATTAAGAAGTTCTGGCCCGGCAGATACACTCCCCTTAGCACGGTCCCCGGTGGCCCGACGAAGCTAGCCACTACTTGGGCGGACTATGAGGATGCCCCTGCCGTAGGCTTCGCGACACCGCCGAGGCTGTGACCACCAAGTTCTGGGTAAGGCATATATTTCTCGAGCACCGTTCATAGTTGATGACCCTAATGTGCTAACTCATGACTTTCACAACTGATTTATGCATGATTGAAGTGCTTCTATCGTGTGGACCCGGAGCATGACACGCAGGCGCGTCTCACTTTGCGTGGCGCTTGCGAGAGGTTGACACCACAGCAGCTGGTACAACCAAAAGTTCACCAGCGCTAGTGCCTTCTGGGCTAACAAGGGTAAGAGGGTCAAGAAGGAGTACTATGTTGGTAACGAGCCTACGGACGAATGGGCAATGACCATTGAGGAGTACATGTCGGTGAGTAAAATGTCAATGAGATTCTACATTGTCGCTAAGTTTTCATTGAATTATCTTGAGCTGAGTATTGCGTTTTCAGGTTTGTCCGGAGTGGGCCGAGCAAAGCATAGGGAGGCATGGGAGGAGCTGATTAGGGCGAGGTGGCTCAGGCAGACGAGGAGTTTGCAGCCGTGTCGAGGCGTAACATGGAGAACCGAGGCACCGGTGGCACACATCACGGGGAAACCGCGACTACACCCGCTTCAAGGGGAAAAAGGTATGTATATACATGGAACGACCTTCATTCATTTCCCGCCATGTCTCATTTGTGGTACGCTTAACTTTTCTTTTCGCGATGCAGGTGGCCGAGGCCCCACCCGGGGTGGAGCTACATCATGCCCAGATATATGACATGATGCGGACGGCGAAGCCCAATCCCGCATTGCCTCAGCCTACGGTACTACGGCAATGCCAAGGCCGCCAAGGAGGACTACTGCGACATGGTCAAGTCTCGTCACCCCGAGGTGGATGACCCCTTGAGCATTCCGGTCGACGAGGAGTCGTTGGTCCTGTCGGGGCACGGGCGTCCGCATGGCCGTTTCCCTTGGATGAATAAGGCGGTCTAGCCTACCCACTCCACGAGCTACACGCGCCTCAAGCATACCCTCACCGCCGACAGCCCCCAGCCTCGTCCACGGCCTGCTCGTCCACCCGCCTACGATGTAAGTTTCCTCATTTTCATCCTCTTTCCGGTTTTCCTTCCTACATGGCTAAGTGTTTACGAGAATCATTGTTTCTGAAATTGTAGCCTGACTTCGAGGCGGCCTTCGAAGCCTGCAATGAAGCGTATCAGCAGGCCGCTGCCCAGTGGAATAGGCAGAATACGGCCTATATGACGTATATATCAGTAAGTCTGAATCTTCCTTCTCGCGCAAGTAGATGACAAGTCTCAGTTTGATGCTTTATTTCTGCAAAGCCTAACTTGTAACCTATCTTGCAGGAAATGATGATCTCTATGTCTACTGGTACACCGCCACCGGCTCGAGTTGCCGTGGCGGGGGACATGCCTATCATGCCATCGAGGGCAGCTTTCGCTGCGACTTACTACGGATCCACACCGGAGGTAAGTTCTTTGCCAAACCGGTAGTTACCACTTTCCTTTGCCTCGCAAGTTGCTAACATGTAGGGAACACGTAGGGAACGGGATGGTCCGGGAACCAGGCATCGCCGGGTGGGCGCGAGGTCACACCGGTTCATGAAGGTGGTCGGTCTCCTGGGCGTTCTGCTGGTGTCTCTCCGTCGACTACTCCTGGGACTACTCCCGGTGCCTCTCCGTCGACTTCTCCTAGGCGTGCTACCGGTCCTTCTCCAGGTGGTTCTTCTGCAGCTTCTACCAGAGCGAAACCCCGGGCTGCTCGTTTCGCCAACGATGTGGGCGGACACACCCCGCCCGGGTCCTTCCTCCGCTAGTCAGCTTAGAACTAGGGTTTGCTTGCTACTACTATGTATTTGGATGACATGGCACTCTCCGCTCTCCTCTTGTATGCTACTATGTGCACCATGTATGCTACTATGTGAATTATATGCTATTTTGGTGAATTATGGCGAATTTGGTCGATTTTGGATGAATTGGACCTACTGAATTGCATTGCAATTGAACTGGAACAGAAATTTGGCTGAGCAACAGAACTGGAACTGAAACAGCAAAAAAAAAAATGGCAGGCGCTATGCCGAGGGTAATGCCGTCGGCATAGACCCTGACATAGGGCCATATGGTCAGGTCTATGCCGACGGGATTGCCCTCGGCGTAGCCCGACGCGCCCAGGTGCCGCCGCGTGTCCACGGCCTGGCTGCATGGATGAAGCATATGCCGAGGGGGTTGCCCTCGGCGTAGAAGCCCAGCTGGCGGCGCCACGACGGGCCACGTCGCCCACCCGCGAGGAGGCCTGGCTGCATGCGCCATGCAGACGCCGAGGGCCGGGCCGTCGGCATAGACTCCGTACGTGGCAGCCAGGCGATGCGCCACGTCGCCCCCACGGCGCGCAGATGGCTGGGCTATGCCGAGGGGGTTGCCGTCGGCGTCTGGCGGAGCACCGTTAACGGAGACGGCCGGCCGTGGCCAAACGCCGAGGGCAGCTACGCCGAAGGGAAGTCGCACCGTCGGTATAGGCGGCATACGCCGACGGCCGGCCCTACGCCGACGGCACGATGACAGGTGCCGAGGGACCTGGACGCCGAGGGGCTATGCCGAGGGCTGCCGTCGGCGTAGCCTACGCCGAGGGCCAGGCGTGGCTACGCCGAGGGCAGCCGGCCGTCGGCGTCTACGTCGATTCCTGTAGTGGACTGTAATGATGAGTTGACGACCAAACTAACCATTGATGAATGATCAGAGTATTATTCTTTTTCTTTGAGCGCATACACGTACTGCGTAACTGCGCATGACTGCACGGCACCGGCCAGGTTACTCTCTATCGGTTTGATCGACGCAGATTTACCGATGGTGTGTTGCCCGGTCAGGTAAGCCACGATGAAGCAAAACGGAAGCTACTACCTACCAAACATTCGTGTAGTGCCTTTTCAGGAAACATAAAAAAGAAATGATATATTTTCACGCTGGAGTGAAGGAAGCACTGGTCACGGATTTACGGATGGGTAGAAAGTTTTGGCCGGTCTGGCAAACCACGGTGGACCAACAAGGACGGAAAACGAAACGGAATCGATAGACATTCAGCAAGGCCACTGGCCACGCATGGAAGCAGCTGACCGGAGTTGATGATAAGAGTTTGAGACCGATCAACCGGGGGCCGGATCCAACGTATTCATGGGCGAGCCACCGCAATCGCTTCGCTTAATGTTCTCGATCGTACCTACTCCTAGTTTCCTGATTTTCCACGTTGGAATTGAGGAGCCCATGCTGAACGCTGCCGATTTTTTCGTGCTTATTACTATTAATAAACAGAGGTCAATAGCATGGAACTTGATAACCTAGTTTAGCTTGGCCGGTTGCGGACCTACGTCAACATGTCAATCGCCGGAACATCGTATGACCGGGCGCTTTCGACTACTGCGTCCGGCCGGGTCCGGGTCGGTAGGTGCGTTGGCCTCATCGATCGGGTCGGTTGGCGCGCGCGGCATGCGGTCGGTCACTCTTTCTTCTCGCTTCCATGCCCTTGTCTCCTCCTTTACCGGACAAGCTACCTTCACAATTTTCCGATAGTGCTGCTATATTTTGAACCTCTACTTTCGCATTGTGTGGCTATTGTTTCAAATATTGCACTATTTTGATGCAATAAATTCTTAGCGCGGTTGTGCCAAACAAAATGCTTCAGGTCGCTTGGACACCCCTGCACGGAAACTTCCGATCAAGCGTGGCCCGAATGCCAATTTCGCATTCGCGGCCCGACACAAGCAGGTCGCGCGGTTACATTTCGCGTCCGTTTTGAGTCGGGCCGCTAGAGATGCCCTTAGTGGTGCTTGCCCCAGCCAACATGTACGTCATCGAAAACAACTCGAACCTGTAAACTACTACGGACACTCCTCTTATGCCCGTGCCGAAGCCGGCCGCGACCCAGGACCAACCCGTTGTCCACGCATGAAATCTGAGCCTCAGGTTGACCCGGATTATGTAGAGGTGGACCAATTGAAAAATCTGGAGAGAGAGAGACTGAACCAGACCAGCTACCCAAGTTAGAACCACAAGTCAGCAAGAGGGTTGGTGCGGCCACCCTCTACACGCAAGATTGTACGCAGTGACCGGTGGTGCACGACCAATCACATAAAGAACTTGCACTTGACTAGGGCTTTCGATGGCTTTGGTGCATAATTGTGTGTTGGCTAGGAAAAACATGTTGTAGGCTGAATTGAAAGTGAACCCGGCCGCTCTTCCTTACGTAGGGCACGACATTGTCTTCGTAAACGAGTTGTCAATTTTCGCCTAGTTTGTGAATACGTGTCGTCGCCTATGTCGACCGACCCATCATCCGCATCATTGGATCGATCAAACACACATAAAGAAATCACCATGGAGAATGAATCGCTCTAGGACATATATAAGAGCTCGAGCCATACTTGTGGAACTGCCATGGCTTCGGAAAGAAAGTTCGAAATTATAGATTACAACTCGTCCCCACAGGACTTCATATGGCATATGCTTGTTCTCAAATATTAAAAAATAAGAACTGCTGGTGCGCGCATGTTTACATAAACACAACTTGGAAAGGGGAAATTTTGGCTCAACTAAGAGCAGTGTCTCCTTTTAAGACAATAACCGGTGTCTTAATGGTGCTTGCCCCAACCGGCATGTCCGTTACCAGACCCACCCCCGAACCCGTAACCCGATCCAAACGCTCCTCCAACGCCCGTACCGGAGCCCGGCCGTGTCCCAGGACCAAGCCCTTGTCCAGGCCCGAACCATGAGCCTGAGTTTGACCCAGATGTAGAGGTGGACCAACTGGACGATCCAGCTCCGGAGAGAGTGCCCGAGTTTGAGCCCGAGCCGGACCAAGCACTCGCGCCAGAATTAGACCCGGTAGATCCTGTAGCAAAATAAAACACAGGTTTACTATATTAACAACTTCAAGGAACAATATAACTTTCTAATGACTTGGTAAGAACTTATGATTATGGTATATGGTATTTTCAATATTCCATATCGGAAGTTGAGTAAAGTAATTCTATGAGAGTAGTGGACCTGAGCTTGAGCCGGATGCAGAGTTGGAGTTTGAGCTTGACCCTGAACCCGACATGGAGTTTGATCCACTTCCCGAGGCACCAAATGCATCAGAGCTTGAATCAGCACCTGAATTGGCACCCGACACGGTGCCGGAGTTGGAGCTTGAGCTTGACCCTGAACCGGACATGGAGTTTGATCCACTGCTTGATGCACCGATTGCATCGGTGCCCGAGTTTGCACCAGACATTGAGCCGGAGTTAGAACTCGAGCCACTTCCTGAGGCACCGAATGCACCTGCACCTAAGGCACAAAAGGCATGGGTGAGTACAAATGAAAAAAAAAGTAGATGCTAGCAACAACAATATGAATGGCCAAACACGACACTGAACCTGATGAGCCAGCAGATGAACTTGAACTTGACCCAGACATGGAAACTGAACCGGAGCCGGATGCATCAAATCCCGAGCCTATGCTTGACCCAGAACCAGCTCCGGAATTTGAGTAGGAACCGGCATTTGACCCTGACCCTCCAATGGAGTTGGAGCTTGAAGCAGAACCCGAATTCGAATTCGACGAGGAACCATCCACAACATCGGAGCCAGAACCACAAGATGAGCACGCACCATTTTTCCCAATGTTACCGGACCCACTACCGATCCCAGATGATACACCCGAACCCGAGACAACACCATAAGACTGATGGCCACGTGAACCTTGACTTGACCCAGACCCATAGCCCGAGCCAATTCTAGAACCTTGGCTTGATCCGGTACCCGTGTTACAGTCGGAACCACCTTTCGTCCCACCATTTGAGCCGACACCAACACCAGCATTTATCGATGTGCCCAACCCTACAGATCCTGAGCCAGAACTCGAACCTGGACAAGATGATGTACCCGAACCACAACCAGAAGCCGATCCCCCGTTACTAGAGCTAGAGCCATACCCGAACCCATTGCCTGTGCCCGAACCACTACCATATGCAGTATGAGAACCGCCATTTTGACCAGACCAGGCACTATAACCTGACCCCTCACCTGAATTAGAGGCTGAACCGGATCCACCTAGCCCAAGATCAAGTCCTATGCCCAAGCCACCATTAGCACTAAGGCCTAAACCCAGACCCAAATTGCTTCTCATTGGCCTACCCATTGCAACACCTACTGATACTAGTACAAGAACAGCAAGAACATGAGCTCTAAGGGACGAGGCCATTGGTGACTGTGACTGTGTTATGATCTTTGCTGGTGATGTGTGCAGTGTCATGTATGCATGTATATATAGCCACAATTTAATGTTAATGTATTGGTGGCACATGATGCTTACTGTAAAAGGTGGTGCAAAATGGTGACTGGATTCCTTCACGGGCGCTTTACATGTGAGCATGACCTAACATTTTTGGAGCTTAACCATTGGCAGTTCGTATTATCTTAGGAACTAGTGAGAGATTTGGCTCAATCTATGGTTGCTGTTGCCAGTTTGCTATTAATAATAATACTTGAGAGTTTCGAATGGAAGTCTCTAGACTGGGTTTTGTCTCCACCCCATTGGCTTCGGTCTGAAAGTAAATGCTGCAAATGGATGCTCTTGATGAACATTCAGGTAAACTGTGAAATTGTGCTTCTGCTGCATTCTTGTTCAGACAACGCATCGAGTCCTGTGCAATCTAACTCAGCAAGCATACCCTAGATTCATATGCCTTGCTGAGTAGTTATTAAACAACTTTGAGCTCCTAAGGGGATAGTAGAAAGTTCATAAAACAACTGCTTCCAATATAGTAAAATGCAAGAATTTGGAATTTTAAAAAAATGTTGTAACATCTGACAAATGAATTACAGCTAGTTTGCATCTCATCTGAGGAATACGAAACGATCAAAATGTCTTCATCTGAATCTGAACTGAAAAATACACTGATGCTGTCACATTCTGAACTTTGACAGCAGTAAGAGCAAGCTAAAATTCATAGAAACAAAAAGTATTACAGACCAGGATTCTGCAGTAGGCAAGATGCACCGTATGGAATCAAAGCAGACGCGTTGCAAAGTGAGTGGTGACTGGATGCTAACGTGGAGTTCTTGGCCACCACGAAAATAATTTAGTCCTGAATTGAGCACTTGGGACTTTTATCCTTGTCTTAAGAGCCGGGTACAGAATCATTCTGCAGTGCTGTACCAAATCCTCAGTCTGCTGCTGCCACCGGAAGAATATTGAAACCAAAATATTTACAGGCTACCTTTCAGACATTGTTTTCATGTAGTATTGTTTCAATATATTGTTTTGAACCTGACTCTGTTCTGAACTGCATACCTCTAGATCCAAAACAATACTACATGAAAATAATGTCTGAAACATTCCAGGAGCGATCATGGATGGATTGGATGCCATGATACCTCTGGGGAGGTTAAGAAAAATAGGGAGAGAACTTCTAGCAGTGACATATCATCAGGTTTGCAGGTTCTAAGACTGTATTTCAATGGTTTTGTGAGTCTTGGATCGTATTCTTGTTTTGGCTTCATTTGTGTTCTGTTCTTCCTGCAAGAAACTCAGAACAAGACTTGTTGGAAATTGCAAGGTAGTACGATGATGCTTTTGATCAGAATATCTGGCAAGAAAGCTTACTTCTTGTTGAAGTTTATTCTCACTTGATGTTCTAGCACTGCAGTATTCTACAGCGTAAGTTGCAGTTTTGCAGAAAGGGCAGCTGCATTGCTAGTTAAGGGCTCCAGGGAATTCAGTTTTTCGGATGCAAAATTCAGCTACCACCTCCGTTCCATAATCCTTGTTGTGGTTTTAGTTCAAATTTGGAGCTAAACCAAAACAAGAACTATGGAAGGGAGGGAGTAGTATGAAGCACAAACACGGAAAATGCTTGAGGTTAACTTAAAGATGTTTTATATGGGATACATGTGCAGAGTGTTTCACGCTAGCTAGTAAGTAGCAAAATAGGATACTGGACCGCTTTGGAAGCCTTGGACGGCATCAGTTGCAAGAAGCACTCTGCAAACAGGACAGGGAAACTAGAGTTACAGTGAAAAACTTACTCTGATATGTAAGCACATGTTAGGTGTGCAATGTTAGTCCGTATTTTTCAGTCCACTTGGCTTTACCACAGGACACGATCACACGATTAACTAACTCCTACTTCTGAGGTTCAGTAAAGAAGATTGAGCGAAATTTCGACAGAAATCAATAGGAAGCTTAACTCACCCGTACAGATTCCTTTGCCGCAACACTTGGATTGATTCAGGCTCGGATAGAACTGCATCGTCGATCATATAGGGGGTAAAAATCATATAGGCGCGTTTGGTAGCTTTGGCGTTCCTTAACTCGCATCGGCCCAGCATTTTTTTGGCATGTTTGATTGTCTGGGATCACTCGCGTTCTTACATAGCACGGGTCTTAAAGCACTCCTGGGCCAGGTTCTGGAGAAACACCTAGTTTGGTAGTTTCTCCGGGAACAATGGTGAGACAAAAACCGACAACGCCATTCGCGCAGGCGCTCCGCCTCAGAATCGCGGGAGAACCGGAAATCCCAGCATCGTTGCGCGATAAAGGTAGGGGTAACCTCCCTCTTGGGTTACCCTCTCCATTAGCCCCTCCCAAATCTTGCCTTCCCCCAATTTTCGCACCGACGGAAGCTACGGCGACCCAGATCAGGCAGCGCGCATCTCCCTTCGGTCTCCGGCGCCGACCAGGGTCATCGTTTCTAGCCGTGGCGCCGGACTGGGGTCGTCGTTTCAAGGCGCGGCGGAGTTTGCGCACGTCTGCGGCCTTTTTCGGTCGTGTCCGTCGTCCGCCATGACGGAGGTAAGGGGAAACTCCTCTGCTCTATTGTACTGTCAGATTCATGTTGGTAGAACTAGTTGGGTTGTATAAGACCGTTTGTAATGCATAGATCTTATTTGAGTAGACCGACCAGCTCCAGCTTGTGCATCACGTCGCAGCACTCATCGTTTGCATACAAGCCCGAATCCTGATGGTGCACAAGAGAGTAGTTAGGCATGTTGCTTTTTCTCGTATCAGTTACGATCCTATGTTATAACGATATGAGGAGAGGATTGGCAACCTAAACTACATCTACAACTCCAACGATGTAGAGGCTATCCAGATGCTTCAGATGAGAAGAGCCCCTTTCTTTGCACTTGTGAAAACGTTTAAGGAGAGATGACTGCTGCTTGATAGCATCCACACCTCTATCGAAGAACAAGTCGCAATGTTTTTTCATGTCGTGGGTCATAACCAGAGGTTTATAGTCATCCATAGCACATTTAGGTGGATACTATCCCGGTACTTTCAGCAGGTGTTGTACGCAATTGGGGAGCTCATAGGTGAAATGATCAAGCCAACATCAACGAACACACCACCCAAGATCAAGAACAGCTATAGGTGGTTCCCGTATTGTACAAAATCATGTTCGTTCTACATATCAGATGTGTGCTACTATCAGAAACATGACTGTGTGCTAATTTTTTTGACAGGATTGCATTGGGCCTATTGATGATACTCATGTGACTGCAAAGGTACCGAGATCAATATATGCAGCATTCCACGGGAGGAAGCACTACACCAACCAGAACATGCTAGCAGCTGTGGATTTTGATATGAGGTTCACATACGTGCATGTTGGGTGGGAGGGTTCAGCTCATGATGCGAGCATCCTGGCCGACAGCTTGTCAAGGCCTGATGGGTTGCAAACCCTGAGGGTAAGGTCTACCTTGGAGATGCTGGATATGCATGCCAACCTGGTATTCTACATCCCTTCAGGAAAACAAGGTACCACCTCAACGAGTTCTCTCCCATGCACCGACCTCAGAATGCAAAAGAATTGTTCAATCTCAGACACTCAAGCCTTAGAGTCACCATTGAGAGGGCATTTGCTGCATTGAAGAACATCTTTAAGATCCTTGACCAGAAACTGTTCCACACTTTTGACACTCAAGTAAAGCTGGTCTTTGCTTGGTGCATTCTTCACAACTGGATACTAGGTTGAAGCGAGGATGAGTTCTTCGAAGACCGGCCCTGGCGTCGACGCATGCGACAATGATGTCTGGAAGAGAAGAGGCAAGAGTGGGCAGATGCAATATGGGAAGTCAGAGGCAACATCACCATCTGAGAAGAAGAAGTGAAGAAAAGAACCTCCTTTGATCCCCTGTTTTTCGAACCCCAATTTGATCTTCGTATGTTGAACTACCCCGTGATGATAAACTGCTATTCGTAGTAGCTAGGGAGCATCGTTATGAACTACCATTCGTACTAGCTAGGGCTGATTTTGTGAACTGCTAGCGTTGTTAATCTGCAAGTGTCATGAACTGATTTCTGTGTGATGGGAGGTGATATCATGGTAAAGCTACCAGTTGTACAGAAGAGGTGACTTTAAGCATGTCTGGATGGTAACAAACATGCCTAATCTCATCTCCATCGAGATTTCGGGTTGGCTGCAGGTAAACAAATAGAAAGCTCTTTTCGACAGAACCGATGCAATCCAACCTACCAAACACCAATTTTAACATGTGGCTCGTTCTCAACGGCAGGTATGCTCGTACCACTGCATCAATGAGCCACGATTTAAGCCCACGCTACCAAACACGCCCTAGGTCATCAACGGATCGGACCCTCAGTCCACGGTATTGTTGGCGCTGCGAGCGTGTGGTCGACATGCATGCAGCTTGGCTAGAGAGGGGCGAGCGGCATGTGCATGTAGCGGATACATCCGCGCCGTGGTTGGATGCCCATTGCCGATAAGGGGGCACCTACGCGCAGCCAGCCAAGGAAAGCTTTCCCACACCAAAGCCAACCCCGTCTCGTCCTCAATCTGCAGTACTTGGCTGTCTTCATATGATCATATCACATACACACATCATGGTGCAGTTGGGAGCTGAATATGTCTTTCGTCGTTCATCAACGTACGTGACTGCTCTACGCCTGTATGCCCCTTACTCCCTTAGTCAACGAACCAAACCTGCGTCTTTTTCGCCATTAATTCCGTACGTGCATGCTGCCGTGTGATCGTTGCAGGCCCAGCCAAAAGCAGAGGAAGGTTGCCTGTTAGTTGCGGCGGTCGATGAAACGTGATTGCAGTGTCGGACAAGATCGATCGGTTCAGGAAATAGGCCTGCACGAGCACGAGAGCGTTGACTAGATCATCAGTCGAGGTGTGTGACTGTATGGTCGTCGTCGACCGCCTGATCCGTCCGGTCGTCAAAAGCCAGTGAGTGATCGATGATCGCCTGCCTCAGCTGCCATTCTCCCAACTGAAACAACTAGGAGAATATATCCAGCTACCGGTGGCGCAACTGGTCTGAACTTTCGCCTGGCCAGCGCCGCAAGGCCTCCGCCTCCCCAGTCAACCCAGTTTAATTGCATGAAATGCCTCCAGGCTCCGGCCGGCCACCGCCTTCATCAATGGCCGGTCCGTCGGCTCAGGTTGGACTCATGGACGTCTCTGATCCCACCCATCCAGGCACTCCATGCTGACATGCTGGCTATAACGACATCAGAAATAATACACACACGGTGGTACCGAGTACTTAGAGCATCTTCACCGGCGGTCCCAATAGCGGCCTCGATACGATTTGGGGGCGGCGTTATTTTTGGGCTTGCACCGGTGCTTCCCAAACGGCGCCGGCTAGTTTTCGAGCCCAATAGAATCGCCGGCATTCCCATGCCGGCCCTTCGCGTAGGGCGCGAATCGGGCGCGCCGGTGCTTCGCGGCACGACGGTTTTCGCGGGTGGGAGCGCCTTGTCAGCGAGAGGACGTGAAGGTTCGCTTCGGCCGCGACGCGGGAAGGTTGGTCGTCGGCGTTTAATGGTTTCCCGCGCGGAAACCGAGGCGGCCACGAGGGCAACAACTGGCCACGCGACGTCTAGTCGTCTACGCTGCCGTAAATGCAGGTAGTTGGCACCGCTATATAGTACGTACGCCGTCCACCACCGCGGTGCTATCCTATCATCTCTACCACCGCCGCCGCTCTATTCTCTCCTCTCCACCTCAGAATGACGCGCCGTCTGAAGACCACCTACTCCATGCTTGGCCTCAACGGCCGCGCGCTGCCTCCACCACCACCGTAGCCACAGCCGTAGCCCCTCATGTTTCTGACAGTAGCACACATCTGATAGGTAGAAGGAACATTATTTTGTACTCACCCTAAAATAGGGGAACCACCTATAGTTGTTCTTGATCTTGGTTGGTGTGTTCATTGATGCTGGCTTGATCATTTCACCTCTGAGCTCCCAAATTGCGTACAACACCTGCTGGAAGTACCGAGAGATAGTCTCTGTGAATCGCCTGCATGTGTTATGGATGATTCTGAACCTCTGGTTATGACCGACGACATGAAGAAACATTACGACTTGTTCTTCGACAGATGTGTGGATGCTATCAGTCAGCAGTCCTTTCCCTGAACGTTTTCACAAGTGCATAGAAAGGGGCTCTTCTCATCCGTAGCATCTGCATGGCCTCTACGTCGTGGCAGTTGTATATGTTGTTTAGGTTGGCAAATCCTCTCCTGATCTCGTTGTAACATAGGTCCGTAAGTCACACGAGGATAAGCAGCATGCCTAACTGCTCTCTTGTGCACCATCGATCAGGATCCAAACTTGTACGCAAATGATGAGTGCTGCAGCGTGATGCACAAGCTGGAGCTGGTCCGTCTACTCAAACAAGATCTATGCATTACGAACGGTCTTATCGAACCCAACCAGTTCTACGAACATGAATCGAACACTACAGTAGAGCAGAGGAGTTTTCCCTTAACTCCGTCTTGGTGGACGATGGACACGGCCGAAAGCCGCCGCAGATGTCCGCAGGCTCCGCCGCGGCTGAAGAAAAGGACCCTGGTCCGGCGCCGGAGACCGAAGGAAGATACGCCCTGCCAGATCTGGGTCACCGCCGCCGTCGTCGGTGCGAAATTTGGGGGAAGAGAAAATTTGGGAGGGGGCTAATGGAGAGGGTAACCGAAGAGGGAGGTTACCCCTACCTTTGCCGCACTACACCGCTGGGATTTCGGCTTCTCCCGCCATGACGAGGTGGAGCTCTCGCGCAAACGACGTTGTCGATTTTCGTCTCGCTAGGGCCTGGCCCTGGAGAAACTGTCAAACCGGGCGTTCCTCCGGGGCATGTCCCAGGGGTGCTTTAAAACCCGTGCTATGCCAGAACGCGAGTGCGCCCAGGGAACCAAACGGTCCAAAAAATGCTGGGCCGATGCGAGCCAATGGGCGCCCAGGCTACCAAACGCGCCCTATGTTGAGGTGAGACTCATCACATGTTTGGCAACCCCGTATCTGTTGAGCTATGCTCACATGAGATGGTGTTTGGTACCACTTATGATGAGGTGAGCATGGCTCACAACAGTTTTACAAAATGGTCCAAATTTTTAGCAAAAAGGCCCCGAAACAAGATCGAAAAGCAATCCGGCCCTCAAGATTGCATCTCACGCCATGGACGAGCTGGACGACGCGGTGGCCGGCGCTGGGCGGCGGCGGGCGGCGTTGGAACGATGGCCACGGGTCTGCGGGGGCACGGCATGGACGTGTTGGGCGGCGCGGTGGCCGGCGCCGGCCGGCGTTGGGCGGCCATGGGCGGCAGCGGGCGGCGCTGGAACGATGGCCGCGGGTTTGCGGGGGCACGACAGTGGTTGGCGACCGGCGGGTCGTGGCCGACGAGGGCGGCGGCCGGCGTGCAGCGGAGGGCGCGACCGACGGCTGCGTGGCCTGGGCGCGGCGGAGCTCGTCCATGGCCTTGGCGCGGGGGAGCTTTGCGTGGAGGCACTCGTCCGTCGCAACGGCGGGTGGGCGAGCTAGAGCTTCTCATCCCGGCTCTCGTACGTTTTCCGTATCCCTTCGGCAGTGGTTAGACGAGAAGAGCCGGCCTAACGAACACTGTGTCCCCTTAAAATCTCGGTTGGGAGGAGAGATTCTGAGTAGCTCCGAGCTACCAAACACACCCTAAATCTCTTTAGGGAACTCTAAGAAGAGGAAGCTGCCATCGATCGGTGAAAGACTGATGGTCTAGAGATCGATCGTTTCCAGAAATTAATGGTTCAGTGCGGCAGAGAGAGTGTACGAGAGAGAGTGTACGAGAGATGATCGGAGGGGACCCTGCAGGCTGCAGCAGGTGTCTAGTCGTCGTGGACCGGCGCGGCAGCATCCGGCAGCCGGCAGGCAGGGCAGGAGGAAACCGGCGTGCCAATTTATTTCAGCTCATCGCCCAAGCTGCCAATCTCCCAACTGAAGCAACTTGGAGTACCTCCAGCTACTGGCACAACTTGTCTGGACTTCTTTAGCCTGGCCAGCACCCAGCAGCCACCCAGCCGGCCGGCGCCGCCACGCCCTCCCTGGTCAACCCACTTGCATTGCATGCGATGCCGCCGGGCGGGCTCATCAATGGCCGGTCGGTCGGCTCAGCTGGACGATCATGGCAGGGTGATCAAGAGGCTAACACGTCCCTGATCACACCCATCCAATCCAAGCCACTGCACTCCATGCTGACATCTCAAATAATACCAAGGTTTAAAATAGCGCGCTATTTCTCCGCTAATACCACGCAATAGCATATTTGGAGGGTCTACGCTAAATTTTAGTAATTTTTCTCGCTATGGCGCTATTTGTGAAATAGCATGATATATCGTGCTAAAACTTCATAGCGTTAGCGCGCTATTTTTTCAAGCTAAGTTGCTTTCACTTTTTGGTGGTAATGAACTGCAATATGTTGATTCCTCTTCTAGATTAGAACTTAATATCGTTAATGTTGATGATTCTTAATAAATAATTTATAATATGTTGTTGCCTTATGGAATACTGATGTTAGCCTTCTGAAAAATTGGAGATCTATTTGTTGCATGTGGTTATGTATGTATGATTCAGTTATTTTTGGACTAAATATGTAACCTTTTTAGCGAAATCTTTTATTTCTAGACTATATTTAATATTTTTTTGAAACGCTATTTGAAATGTAGCACGCAATTAGCACGATATAGCCTCCATAGTGTTTGAAGGAGGCCGACGCTATTTCATTTAGCACGCTATTTTAAACCTTGAATAATACACACGGTGTTAATAACGCAGCGTCGCTGATCCCTCCTACCACGCATGCGGTCGACTCCGCTCCATGCTGCTATTGCGACATCTGAATCGATACACGGCCGGTGGACTGTAATGATGAGTTGACGACCAAAATAACCATTGATCAATGATCAGAGTATTCTTTTTCTTTGAGCGCATGCACGTACTGCGTAACGCATGACTGCACGGCACCGGCCAGGTACTCTCTATATCGGGTTGAGAGCATCCCCACTCGTTGGCGCTCCCCACGCCCAAATCCGGCGAAATTTTTGTCCGGATTGGAGGAAGATTTGGCGTGGGGGCAGTATATTTCCAGTCGTGTGCTCCCCAAGCGGCGTTTCTCGGGGAAAAAGAGGACGGCTCGGGGAATCCGGACGAAAGAGGAGACACGTGGGCGTGGGCGGTTGGTTTAGCTTCATCCGGAGTCCCCGAGCGCTCCCCGGGGGGCCGGGGATGGCATGGGGAGTCCGGACGAAAATAGGCTCAAATCCGGATCAAAACGAGGAACCGGGGGCCTGACTGGGCCGTTTTTCGCCGTCCGGATGAAAAAAAGTGGCCGTGGGGGGCTCTGCGGGGAGACGAGTGGAGATGCTCTGATCGACCCAGATTTACCGATGGTAGACAGTGTTGGCCGGTCAGGTAAGCCACGATAATGAAGCAAAACGGAAGCTACTACCTACCAAACATTCGTGTAGTGCCTTTTCAGGAAACAGAAAAAAGAAATGATATATTTTCACGCTGGAGTGAAGGGACGCACTGGTCACGGATTTACGGATGGGTAGGAAGTTTTGGACCAGCAAGGACGGAAAACGAAACGGAATCGATGTACGTAGGTAACGTAGGTACGTGTTTGGCATTCAGCAAGGCCACTGGCCACGGATGGAAGCAGGTGACGATCACGTACAAACAACCTATGAATTAAAAAAAACCGTGTCTAGAATGAACTAGACATTTTTTGATATATATAGTAGAAGCGAGATTTAGTGTGATAATTTTAAAATTCGTCCCTAACAGAAATTGAAATCAAGTCAGCCCAACCACTAGGCTAAAGGCTGCCTAGGCTAAACCTACGTCGTCAACAACCTATGAATTAAGCTGAGTTGCTGACCAGAGTTGATTGATACGAGTTTGAGACCGATCGACCGGGGGCCGGATCCAGCGTACTCACGGGCGAGCCACCGCGATCGCTTAGCTTAATGTTCTCGGTCGTACCTAGTCCTAGTTTCCTGATTTTCCACGTTGAAATTGAGGAGCCCATGCTGAACGCTGCCGATTTGTTCGTGCTTAATAAACAGAAGTCAATAGCATCATGCTATTAGCATGGAACTTGATAGTAACCTAGTTTAGCTTGGCCGGTTGCGGACCTACGTCAACATGTCGATCGCCGGAACATCGTATGACCGGGCGCTTTCGACTACTGCGTCCGGCCGGGTCCGGGTCGGTAGGTGCGTTGGCCTCATCGATCGGGTCGATCGGTTGGCGCGCGCCATGCGGTCGGTCACTGTTTCTTCTCGCTGCCACGCCCTTGTCTCCTCCTTTACCGGACAAGCTACCTTCACAGTTTTCCTATAGTGCTGCAATATTTTGAACCTCTAGCGACAAGGGGGGAACCCTAGCCGCCGCCACACCTCAGCCCCCACCCCGTCTCTCCCCTGCTTCACCGCCGCCGGAGGGGGCCGGGCAAAGCCGCGCGCACCCCGGGGAAGGTGGCGGCGGGGCGGCTTCTTCCCTCCCGCGGCCCCTGGTGAGAGGGAGCTCACTCGGGCGCGTCGGCGGGTGGCGGGTGGCGGGCGCGGCGACGGGCGGTGGCCGACGCGACGGACGGCAGGCGCGGCGGCGCTTCTGGCAGCGGGCGACGCGTGGTGACCGTGCGGGGTCGAGGTGCTGCTATTGGTGGCGGCGGGCGGTGCGGGCCGTCCGGGCCCGATCTAGGCCGCGTTTTGGCGGTGCGGCGTGCATTGTCTTCGTAAAGGTGTTGTCGTCTGTGTTGACCGACCCACCATCCGCATCATTGGATCGATCAAACAGAAAGAAATCACCATGGAGAATGAATCGCTCTAGGACATATATAAGGGCTCGAGCCATACTTGTGGAACTGCCATGGCTTCGGAAAGAAAATTCGAAATTATAGATTACAACTCGTCCCCACAGGACTTCATATGGCGCATGCTTGTTCTCAAATATTAAAAAATAAGAACTGCCGGTGCGCGCATGTTTACATAAACACAACATGGAAAGGGGAAATTTTGGCTCAACTAAGAGCAGTATCTCCTTTTAAGACAATAACCGGTGTCTTAATGGTGTTTGCCCCAACCGGCATGTCCGTTACCAGACCCACCCCTGAACCCGTAACCCGATCCAAACGCTCCTCCAACGCCCGTGCCAAAGCCCGGCCGTGTCCCAGGACCAAGCCCTTGTCCAGGCCCGAACCATGAGCCTGAGTTTGACCCAGATGTAGAGGTCGACCAACTGGACGATCCAGCTCCGGAGAGAGTGCCCGAGTTTGAGCCCGAGCCGGACCAAGCACTCGCGCCAGAATTAGACCCGGTAGATCCTGTAGCAAAATAAAACACAGGTTTACTATATTAACCACTTCAAGGAACAATATAACTTTCAAATGACTTGGTAAGAACTTATGATTATGGTATATGGTATTTTCAATATTCCGTATCGAAAGTTGAGTAAAGTAATTCTATGAGAGTAGTGGACCTGAGCTTGAGCCGGATGCGGAGTTGGAGCTTGAGCTTGACCTTGAACCCGACATGGAGTTCGATCCACTTCCCGAGGCACCAACTGCATCAGAGCTTGAATCAGCACCTGAATTGGCACCCGACACGGTGCCGGAGTTGGAGCTTGAGCTTGACCCTGAACCGGACATGGAGTTTGATCCGCTGCTTGATGCACCGATTGCACCGGTGCTTGAACCGACACCCGAGTTTGCACCAGACATTGAGCCGGAGTTAGAAGTCGAGCCACTTCCTGAGGCACCGAATGCACCTGCACCTAAGGCACAAAAGGCATGGGTGAGTACAAATGAAAAAAAAGTAGATGCTAGCAACAACAATATGAATGGCCAAACACGACACTGAACCTGATGAGCCAGCGGATGAACTTGAACCTGACCCAGACATGGAAACTGAACCGGAGCCGGATGCATCAAATCCCGAGCCTATGCTTGACCCAGAACCAGCTCCGGAATTTGAGTAGGAACCGGCATTTGACCCTGACCCTCCAATGGAATTGGAGCTTGAATCAGAACCCGAATTCGAATTCGACGAGGAACCATCCACAACACCGGAGCCAGAACCACAAGATGAGCACCCACCATTTTGCCCAATGTTACCGGACCCACTACCGACCCCAGATGATACACCTGAACCCGAGCCAACACCATAAGACTGACGGCCGCGCGAACCTTGACTTGACCCAGACCCATAGCCTGAACCAATTCTAGAACCTTGGCTTGATCCGGTACCCGTGTTACAGTCGGAACCACCTTTCGTCCCACCATTTGAGCCGACACCAACACCAGCATTTATCGATGTGCCCAACCCTACAGATCCTGAGCCGGAGCTCGAACCTGGACAAGATGATGTACCCGAACCACAACCAGAAGCCGAGGCCCCGTTACTAGAGCTAGAGCCATACCCGAACCCATTGCCTGTGCCCGAACCACTACCATATGCAGTATGAGAACCGCCATTTTGACCAGACCAGGCACTATAACCTGACCCCTCACCTGAATTAGAGGCTGAACCGGATCCACCTAGCCCAAGATCAAGTCCTATGCCCAAGCCACCATTAGCACTAAGGCCTAAACCCAGACCCAAATTGCTTCTCATTGGCCTACCCATTGCAACACCTACTGATACTAGTACAAGAACAGCAAGAACACTAGCTCTGCGGGACGAGGCCATTGGTGACTGTGACTGTGTTATGATCTTTGCTGGTGATGTGTGCAGTGTCATGTATGCATGTATATATAGCCACAATTTAATGTTAATGTATTGGTGGCACATGATGCTTACTGTAAAAGGTGGTGCAAAATGGTGACTGGATTCCTTCACGGGCGCTTTACATGTGAGCATGACCTAACATTTTTGGAGCTTAACCATTGTCAGTTCGTATTATCTTAGGAACTAGTGAGAGATTTGGCTCAATATATGGTTGCTATTGCCAGTTTGCTATTAATAATAATACCTGAGAGTTTCGAATGGAAGTCTCTAGACTGGGTTTTGTCTCCACCCCATTGGCTTTGGTCTGAAAGTACATTGCTGCAAATGGATGCTCTTGATGAACATTCAGGTAAACTGTGAAATTGTGCTTCTGCTGCATTCTTGTTCAGACACCGCATTGAGTCTTGTGCAATCTAACTCAGCAAGCATACCGTAGATTCATATGCCTTGCTGAGTAGTTATTAAACAACTTTGAGCTCCTAAGGGGATAGTAGAAAGTTCATAAAACAACTGCTTCCAATATAGTAAAATGCAAGAATTTGGAATTTTAAAAAAATGTTGTAACATCTGACAAATGAATTACAGCTAGTTTGCATCTCATCTGAGGAATACGAAACGATCAAAATGTCTTCATCTGAATCTGAACTGAAAAATACACTGATGCTGTCACATTCTGAACTTTGACAGCAGTAAGAGCAAGCTAAAATTCATAGAAACAAAAAGTATTACAGACCAGGATTCTGCAGTAGGCAAGATGCACCGTATGGAATCAAAGCAGACGCGTTGCAAAGTGAGTGGTGACTGGATGCTAACGTGGAGTTCTTGGCCACCACGAAAATAATTTAGTCCTGAATTGAGCACTTGGGACTTTTATCCTTGTCTTAAGAGCCGGCTACAGAATCATTCTGCAGTGCTGTACCAAATCCTCAGTCTGCTGCTGCCACCGGAAGAATATTGAAACCAAAATATTTACAGGCTACCTTTCAGACATTGTTTTCATGTAGTATTGTTTCAATATATTGTTTTGAACCTGACTCTGTTCTGAACTGCATACCTCTAGATCCAAAACAATACTACATGAAAATAATGTCTGAAACATTCCAGGAGCGATCATGGATGGATTGGATGCCATGATACCTCTGGGGAGGTTAAGAAAAAATAGGGAGAGAACTTCTAGCAGTGACATATCATCAGGTTTGCAGGTTCTAAGACTGTATTTCAATGGTTTTGTGAGTCTTGGATCGTATTCTTGTTTTGGCTTCATTTGTGTTCTGTTCTTCCTGCAAGAAACTCAGAACAAGACTTGTTGGAAATTGCAAGGTAGTACGATGATGCTTTTGATCAGAATATCTGGCAAGAAAGCTTACTTCTTGTTGAAGTTTATTCTCACTTGATGTTCTAGCACTGCAGTATTCTACAGCGTAAGTTGCAGTTTTGCAGAAAGGGCAGCTGCATTGCTAGTTAAGGGCTCCAGGGAATTCAGTTTTTCGGATGCAAAATTCAGCTACCACCTCCGTTCCACAATTCTTGTTGTGGTTTTAGTTCAAATTTGAGCTAAACCAAAACAAGAACTATGGAAGGGAAGGAGTAGTAAACAGTAAGTCGTACTACACAATACAACAATCAAGACCAATTTTCTTCAATAAACGAAAGTATGAAGCACAAACACGGAAAATGCTTGAGGTTAACTTAAAGATGTTTATATGGGATACATGTGCAGAGTGTTTCACGCTAGCTAGTAAGTAGCAAAATAGGATACTGGACCGCTTTGGAAGCCTTGGACGGCATCAGCTGCAAGAAGCACTCTGCAAACAGGAGAGGGAAATTTGAGTTACAGTGATATGTGAGCACATTTTAGTTGTACAATGTTAGTCTGTATTTTCAAGTCCACTTGGCTTAACGTAGGACACAATTATAACTACTCATATGTCCGAGTTTCAGTTAAAAAAATTGAGCAGAATTTCGACAGAAATCAAGAGGAAGCTAGCTTAACTCACCCGTACAGATCCCTTTGCCGCAACACTTGGATTGATTCAGGCTCGGATAAAACTGCATCGTCCATCATATAGAGGACAAAAAAAAAACATCAGAAGAACACAGCTCAGTAACCCTACTCTCATGAACAGGGAGTGATCGGTCACGCGACATACGTACATAGAAGCAGATGGGGCACTCGACGGCGCGCTCGTCATCGTCGGCGTCGAAGCACGGCGCGAGGTCGCCGGAGCGGATGAGGCGGCGTAGGCGGCCGGAGTCCAGGTCGGAGAGCTGCCGGACCAGGCGCTGCGGCCGCGTGAGCCGCTCCTGCACCGCCGGCCGCTGTCGTCCCAGCCCTGCGTTTCCCATCGTCGCACGTGGCTGTGCTCCCTGCAGGGAGCTACCGGAAGGAGGTGAGGTTTATAACCTCGCCGTGGCTTCATCGTCGCGAGTGTGAAAGGAGTAAGAGATCGGGGTGCTGGTGGTCGGTGGGAGTGGCTGCTTTTTGAGGTGGGGAGGGAAAGGAGAAGTGGAGGGAAGGAGGCAAGGTATCATCCATCGTTTTGCTCCTTCTTTTCAAACGGTGGGCTATGTGATCAACTGATCGTGACGTTCATGTCGGCATGTATACTTACGGAAAAAAAAACGTATGAATAAAAATGGCGAGGAAGTAATCAAAAAGTTCCGTCGCCGGGACTTGAACCCGGGTCTCTCGGGTGAGAGCCGAGTATCCTAACCACCTAGACTACGACGGATTTATGTTGGGTATGATACTCCTAAATCTTTGAGAGAATCTAGTACCTCCATCCCAAAGCTCCATCCATATACTGTTTTTAGGAAGTCAAGTTTAACTAAGTTTTTACCTAAAATCATTAACATGCAAAATACAATATCAATATCATTAGATAGATAATAAAATATATATTCTCATATATTATCTACAAAATATCATACTCCCTCTGTTCCATTCTATAGTGCCTATAGTTTTTTGGCACGAAAATTAGCGCAAGAGTATTTTTTACACAAGATCCCTAGCTAAACGATTTGAGATCAACATAAAATTTGGGAAATCCATATCTTCCTAGCTTACCATAATAAATTTGGGAGATGAACGATTTGGGAGCTGAACGGGGAGGGGGTAATTGAAAAAAATCTAAGCTACAACCTTATATTCTGAAACAAATGCCAAAAATCTATAGGCACTATAGAAAGGAACGGAGGGAGTATTTGTTGATAGTTTCTTCTAAAAAATTGGTCAAATTTTACTTGGTTTGACTTTTAAAAAAATTCATAACCTTTGAAATGAAAGTAGTATTAACAAAGCAGCTCTTCAGATATTGGACAATGAGCACCAAATTGCAGCAATACAGCTAGACTTGATTCAAACATGGCTTGCTAGGAACATCCCCATACCGAGCACAAACCATGTCGCTCTATTTGATTTACTACAACATATCAGGATTTCTCCATGCCTACGGATGACATTCAAAATTCAGACAAAACAGACCCCGGGAAAACAAGGCAATCCTCTGTTGCGCTGGTCTTGGAGAAAGTTCGAGCAATCTGCCTCCCTTCCCAGCCCCCACGTAACCACGTTGAGCAACCGTACAACATAAATCTTGCAATCATTATAACTCAGTATTACAGCTAGGGAAAAATGTAAAGGTTAAAGGTCTAATCATCAGCTCGCCAGTCACTGTAGGAAACAATCTCAAACACAATGAAACTGACTGCTACAAACACGGCATCCCCATCCTGTAGCCTTAACAACACTGAAGAAATGAAAGTGATCCCAGTTCAGGGAACAAGCTGTTCTTTCCAACATCAGGTTCACTTTCTTCTAATACAAAATGACACGCAGTCAGGTGCATGTTCACGAAAAAAAAAGGTAACAGCCATCACTTAGCATTATCAAATGCATTAATCCTTGATTTGGTACCACGTCAGGAAAAAAGATGATGATAAACCTTCTTCCACAAAGACCTACAAATCAGTCACAAAAGTAGATAAACTGTCCATTTCTAACACTCTAGCCCACCTTTGTGCTAAGCATGCTTGCACTCTGGAGGTTAACTGTCCGTCTATTTTTGTGCCTGGTGCAGTTTGAATAAAGTCTTGGAGCTGCACCTTGCAGCTCCCTCTTCGATCTTCTTCTCTCCTATCTATTAACCAAGGATGAAGAAGACTCACATGAGTAGGCAATGGACACATGAACAGACACACACCAAGGAAGAGAAAAAAAAAATCTTTGTAGAGAGAGACTCTACCTTGGCACACATAAATACTACATTTTTCCTCTCTTTCACATTCTTTAACTCATCTGATTACAAGGCTTTATATAAACCACACACAGCACACCACGGTCAAGCCACTAACTGCTTGATCATCTTATCTCTCCACTAGCAACTACACACATGCATATAGGAGGCTTAGCACTCACGCCTTCTCAACGGCCACATGACCCAGCCAACATGCACATGCACACAAGATCTATTTTTTATGTGAGTGCACTACCGCAGCCTACTACTACATGCATGCCATATATCTAGTCAACTAAACATATATAGTACTAATAACAAGATCAGTTCCAACTTAAAAGCCCTGAAGTTTCCCTGCAAAAAAAGGGCTAGCACACGACAGAGAGAGGAAAGATGTACAAACCGTAGATAGAATAGAAGTTTAAAAAGCGAAGCAGAATTTCAGCTTTGATTGGTTCAAGCATGGATAGCTAGCAAAATCCACAGGCACACTATCCCATCCGTAGACGTATCTGAATTTTTCCATGCAAACACATGACCAGCTGTTCAAAATTCAGAAAAAATGTATCCTGGAATAGAAAACAGAGAAAATGGAACCTAAGAACAAGCCAACCTGTGTTGTGCTTAGCTTGGTCTCTTTGAAAGAGTTTGAGCAATCTGACTCCCTGGCTACGCTGACCACCTATGCATCATACAGGTCGCAAACTGATCAGTACTGAAGGTTCACCCCCACTCTTCAGAACCTTGGATTCAACAAATGTTAGTCCGTCAGTCAGAAAAACAGTCAAAGGTTCAACGGTTACCATCAGACTAATCTTTATCTCATCAAGCATCTAGTTTCCTCAAATTTAACTTACTCCCTCTGATCCATAATAAGTGTCCCCAATTTGTACTAAATCAGTGATATTACTATGGATCGGAGGGAGAACAAGATTTGCTTTCACAGAGCACTGCAGTCTGCAGAATGCAATCTCAAAGGCAGATAAACTGGCTGTTACTAACACAGCATCCTGCAGCCTTAACAATACTGAAGAAATGAGTGTGATCCGAATTCAGGGTGACAAACTGTTCTTTCCAATACCAGGTCCACTTTCTTCTAATACAAAACGACACAGGCAGGTGCATGCTCGAAAAAGAAAGTAACAGTCATCACTCAGCAAGTGCTAGATGATCAACACTGTTTTGCGAGGATATCGGATTCCTTCAGCTTAATTACACTTCTGGATAAACAATGAGCTATATGTGAAGAAGCTTCCATATGATAGCACATTATCAAATGTATTAATCCTTCACTTAAGTACCATATCGGAAAAAAGATGATGATAAACCTTCTTCCATCAAGACCTACAAATCAGTCACAAAAGTAGATAAACTGTCCATTTTCTAACAGCATTCTGCAACCCTAACACTAGTGAAGAAATGAATGAGGCTTCAGTAATCCAATTCAGGCTGACAAACTATCATTTACTAAATCTGGCAGGGAGGTCCAGAGAGCATCAGTCAGCAAGTCCTAGACAACCAATAACTTTTTTTTGCCAATATATTAGTTTTCTTGAACTGGATCAGTGTGCATATATGCAAAGGAATGTATCAATACTTGGCTTAGTATCACATCAGAAACAAAAGGTGATTCAACTTCGCACTTCATTGCACATTATTTCAAAATCCTATACTCTTCCAATACGATAAACTATCTTTTACACATTCGGATGCAGCAAAAATTCATCAAGACTCTTGGTAAAGTCTAGAAGACCACACCTGATCCTGAAGGAGTCAAGGGTATTGCATGGAAAAAATAGCATGTCATAATAAAAATAGGATGGTAAATACCTTCTCATGTTCACAGTTTCAGGCACAAGATTATCTCAAATTGTCAAAATTGTAAATATGGTTGAGGAGAAGGTAGAAATAACTAAAATATGTTGATATTTAATGAGAATAGTCTTTAAGACAGTTAAGTTGCAGCCTGGTAGTCTTGATATGAATATATACAAGCCAGGAACAAGAACATATTTAATTTCTAGGCAAATACTGGTTGATAAGAAGTTTACCTTACAACTTTACCATGTATGAACCAAGTCTCATTCTATAAGTACCTTTTTATCAGGATAATAATTTGCTAGAAATTAGCTTCCCTTTCCTTCATTTTGTTACAATTTGGATTTTTAAAATTTTAAAGAGTACCAACAATTAAGCATGAAAGCCCGCATCTTTTACTGAAATGAGGTAAAAGATTTTCCTTTTATGTTGAACGGATGAAGCCCGGTGATCAGGGGCGTACGTGAGCACCCCCTAACTGTCTGACACGTGTCTAACACCGTTTATTGTCCGTTAGATGTTAAAGCAATGGTGATGAAAAGACCCAGAATAACTTGAACAACAAAGAATGCCAACTATTTGCTAAAAGAGCATCTCCGAGATTGAATCTTCATTTAATAATGCCATTCTTGCTCTTGACAACATGAAAGTAAATTTGGATAGCAGGCACGAACAGCAGAAAATCTAAAATTATATAGATACTTCATAGTTCGGAATATTCACATGATGTTCAAGACGTAATCATAAGCAGCATTCGAAAGAACATGATCTACTAGTGGTACTAATAAAGTAAGAGGAGCCAAGATAAGGATCAGACCTGGAAACCTCGAGCATCAAGCCCTGACTACTCCCAAAAAACTACAGAACAGACAACATATATCTCTCTCTTTTTTTCCCATACCAACTATTCTGGCTCTGGCTTTTACAGAAAAGCATCCATAGGATGAACAAAGCATCCAAGTTTTCCGGCACCCTATGCTACCAAGGGCTAGCAGAGCCAGATAATCCTTTTTGGTGGAGACTACTAAAGGCTGATCTCCAAAAGGAAAACGGAAACCAGTTAACCCGATGAGAACATATCTACAGCCGGGAGCGAGACACAGGAGAGTCCTGGGTAGCTTAAGCATGGTCCTACTCAAATATATGCATGATAGCTTCTGCTGATAGTTCCTCCTGCAGCAACTTCACTACCTGGACAAGTGTCTCCGCCCCACGCAACTCATCTGAAGAAGCATTTTTAAGTTCCCGCTCTATATCTGCGATGTGGTGAGAACTATTTGCAAGAGCGATTGTCGAAGATTGGATCTCTCATTAAAAATGTTGCTCTTGACACCAAGAAAGTAAATTTGGATAGCGGGCACGAACAGCAAAAAATCTATAATTATATCCATACTTCATGGTTTGGAATATTCAGATGATGTTCAAGACGTAATCATAATCAGCATCCAAAAGAAACATGATCTACTAGTGGTACTAATAAAGTAGGAGGGACCAAGATAAAGATCAGACCTGGAAACCTCGAGCATCAAGTCCTGACTACTCCGAAAAAACTATAGAACAGCCAGCATATATATCTTTTTTTTTCATACGAACTACTCTGGCTCTGGGTTTTACAAAAAAAGGCATCCAAAAGATGTTCCAACACCCAAGCAACCAAGGGCTAGCAGATCTAGATAATCCTTCTTGCTTGAGACTAATAAAGGCTGAGCTCCAAAAGCAAAACGAAAACCAGTTAACCCGATGAGAACATATCTACAGCCGGGAGGGAGACACAGGAGAGTCCTGGGTAGCTTAAGGATGGTCCTAATCAAACATATGCATGATGGCTTCTGCAGATAGTTCCTCCTGCAGCAACTTTACTACCTGGACAAGTGTCTCCGCCTGATGCAACTCATCTGAAGTAGCATTTTTAAGTTCTCGCTCTATATCTGCGATGTCGTGAGAACTATTTGCAACAGCGATTGCTGTTCCAGTGGGTACAACACCACCACAATTTATATTGCTCCGGGCCCTCTTGTGTTGTTGGTTGCCCTGCTGGATAAAGCGATGTTGTGATTCCGTATGATCATTGTGGTCATCAGTGTGCATCTTCCCATCGTTGAGAGTGGAAGACAATCTCTGTCTAACGCTGTTGCCCACGCCCGCATCATCATTCAGCGTTACGGCGCCCAGCTGTGAGCTCTGCACCTCCATGGGTTTGGTCCCAGCCCAAAGAATGGCTCTGTTATCCATTACCTTGAGCCAGGCACCTTGCTGGGCAGCTTGGAACGTGTCAGACTTGAACAGCTGTGGCAGCTGCACCATTATGAGTTTCTGGAGATAGATCCCGAAATACGAAACTTTGTCATCCCTCTTTGGCAGCTCAAGAATCTCATTTTCGACCAGATCCCACATAAGCTTACCCCAGTCAACCTTTTGCGCTGCCCCCGCCTTTACCTCCCGCATCGCTGCCGACACAATCGGCAACGTGTCACGCCACTGGACCCGGAGGCACACGTTGATGAACTGCTCGGCGGCGCGGGTAACGCCGGGAGGGAGATCCCCGCGCTGAGCCGTGGGGAGGAGGGACACCGCGCTGAGGAAGGACCTGCGGTCGACACTGACGCGGATACCCAAGACGCAGCTGCAGCGCTTCTTGGGGTCGTAGGAGGCGATGAGCTGGGAGACGAGGGACGGTTGGGGGCCACCAGTCGAGAGTTGGAGGCGCGCGACGTCGAGGAGGCCGAGGTGGCGGAGGGGCGCCTCGAGGTCGCGGTCGTAGGCCCAGCCCCGTAGAGAGGATGGAAGCTGGTAGATTCGGAACTGGGCGGCGACGCTCTTGGTGGACGGCGGCGGTGCGGTTTTCTTGGTGGTGGTGGGGCGAGGTTGGGTAGGGATTTTGGGGGGTTCTTGCTGCTTGTGTTGCCTGGTGAGGCCCTTGGTCGGCGGCATTGTGGCTAGGGTTTTCTTGGTGGTGGTGTTGGGGGAGGTTGGAGGCTAGGGATTTGGGGGGAACTCGTCCTTGTGGCTTGTGCTGCCTGCTGAGGATGGGTGACGGAGAAGGCGGAGGCGGCGGCGGTGGTCGGCGTCGGACAGATGGGTGAGAAGCTCCGTGCGAGTGATTATTCACCGGCCCGGCCTGCACTTCAGCACCGGCCCAGAAAGCGAGGAGATGGATGGATTAACCAGGAAAGAAGATAGACGACGGTTTATATGTAAAAACAGTGTTGCTAATATTATGTATGCTATAAGAGCAGCGAACTGAAAAAAGCGGAGTTCAGTTTACCGAAAAGCAATTTCCGAGCAGTTTAAAAGGTGGTGCAGATCAGAACCCGTATTTGAAACCGAAAAAACGCAAATTCAAATTTAGTGGTAACTGACATCGCAAACAAGTTTAGAAAAGTGAAATTCAAACTGCATGGTTGCGTATTTGCATAGTTGCGATCAAAAAAGAGATTACATAAAGTCTGGCCGTCGGCGATCAACTCCTAAACTTAGCTAATTTCGTCCGTCGGCGACCTAATCTACGCGCGTCGGAGGACAACGCCGTCCACGGCCTACTCGGAGTCGAGGTCGACGACCTCCTGCTTCACGCGGCGGACTGTCGCCTCCTTCTGCGCGGCCGCGTACGCGCGAACGGAACGGACGGCTTCCGCCTCCTAACGGCGGAAGCGCCCGCGCGCCTCGGCCTCAGAGATGACGGTGACCTGTTGGATCACCGTCTCCTCCTCCTCGTCGTTGAGGATGTAATCCTCCGACTCGAGGACGGCCCACTCTGGCGCCACATCCTCCTCCTCCTCCTTCTCCTCCTACTCCTCCTCACGGCTGTTGTCGGTGACTGGCGGTGCAAGCGCACGGCCCGACGCGCCGAAGGCAGACCCCTCGCCGCTATTGGCGTAGCGGGCCAGTTTCCCCGGCGGTGTCAGGCCCCAGTTGGTCCAGCGGCACGCGCTGCGCTTCCGTGCGCCCTCCGAGCGCTTCCATTTCCGCCGATCCTCCTCGGAGTGGAAGACGGGGAGGGGGGCGCGACAGTGAGTTGCTCCCTCCAATCCGCCCGCCTCCCCTCCCGTCGCTGCAGCCGCCAGCCATGCGGTACCGGTGGAGGTCGCAGAAGTGGAGATGCGGCGGAGGAAGCGGCGCGATTGCTCGCCGGAAGTGGAAGCGTGCGCGCGGTGGCGGGGAGTAGGGCCCCTCCGCGGCCTGTATATATACGGGGCGACGCTCGCGTTTCTCGGGCCCCCGGGAAATTTATACGGGCCGGACCTTCGATTCGGTGTCTGATCTGCGACGTTTTCGGCCCGAACCCGTAAATCCGTTGGAAAAATTCAGTTCTGGTGGGATTTACGGGTTCTGTTAGATTGCTCTAAGAGCATCTCTAATAGTGCCGAACTGGAAAATTGGGTTGAGTCGCAGAACAGAATCCGTAAATCGGAACCGAAAAACTTGAAATTGAAATTTCGCGGGAAATTTTTTCATCGCAATACAAGTTCGGCGATGAAATTCATAGTTATACATACATAATTTACATACGGATCGCAAAATAAAGATCATAGAATGTATTTCCTCTGTCACGCGACCCTAACGATAAACAAAATTCGGCCCCGGGATACTTACCGGGGCCTCTATGCGCGACGGAGGACGGGAGGCGGAGGACAGCGAGGCGGAGGAGGCGCGACCCTACTCGGCGTCGAGGTCCACAATCTCCTGTTTGACGCGGCGAACGCGGGCCTCCATCTGCAACACCTCGTACACGCGCACCTGCCGAACGGCGTCGTCCTCCTCGCCGTGGAACCACTCGCGCCTCCGCGTCCGATATGACGGCAACCTGCTGGATCGCCGTCGCCTCATCGTCATCGCTGAGGATGTAGTTGCCGCTGCTGAAGACGTCGCGCAGCGCCTCCTCCTCCGCCTCGCTGATGTCGTCGACATGCGGCACTAGGGTACGTCACGATCCTCCGGAGGAAGAGCCCTCGCCACTATTTGTGTAGCGGGCGAGCTTCCCGGAGGTGTGAGCCCCCAGTTGGTCCACCGCCGAGCGCTCCGCTTCTGCGCGCCCTCAAAGCGGTTCTACTTCTTCCGCTCCGCCTCCGAGCGGAAGACCGGGGGGGCGCAGGCGGCGTGTTTTCGCCGCCAATACGACCGCCTCCCCTCCCGGAGCTGCCGCCGCGAGCCATGCGGTGGAGGTGGAAGTGGCGGATGCGCGAATGCGGTGGCGGCTGAGCGCGAATTGCTCGTTGTAGTATGGCGGCGGACGACGGCGGAGCAGCGGAAGTGGTGGAGGGGAGTAGGGTTTTGGAACCAAACTCCCCTCCGCGTCCTGCGTCGCGTTTCTCGGGCCCCCGAGAATTTTTCGGGTCGGGCCGTGAGTTCAGGCTCTTATCCGCGCAGCTTTAAGCCCGAACCCGTAAATCCGCCGGGAAATTTCAGTTCCGGTGGCATTTACGGGCTTTGTTAGAGTTGCTCTAACATCATTTTATATCTATATAAGTCAAATTTTGAAAATGTGTAAATTTAGTTTGATAAAAACTGCAAGATGTTTCCCACAGCAAGTCTTGTTGACTCTCGCTGGTAGGACCCTAGATCCACCAGGCCTCCATGGCCTAGAGGCTACAAAAGCGAGGCAGAACGACAGCGGCACCGATGGGAGATGACAAACCCTAGACGCCTGTGCGTGGGAGGAGATGAGAGACGAGGGGTATAATAACAAGTCAATATCAATAATTAGATACACCATGACACGTATTTTCATAATATACCTATATAATATCATAGCCATTGATTGTTTTTTTTTAGGATGAATAGTGGGTTTCCCCACTGTATATTTTTTCATTTTATTTATATGAAAGTAAACAAGTGTCTACATGATAAAAACAGTTGCTTGAGAAAAGCAACAGAAACAAAAAGTAAGAGGCTCCAAGCCAAAAAAAAAAAAACTAGCTAAAATTTTCCACCCAAGAAACTATGCCATGATAAGATTTCTTCTTTGCTTTATGAACTAGAAGGGTAAGCTCATCTTTAAACTTCTTCCGACATCTGTAGACACTAGGAGGCGCAGCTTTGAAGATGAAGTCATTGCGTGTAATCCATATGGACCACGTGAGCAACATGATAATCTCCATAAAGAATGGCTTGGAAATAGACAACTTCAAGCTAGATAAAACTTCTTGTAGATCAAACTGACCAGCCTGAGGAGGAACCCAAAGAGGACAGAGGTATTGCTAGCATAAAACAGCAAAGGGGCACTGGAAGAATAGATCATCCCTGGTCTCCAGATGCTGCTGGTCACACATGACACAAGAATATTCATCCATCACAAAATTCTTCCTTTGTAGAAGAGCTCTGGTGTTAATCCTATTGGGAATAAGGAGCCAAAAGAAGACTTTATGTTTCTGTTGACAACATCCTTTCCACATCCAATTCGAAGCCGGAATGGTCCCATCATTTCCCATGAGCCTCTTATAAACTTTTGAAACCTGAACTGAAGAATTGCCCAACATGGTCTAGGAGTCTGAGTCTGCAGTAGGTAATAAGTCATGCAGCAGTGCTTGGAATAAATTTAGCTGAACCAGTGCTTCCTTAGAAATAGGTAAGTGAAATAGGTCTGGAACATGAGGAGCAGCAAGAGCCTCCTTAATAGAGATAGACACATTTCTGGCAAAAGAGAATAAATGTGGCCATTTTTCTTCCAAGGGAATATCTGTCTATTTGTCTTTCCATAATAAAATGGAATTACCCTGCACAAAAGTACAGACAGCAAGATTCTTATAGGTGGGTAAAGTTTTCAGACAATCTCTCCACCAGAAGGAAACTTCTGTGGGTCTAGCAGGTGGCAGAGCAGAGGTGTAATACATCTCCCAAGCAAGTTTAACCCAAGGAAGATCTGCATGATTATAGAAGTTGTGAACATGTTTCATCAGACGATAGTCATTCTGTACTGCCAAATTGAGAACTCCAAGGCCCCCCTAATTATTTGGCTTACAAACAAGATCCCAAGCTGCCAGAGGAGGGTTTTTCTTCTGTGGATCCTTATCTCTCCAAAGACAATGCCTCCTATATTTGTCCACTTCAGCTTGTACCCACTGATGTCTACGCACGCTTCTATTCCTGTAGACAGTGTTGGGCCTCCAAGAGCAGAGGTTTGTAGGACAGCAGCAAGTTTCCCTTAAGTGAATCACCCAAGGTTTATCGAACTCAGGGAGGTAGAGGTCAAAGATATCCCTCTCAAGCAACCCTGCAATTACGATACAAGAAATCTCTTGTGTCCCCAACACACCTAATACACTTGTCAGATGTATAGGTGCACTAGTTCGGCGAAGAGATAGTAAAATACAAGTAATATGGATGATTGTAAGTAGTAATTGCAATCTGAAATAAAGATGGCAGCAAGCAAACATGTAACAGAACTTGTTGGAAACGGTGTTTCAATGCTTAGAAACAAGGCCTAGGGATCATACTTTCACTAGTGGACACTCTCAACATTGCAATCATAAAGGAATATAAATATAAGCACTTCACTATGCTATTCTGAACTACTCTCTGGCGGGATAACGAACACTAATTCACCGTGTAGGGCTGCAAAAGCAAACCTTAAAGATGTATTCCCAAGTACTAATAAACACCCCACGCTGTCACTGTGAGCATTCATAGGAGGTACTAACACACCACAATTTCATAGAGACATTCAACTCAAATCATAACTCAGTGAATAAGTATTCTGTGAAATATAGCCTAAGAGACCCACACGGTGCACACACTGTCACCTTTACACACGTGGGACAAGGAGTCTCCGGAGATCACATAAGTAAAACCCACTTGAATAGCATAACGACATCTAGATTACAAAGCTCATCATATGGATCTCAATCATGCTAGGCAAATCATGAGATCATTGTATTGAAGTACATGGGAGAGAGAGATTAACCACATAGCTACCGGTACAGCCCTTAGCCTCGAGGGAGAACTACTCCCTCCTCATCATAGGAGTCAGCAGCGTCGATGAAGATGGCGGTGGTGTCGATGGAGATGCCTTCCGGGGGCACTTCCCCGTCCCGGCGGCGTACCGGAACAGAGACTTCTGTCCCCCGAATCTTGGCTTCGCGATGGCGGCGGCTGCGTAACTTTTCTCGTCCCGTGGCTTATTGGTTTAGGGTTTTCGCGACGGAGTCCTTAAGTAGGCGGAAGGGCAGCCTCGGAGGAGTCCGGGTGGACCCACACCATACGGGCCCCCCCCCCTTGGCCGCGCCGCCATGTGGGGTGGGGCCCCCAGGGCTCCCCTCTGGTCCCTCTCTGGCTCTCTGGAAGCTTCCGTGAAATATAAGACCCTGGGCATTGATTTCGTCCAATTCCGAGAATATTTCCTTTGTAGGATTTCTGGAACCAAAAACAGCAGAAAACAGGAACTGGCACTTCGGCATCTTGTTAATAGGTTAGTTCCGGAAAATGCATCAAAACGATATAAAGTGTGAACAAAACATGTAGGTATTGTCATAAAACTAGCATGGAACATCAGAAATTATAGATACGTTGGAGACGTATCAAGCATCCCCAAGCTTAGTTCCTACTCGCCCTCGAGTAGGTAAACGATAACAAGGATAATTTCTGAGGTTACATGCTACCAACATAATCTTGATCAATACTATTGTAAAGTATATGAGATGAATGAAGTGATTCAAAGCAATGGTAAAGATAATGACTAAACAACTGAATCATATAGCAAAGACTTTTCATGAATAGTACTTTCAAGACAAGCATCAATAAGTCTTGCATAGGAGTTAACTCATAAAGCAATAAATTCTTAATAGAAGGTTTCGAAGCAACACAAAGGAAGATATAAGTTTCAGGAGTTGCTTTCAACTTCAACATACATATCTCATGGATGATTGTCAACACAAAGTAATATGATGAATGCAAATAAGCAAGTATGTAGGAATCAATGCACACAGTAGACACAAGTGTTTGCTTCTAAGATGGAAAGAAGTAGGTAAACTGACTCAACATAAAGTAAAAAGAAAGGCCCTTCGCAGAGGGAAGCATGGATTGCTATATTTGTGCTAGAGCTTTTCTTTTGAAAACATAGAAACAATTTTGTCAACGATAGTAATAATTCATATGTGTTATGCATAAGACATCTTATAAGTTGCAAGCCTCATGCATAGTATACCAATAGTGCCCGCACCTTGTCCTAATTAGCTTGGATTTACATGGATTATCATTGCATAACATATGTTTCAACCAAGTGTCACAAAGGGGTACCTCTATGCCGCCTGTACAAAGGTCTAAGGAGAAAGTTCGCATTGGATTTCTCGCTTTTGATTATTCTCAACTTAGACATCCATACCGGGACAACATAGAAAACAGATAATGGACTCCTCTTTAATGCATAAGCATTCAACAACAGATAATATTCTCATATGAGATTGAGGATTGTTGTCCAAACTGAAACTTCCACCATGGATCATGGCTTTAGTTAGCGGCCCAATGTTCTTCTCTAACAATATGCATACTCAAACCATTTGATCATGATAAATCACCCTTACTTCAGACAAGACGAATATGCATAGCAACTCACATGATATTCAACAAAGGTGAAATAGTTGATGGCGTCCCCAGAAACATGGTTACCGCTCAACAAGCAACTTATAAGAAATAAGATACATAAGCTACATATTCAATACCACAATAGTTTTTAAGGCTATTTTCCCATGAGCTATATATTGCAAAGACAAGGAATGAAATTTTAAAGGTAGCACTCAAGCAATTTACTTTGGAATGGCAGAGAAATACCACATAGTAGGTAGGTATGGTGGACACAAATGGCATAGGTTTTGGCTCAAGGTTTTGGATGCACGAGAAGAATTCCCTCTCAGTATAAGGCTTTGGCTAGCAAGGTTGTTTGAAGCAAACACAAGTATGAACCGGTACAGCAAAACTTACATAAGAACATATTGCAAGCATTATAAGGCTCTACATTGTCTTCCTTGTTGTTCAAACACTTCACCAGAAAATATCTAGACTTTAGAGAGACCAATCATGCAAACCAAATTTCAACAAGCTCTACAGTAGTTCTCCACTAATCGGTGCAATCTACATGATGCAAGAGCTTAAACATGATCTATTTGAGCAAAACAATTGCCAAGTATCAAATTATTCAAGACCATATACCAATTACCACATGAAGCATTTTCTGTTTCCAACCAAATAACAATGAACGAAGCAGTTTCAACCTTTGCCATGAACATTAAAAGTAAAGCTAAGAACACCAGTGTTCATATGAACGAGCGGAGCGTGTGTCTCTCCCACACAATGAATGCTAGGCTCCGAGTTTATTCAAACAAAAACAAAAATAAAAGCACACAGACGCTCCAAGTAAAGCACATAAGATGTGACGGAATAAAAATATAGTTTCACTAGAGGTGACCTGATAAGTTGTTGATGAAGAAGGGGATGCCTTGGGCATCCCCAAGCTTAGATGCTTGAGTCTTCTTGAAATATGCAGGGATGAACCACGGGGGCATCCCCAAGCTTAGACTTTTCACTCTTCTTGATCGTATTATATCATCCTCCTCTCTTGACCCTTGAAAACTTCCTCCACACCAAACTCAAAACAATCTCATTAGAGGGTTAGTGCATAATCAAAAATTCACATGTTCAGAGAAGACATAATCATTCCTAACACTTCTGGACATTGCACAAAGCTACTGAAAGTTAATGGAATAAAGAAATCCATCCAACATAGCAAAACAGGCAATGCGAAATAAAAGGCAGAATCTGTCAAAACAGAACAGTACGTAAAGACGAATTTTTTAGCAGCACTTAACTTGCTCAGATGAAAACGCTCAAATTGAATGAAAGTTGCGTACATATCTGTGGATCATTCACGTAAATTGGCAGATTTTTCTGAGTTACCTACAGAGGGGGCTACTCAAATTCGTGACAGCAAGAAATCTATTTCTGCGCAGTAATCCAAATCTAGTATCAACCTTACTATCAAAGACTTTACTTGGCACAACAATGCAATAAAGTAAAGATAAGGAGAGGTTGCTACAGTAGTAACAACTTCCAAGACACAACAAAACAGTAGCAAAAATAAAAACATGGGTTATCTCCCAAGAAGTGCTTTCTTTATAGCCATTAAGATGGGCTCAGTAATTTTAATGATGCTCACATAAGGATGAGAGTTGAAGCAAAGAGAGCATCAAAAAGCAAGTATGAAACAAATTTAAGCCTAACCCACTTCCTATGAAAAGGAATCTTGTACACAAATAAATTCATTAAAAACAAAGTGACAAGCATAGGAAAATAAAACACGAGTAACTTCAAGATTCTCAACATAAAGAGGGGAAACTTAATATTATTAAGATGCATATAACCATGTTTCCCTCTCTCATAATAACTTTCAGTAGCATCATTGATGAAATCCAAAATATACCCATCACTTAAAACATTCTTATCATGGTTCATATGCATAAAAGTATCATTAATTTTGGCATAAGAAAAACTCTTCTTATTAATAGTAATTGGAACAGGATCATTATCAAGAATTTGAACATGGTAAACAAGTTGCATACTAAGGGAATGGTTTTTGGCAATCCCATCATAACTATTACAAGTTTCATAAGGATAATTATAACCTATGTCATAGCATTCTTTATAATAATTGTCAAAGATTGGAGGCATAGCGTCATCATAAGAAATAGAATAGTTATCTTCCACAGTATGTTCATCTGTAACCATACCATCATTGTTACTAGAAGGAGATGTATCAAACATATAATCATCAGTAGCAAAAGGATTTTCAAACACCTCATCCCCAAGCTTAGAGCTTTCTATATCATTATGGGAGGAAGCATGGATAGTACTGATACTATGGCAATTATTAACATCATAATTTTCAGAATTAGTTTCCCAGAGATTTTCAATATCAAAAGTAGTGTGCTCTTCTAAATCATGATCACTAATGTAGGTAAAGGGCATAGGAAGATCATTGTACTCAGATTCATTATCATAGTAATCATTAGGAGCAACATACTTACGGTTACCTATCGTTATCTCATACACGCGGGGATATGCCGTTACCTCTTTCTTTTTATTCCCCCTCTTCTTCTTCTTCTTCTTCTTCTTCTTCTTCTTCTTCTTCTTCTTCTTCTTCTTCGTTCCCTTCTTCTTCTTTTCCTTCTCCTCATTCCCTTCTTTAGGAGGAAGAGGCTTGAAGGGAGGCTTCTCCACATAACCTGATTTATTTCCAGAAACAATAGAAGAAACTTGGGAGGATTCCTCCTTTTTATTAATAAGTTTAAAACACACAGCGGTCCTATCATATTTTGGTAAAGTGTCATCTTCTAAAATATTTTGTATGTAAGTATTTGTATGGCAATTATCAATGCAATAAGAAAGACACCCATGCAGGACACTATTAATATCAAGATCACTCATATCTAACAAAGAAATTTTTCTTGATAACTCTTCACACCCCAAAAATAAAGTAAGTTCATCATGCTGATTAGGAATGATTTCATCATCGCAATACAAATTTGCAGCACTCATGGGGTTCGAATTATCATTGGAGGAGCATTGAAAATTAAAATGACCCACTCTATGGCAAAGTTCACAAATAAAAGGATAGAGGGCACAAACTTTTTTACCAAGATCATCTATAGCCCTAAACCACTTTCTAGTTTTTTCATTCCTATGATGGATACAATATTCATCTTAGATTTGATTAATTCCACAAGGTCTATGCATTCCACAAAAATTAACATGCTTATAAGAAGTAGTATTTTCAGAAGTTTGGGCATGTTTATTGCAATCATTAACAGCAATTTCATTTTCCATGCAAGTGTCTTTGAAAGGTTCATGATACACGTACCAATTTTCTTTAGGAACATTAATATGAGAAGCAAAGGCTCTATAGCAATCGACCATAATTTGAGGATCAAGACCATATTTAGCACTAAGCTCTTGAAAATCAACAGTTTCAATGAAAGACTTAATGCATTCATATTCATAGTTTATACCTGATTCTTTACCTTTGTCGTTCTCCCAATCTTCAGTATTCTCCTGAATTCTTTCAAGAAGATCCCATCTAGCTTCAACCTCCTTGCTTGTGAAAGATCCTTCCAAACAGGCATCTAGATAGTCCTTGTGGTGTCCTGAAAGCCTTGCATAAAGATTATTAATAATAACATTACGGGGAAGCTCATGAATGGGACATTTGAGCATTAGTGACTTCAATCTCCCCCATGCTTGGGAAATACTCTCTCCATCACGAGGATAAAAGTTATAAATGTAATTCCTATCAATATGCACTTCATGAGGAGGATACAATTTAGAATAAAAGAGAGGTACAATTTCCTCCCAACCAAGAGATCGACCATTCTTCAGCATCTTATACCATTCCGCAGCTCTGCCCTTCAGAGATATAGAGAATAGCTTCCTCTTAACTTGGTCTTTTGAAATACATGCACTCTCGAACAACTCGCATAATTCATGTATAAAGAGTAGATGATCACTAGGATGGACAGTCCCATCTCCAAAATAGCAATTGTTCATAGCAAGTTCAACAATTCTCATAGGTATCTTGAAAGGAATACTTTCAGTAGGTGGATTTAAAATATCACAAGCATCACTAGAGTTATCGCATATGGGAGATAAAGTATTATCAGAGCAAATTTTCTCCCCTAAAGATGGAAGCTAAAAAGATCATAAAAACTAGCTTCCCCAAGCTTAGACTTTTCCATAACATTAGCAGTAATTGCGTTCATACTAATAACATTGCTACTAGCATGCAAATAAGGTTCCATAGGTTTTTTAATTTTCGCATCAAACAATCCATGTCTTAACTCAGGAAAAAGATTAAAAAGCTCACTAAATTTTTTGTTGTTTTCCATTATGCCTAACTAGTGAAATAAAAACAAGAAACAAAAAGATGCAATTGCAGGATCTAAAGGAAATAGCTTCGAGCACTCACACACCGGCAACAGTGCTAGGAAATAGCTTAGTAGTCGGAGGATGTGAATACCTTTTACCTTACCTCCCCGGCAACGGCGCCAGAAAATAGCTTGATGTCTACGCACGCTTCTATTCATGTAGACAGTGTTAGGCCTCCAAGAGCAGAGGTTTGTAGGACAGCAGCAAGTTTCCCTTAAGTGAATCACCCAAGGTTTATCGAACTCAGGGAGGTAGAGGTCAAAGATATCCCTCTCAAGCAACCCTGCAATTACGATACAAGAAATCTCTTGTGTCCCCAACACACCTAATACACTTGTCAGATGTATAGGTGCACTAGTTCGGCAAAGAGATAGTAAAATACAAGTAATATGGATGATTGTAAGTAGTAATTGCAATCTGAAATAAAGATGGCAGCAAGCAAACATGTAACAGAACTTGTTGGAAATGGTGTTTCAATGCTTAGAAACAAGGCCTAGGGATCATACTTTCACTAGTGGACACTCTCAACATTGCAATCATAAAGGAATATAAATATAAGCACTTCACTATGCTATTCTGAACTACTCTCTGGCGGGATAACGAACACTAATTCACCGTGTAGGGCTGCAAAAGCAAACCTTAAAGATGTATTCCCAAGTACTAATAAAAACCCCACGCTGTCACTGTGAGCATTCATAGGAGGTACTAACACACCACAATTTCATAGAGACATCCAACTCAAATCATAACTCAGTGAATAAGTATTCTGTGAAATATAGCCTAAGAGACCCACACGGTGCACACACTGTCACCTTTACACACGTGGGACAAGGAGTCTCCGGAGATCACATAAGTAAAACCCACTTGAATAGCATAACGACATCTAGATTACAAAGCTCATCATATGGATCTCAATCATGCTAGGCAAATCATGAGATCATTGTATTGAAGTACATGGGAGAGAGAGATTAACCACATAGCTACCGGTACAGCCCTTAGCCTCGAGGGAGAACTACTCCCTCCTCATCATAGGAGTCAGCAGCGTCGATGAAGATGGCGGTGGTGTCGATGGAGATGCCTTCCGGGGGCACTTCCCCGTCCCGGCGGCGTACCGGAATAGAGACTTCTGTCCCCCGAATCTTGGCTTCGCGATGGCGGCAGCTGCGTAACTTTTCTCGTCCCGTGGCTTATTGGTTTAGGGTTTTCGCGACGGAGTCCTTAAGTAGGCGGAAGGGCAGCCTCGGAGGAGTCCTGGTGGACCCACACCATAGGGGGGCGCCCCCCCCTTGGCCGCGCTGCCATGTGGGGTGGGGCCCCTAGGGCTCCCCTCTGGTCCCTCTCTGGCTCTCTGGAAGCTTCCGTGAAATATAAGACCCTGGGCGTTGATTTCGTCCAATTCCGAGAATATTTCCTTTGTAGGATTTCTGGAACCAAAAACAGCAGAAAACAGGAACTGGCACTTCGGCATCTTGTTAATAGGTTAGTTCCGGAAAATGCATCAAAACGATATAAAGTGTGAACAAAACATGTAGGTATTGTCATAAAACTAGCATGGAACATCAGAAATTATAGATACGTTGGAGACGTATCACCCACTGATAAACTTTTAGGGAGCAAAGATAGAATATTGGAAGAGAAGAGAGAACATAGTTAAGCATTCTGAGCTTGTTACATAATTGAGATACATAGTACTTGCAGGTAACCTTCTTTGAATGCACAGAATCAAGGCAGACCCAAATATGTAAAAGGCATGGCAGCCAACTGACATTGAAGGGCAGCGGTGAAAAGATGCACTCTCGACTCTTGAATGTTAATAGGAATAAGGTTGGATTTTGCATAGTTCACTCTTAAGCCAGTGGCAGCCCCAAAAGTATGTAAAACCTCAGTAAGGTGTTGGAGTTGAGTAACATCTGCTTCCATGATAATGAGGGTATCATCTGCATATTGGAGTATAGGGAAGGAGGGTGAACATTGCAGATTTAAGGGTCTCTTCAATAACTCTTCAGCCAATGAGAAATTGATCAAATATTGCAGCACACCAGCAGCAAGAACAAACAGCAAAGGGGATAAAGGATCCCCCTGCCTAACCCCTCTTTTGCATTTGAAAAAGTTACCAGGAATTCCATTAAGGAGAACTGCAGAGGACGCAGAATCAAAAGGCTGCTTAATCCACTGACACCACAAATTTCCAAAACCATTTGCTTGTAGGACATTCAAAATAAAAGAATGATCCACTTTGTCAAGGACTTTTCAAAATCCAGTTTGAGTGCAATCACTTCCTTTTTAGATCTATGACAGTGGTGCAAATACTCATAAGCACATGCCAAACAGTCTTGAATTGTCCTGGATTTGATAAAACAATATTGGTCTCATGGATCAACTTCTGTATAATGGTTTGTAATCGATTGGCTAACAGCTTAGTGATCAGTTTCAAAGTGCAACAGCAGAGAGATGGGCCTATAGTCATTAACAACAGAGACATCATCCTTTTTGGCACCAAAGTGATAAAGCAACTATTGATACTTTCTAGACAGAGAGTTCCATTATGAAACTGCTCACATAGGTCATAGAAATCCTTTTTAATAATATGCCAACATTTCTTGAGATATTCTGCATTGAAGCCATCTGGCCTAGGGGATTTATTACTTGGAACGACTTTAACAACAACATCAATCTCATCATGAGTGAAAGGGGCCTCCAGGAAGGAAAAATCTATATCAAAGTGCAATAACTTAGGCATGTTGTGAAGAGGAACAGCAGGATCCACCTGTCCTAACATGTCCTTAAAGGCTTGGAGCAGCAGAGAAGCCTTATCTGAATGATCACTAATAGTGTCACCTGAAGCATTTACCAGAGAGGCAATGTGATTCTTTCTCTTCTGAGTGGAGGCCATAGAATGAAAAAAACTCGAATTCTCATCTCCAAGAGTGACCCATTTAATTTTCCCCCTCTGCTTACAATAAGCCAACTGTTGAGGCAATTTAGTTGCAAAATGATTTTTCATTGCTTTCCTGAATTATTCTCCATGACAGAAAGATCACGAAAATTCTCAATGGCATCTAGAAGAGAAATAAGGGCATTAAGGTCTGCAATAGTTTCTTTAAGGGGAGACAATTGCTTGGACCAACTTTTGAGGCTCTTCCTAAGAATTTTGAACTTGGCAGTTATTCTTTTGGCAGCATCAGCATAATGTATAGAGTGAGTCCAATTCAGCTCAACCAAGGGAAGAAAACCTTCCATGTCCATCCAACTATTTTCCACTCTGAAAATCTCTGATTTTGGAATAGAAGTCTCACTACTAGTAAAAGGCCTAGCCATAAGATGAGTGTTAGTGGCACACCACAAAAGCAGTGCGCCACTACTACTTAGCAGTGGCGCACCTAAAAGTGGTGGGCCACTGATAAAAATGTAGTAGTGGTGCACTGCTTATGTGGTGCGACATCACTATAGGGCAACTCGATCCCCAGCTCCTTACCCACTTAGTAGTGGCGCACCATGTAGCAGTGCGCCATTGCTATCTTGACTAGCTATGGCGCACTGCTTCGAGGTGCTCCACTGCTAGGAGGTGGCTAGGGCCCCTCTACACATAAGAACCTTAGCAATGGCGCACTGCCGTGGTGCGCCACTACTAGCTATGGTGCACCACTGTAGAGGTGCGCCACTGCTAGGTTGGGTAAGGATTCGATGGTGCTGTACCAGGTCAGCAGTGACGCACCACTTAGCAGTGCGCCATTGCTATGTCACCCTAGCAATGGCGCACTACTAGGTGGTGCGCCACTGCTAACCTGGGACCATTTCCTGCTTTTCCCCCCTCTCCCACATGTGCCACCCACTTTCCCCAAACACTCTTCCACCACCACCTCCCACCAAATCTGGATCTGGTCGTGTTGCCCCTCCTCCCCACCTCATTTCCACCTCTTCATTCACCCAAATTAAGTTGGTAAACTTAATTTTCTTGAGAGGTAAGTAAGGGTGAAGCTTTCTAGCTCAATACCCTACTCAATCTCAACTTTTTTCCTCATCCAACACTCTCGGTCTCTCCGTATCGGTAACTTTGTTGGTTTTATGCTTTGTGTGTGACCGGTTCCGATCGTCTTGCACACGTGTGTGTGCATATATGTTATGTGAAGCCTCCACATGTGTGTTGTGCATGCGCGAAGCGTCACATGCATGCATAATGTGTGTGTTGTATGCGAAGCCTCCACATGTGTTGTATATGCGAAGCCTCCACACATGTGTTGCATGTTTTTGTTTGCAGGGATTTGAAATGAGATCGAGTTGCCAATATTTTGCCGAAACATTGATTCATTTCCGTTTCGGTGAATAATGGGCATACTACGCATATACATATGTCCTATTTTTAGGGAAGGTCATGCCAAAATTTTCTTTTGGTATACTAAGATATCCATTTTCTCTATACCCACAAGCGACCATGGTCCGCATGACGAGCGAAGGCGTTGTGGCTAGGTTTTTGAAATCCGCGACGGCCGAGATGATTATAAATAACCAAACGGAGACAAGATGTTCGTGTCGAAGATGCAAGCTGACGAGCCTTGTGAACCCTAAAGCCGATATGGTGCGGGACCACCTTCTCGTGCGTGGTTTCATGGATGGCTATCGGTGGGAAGGTGATGAAGATGATTATGAATTTGTCCATGGGATTTCAAGAAATAAGGAAGGAGGTGAGCACCATGTAGAAGATCCCGGACATGATCAGAATGTAGAAGATCCCGGACATGATCAGAATGTAGAAGATCCCGGACATGATCATGATCACAATGTAGGAGATCCTGGACCTGATGATGAGGAAGATCAAGATGGAGGTCATCATGACGATCATGAAGATGAAGACGATGGACCATCGTCGATGGACTGGGTGCAGGACCCTTATCTTCAAGAGATGCTTCTCAAGCAGACGAGTAACGCAAGAGCTGCCGCCCGAGAGAAAGCCAAGATGGATCAACTGGAGATAGACGCGGTTACTCCATTGTATGAAGGATGCAGGCTGGAGGATACCCGCCTGAAAGTAACGCTCATGGCTCTGGAGATGAAGGCAAAGCACAAAATGACCGACACATCCTTCAACGACAACATGTCATTCTGGCACGAACGTCTTCCCAAAGGGAACATGTGTCCGACTAGTATCGAGGAGGCCAAGAAAATCGTGTGTCCTCTGGATTTACCGCACATGAAATACCATGTGTGCTTGAACGATTGCATCATTTATCGGGATGAGCACACGAAGTCTACCATATGTTCGGAGTGCGGCGTCAGTCGGTACAAGAAGGGGAAGAAAGCTCCTCGGAAGGTGGTGTGGTACTTTCCGATCACTCCCCGTCTGCACCGGTATTTCGCGGACCCTAAGCAAGCAAAGCTAATGCGCTGGCACGCGGAGATGAGGAAGCGAGAAGATGACGCAGATGATCCGGAGATAAAGAAAAAGGACAGGATGTTGAGACACCCTTCGGATGCTAGCCAGTAGAATGCGTTGAACCTCGAGTACCCAGAATTTGGGGACGATCCTAGGAACATAAGGCTGGGCGCGAGCACCGATGGAGTCAATCCGTTTGGCAGCCAGAGCAGCACGCATAGCACCTGGCCCGTGTTTGTGTGGATGTACAACCTCCCCCCTGGTTGTTCATGAAGAGGAAGTACATTCAAATGAGTATGCTAATTGAAGGGCCGAAATAACCAGGGAACGACATCAATCTGTATATGGGGCTTCTGAAAGAGGAGCTAGCCACGCTATGGGACGCGCCTGCCAATACGTGGGACACCGCCGTGGAAGAATATTTCCCTATGAGAGCCGCGCTACTCACGACGGTGTACGACTTTCTCGGTTACGGATATGTCGCGGGGCAGGTGGTCCACGGATTCAATGCATGCGTCAGGTGCATGGATGACACAACGTACCGCCAGCTAGATAGAGATCCCGGGTCCTCGAAAACGGTGTTCATGGAACATCGAAGGTGGCTTCACGACGATGACCCATGGAGGAAACGCAAGGATCTGTTCGATGGTGAAGACGAACCCCGAAGACGGCCACGTACGAGAAGCGGCGAGCAAATAGACGAGCTATTGAAAAATTGGAAAGAGTGCCCACCGCCGGGAAAGAAGCGGAAGGCGCCGGAGCCGCTGCTTAAGGTATGGAAGACGAGGTCTGTTTTCTGGGACTTGCCGTACTGGAAGATCCTCCGTGTGCCTCACAACCTTGATGTCATGCACATCATGAAGAACGTGTGCGAGAGTCTGCTTGGTACCCTCCTCAACATGCCAGAGAGGACCAAAGATGGGCCGAAAGCAAGGTACGACTTGCTATCAATTGGGATAAGGGAGGAGCTTCACGTGGGATGCCCTAATGATGATGACGATGACGATGCCGATGATGAGGTGGAGGACACGCAAAGTCGTTGCAAGGGCCAAAAGGCCAAGAAGATCGAATATTACTGCCCCCCGCGTGCTTCACTCTAAGTCAGAAGGAGATCGAGCAGTTTTTCGACTGTCTCCTAGGAGTAAAACTTCCTTACGGTTACGCGGGGAAGATAAGCAGATGCCTAGACAAAGCGAAGCAGAGGTTCAGCGGGATGAAGTCTCACGACTGTCACGTGCTGATGACGCAGATACTTCCGGTTGCAATCCGTGGGATCATGGACGTGCACGTCCGTGAAATGCTTTTTGGCCTATGCAACTTTTTCGACGTCATCTCTCGGAAGTCTGTTGGCGTGAGGCAACTCAAAAGGCTACAGGAAGAGATCGTGGTGATACTGTGCGAGCTTGAGATGTACTTCGCGCCCTCATTCTTCGACGTTATGGTGCATCTGCTGGTACATATGGTGGAGGATATCATCCAACTGGGGCCGACGTTCCTGCATAGCATGATGCCGTTCGAAAGGATGAATGGTGTCATCAAAGGGTACGTTCGCAATAGGTCACGTCCACACGGAAGCATAGCCAAGGGCTATCTGACCAAAGAGTGCATCTCCTTCTGCACGAGTTATCTAGAAATCGAGAACCCCGTTGGTCTGCCCGTAAACAGGCACCTCGGGAAGCTCACTGGATGGGGTCACCGCGAGGGTAGCCGCAAAATGCATGTCGACTTCAAGGGTCGAATCGCCGACTTTGAAAGAGCAAACCTAGTCGCGCTACAACACATAGACGTGGTCGATCCTTGGGTGGTAGAGAACAAAACCTTTATCGCAAAGACGTACAATGACTAGGGCCAACATAGGACGGACGAAGATATAATCAAAGAGCACAACTCAACCTTCACGCGGTGGTTCAAGGACAAGATGCTGGCGTACCCTATAGACGAGGATTCTTCTGCGGAAGAAAAACTCATATTCGCCTTGTCACAGGGCGCCGAACACAACCTGATGACATTTCAGGCGTACGATATCAATGGCTACACATTCTACACCGAGGAAAAGGACATGCAGAGCGATTATCAGAACTCCGGGGTAATGATGGAATCCTACACCGGTGACATCAAGCAGAGATACTACGGAAAGATCGAGGAGATCTGGGAGCTGAGCTACGCCAGAGAGAATGTGCCGATGTTCCGTGTCAGGTGGGCCAAGAGGGTCGTAAAAGAAGACCGGCATTTCACCACCATGGTTATACCCAAAGACAAATCCAAGACAGCGGGCGCAAAGGTCACCGCGAAATATGAGCCATGGGTACTAGCTTCCCAAGTGGACCAATGCTTCTTCATTACCGACCTGCAAAAGCCCAGCCGTGTTGTCGTGAGGAGAGGCAAAAGGAGCATCATCGGAATGGATGGAGCCGCCAACGAGCTAGACTTCGACCAGTACAGTGACCCGAAGATGGAAGATGACGACGACGATGAAGCACCATACACAACAAGAAGAAGCAGGACCACCCTACCTAATAAAGGCCGTTCATTCAAAAGAAGAAGTCAAGGGGTTCCGGGACTAAATTATTCAACCGCGAGAAAGAAGGGCAAGAAGATTGTGAAAAGATAATTATGTATCATTTTCTTGTATGAATAATGGATGTCATATTGTTAATCTACACATTGTACCGATCAAAATAGACATATAATTTATATTTTTGGATATTTTCTAGATTCTATATTATTTATGCCCTTTATTTTGGTGTATTAAGCTATTTATCTCATGGTTAAATCAATTTTTAAAAAAGGGAAAAAATTGGGGCCGCCAGGGTTCGAACCTGGGCGGCCAGGTTTGGCAAACCAACTAGGGGACGGAGCCAGTGCGGTACTAATCAGATTCTGTCAAATCATGGTTCATTTTTGATTTGACCCAAACCTAAAGTGGCAGTGGCGCGCCCCTAGAGGTGCGCCATTGCTAAGCATCTCTATGGCGCACCCCCTAGCAGTGCGCCATTGCTAAGGGGGGTCAGGGACTTAGCCAAACTAATCCCCACCCCGTACATCGTCCCGACCAGATCTCACACTAGTCAGCCTCTCCGGCCAGACCTCGATCCCCCTCCTCCCACCGGTGGCGCCTCTCCACCGACCCCTCCTCTATCGCTCGCCGCGCCCCCGGAGCAGGAGCAGAAGCAGCACGCCGCAGAGCAGGAGCAGCACGTTGGCGTCCTCGTCTGCGACCTAGTCGGCATCCTCGTCTGCGACCTCCTCGCCGCTTTCCTCGTCTGCGACCTCCTCGTTGTTGGAGATATGCCCAAGAGGCAATAATAAAGTGGTTATTATTATATTTTTGTGTTTATGATAATAGTTTGCATCTCATGCTATAATTGTATTAACCGGAAACATTAATACATGTGTGTTATGTAAACATAAAAGAGTCCCTAGTAAGCCTCTTGTTAAACTAGCTTGTTGATTAATAGATGATCATAGTTTCATGATCATGAACATTGGATGTTATTAATAACAAGGTCATATCATTAGGTGAATGATGTGATGGACATACACCCATAGTAAGCGTAGCATATGATCAAGTCATTTAGTTCTTTATGCTTCAAGCTTTAATATGCATAGTAACTTAATCCTTCGACCATGAGATCTTGTTAATCACCTACACCAGATGGATGCTTTGATGACACCAAACAGTACTGCGTAAATGGGTTGTTATAAAGGTGGCATTAAGTGTTCGGAAAGTATAGGGTTGAGGCACTTGTATCAATAGTGGAATTTGTCCATCCTAATGACGGATAGATACACTCTGGGCCCTCTCGGTGGAATGATATCGAATTAGCTTGCAAGCATGTGACTGGTTCACAAGAGATATCATATCACGGTACGAGTAAAGAGTACTTATCAGTAACGAGGTTGAACTAGGTATGGAGATACCGACGATCAAACTTCGGATAAGTAAAATATCGCGAGACAAAGGGAATTGTTATTTTATGTGAATGGTTCTTTCGATCACGAAGTCATCGTTGAATATGTGGGAGCTATTATGGATCTCCAGGTCCCACTATTAGTTATTGATCGAAGAAGGGTCTCGATCATGTCCGCATAGTTCACGAACCGTAGGGTGACACACTTAAGGTTTGATGTCGTTTTAAGTAGATATGGAATATGGAATGGAGTTTGAATGTTGTTCGGAGTCTCGGATGGGATCTAGGACATCACGAGGAGTTCCGGAATGGTCCGGAGAATAAGATTCATATATAGGAAGTCACTTTCCAAGTTTGGAAATGATTCGGTGCATTTTTGGAAGGCGCTAGAATGTTCTAGAACCTTCCAGAAGAAATCATCATGGAAGGTGGAGTCCCGGATGGACTCCACCAACCCTAGCCGGCCAACCAAAGGGGAAGGTGGAGTCCATGGTGGACTCCACCACCATGGCCGGCCATAGGGGAAGGAAAGGGAGGAGTCCCACTTCCCCTAGGTTTCGCCCATATGGAAAGTTTTGAATTGGGGTCTTATTCGAATCTTGGGCAAACCCTTAGGGATTCCACCTATATAATGAAGGGGAGAGGGAGGGGGCCTGTAACATCCCAAATTTTCAAAACAAGAAAGAAAATGAATTTCCTTTTTCCAAAAATTGGAGCCAACAAAAACTTTAACTCAATTGAGTTTGGTGCATAGAGCTCCTACCCAATTGTTGTGAGCCTTGCCTTAATGCTTGTGTGAAGTATTTTGAAATGTGATCTAAAACCCTAAACCCTACTCTTGCATTTTACCCTTCAAGATATAACCAAATAAAAAGAAATCAAATTAAAAAGAAAAAGGGCCTATGTGCCTATGGCTACTTTTGTGAAACTTTTATTTAGACCTTTCTACCTTTGCTAGATGGTTTGAAAATATTAAGAAACCCTACCTAGCACTCAACAAATTCAATCCAAGGTGAAACAAAAGAAAATAAAGAAAAATCCAAAATATCCATAGAGGCATATGAGAGGAAATGGCCAAAACTGCAAATTTGAGCAAAAGGCCACAAAACTTGGTTTGATGGCTTGGATTACATTCTTATACACTTTTAACACTCAACCACATCAATGGAATCAAGAAAAACCAAATCAAAACAAAAATAAATGAAATTCCCAACTCACATGAGATGATGGTCACATGTGATATTTTTAACAACATACCCACGTTGAGCCCTTTTATTAAGAGATTCTTAAACCAAACCCTAACAACTCTTTGCACCTCATCCAAGACCTCATCAAGATGAACAAATTTGCTGTTGACCATCAGTGCTGACTTTGACCAGGTTGACCAGAAATGAATTGACAAGAGGAGACATTGAAACAAAGAGAAGATCAACCCCCATTTTGAAATCTTGCAAACCTGCACCAAATTGACCACCACCACCACCATTCTACTCCTCTAATTATATAAATGAGATACACCAAAAAGATTTCCAAAATTCAACAAAAATTCTCTTGCGGCCATTATTACAAACACCTTGCAGGCAGTAACCAGATTTGTGCCCATGCTGAGTTCTTGCTTGGACCAAGTCCAAACCTGGCCCTCCTCTGCTGCTCTGGAACACCACCAACTCTCTGGACACCAGTCCAAGCCCCTGCAACCCTTGCCCTGGCCCTCCATGACCCTGGCCTGACCATGCCGTGGCATGGCATGACACTACCATGCCATCACTCTCCTCTCACCTCAGCTGAGCCACACCATGTCTTTGAGCTTGACCTGACCCTGATGACCCTGCCAGACATGGTCCTTGGTGGAGGAGAGCAAGGAATCGACCACCACACTCATGCCATGCCACTTGATCACCCACCCGTGGCCACCCTTGTCTCCCTGCGTGCACACTGCAACCCAACTGCTCCCACTGCGCCACCACACTCCTCTCACCTCAGAACACCTCCTAGACACGGTCGTTGACCCTCCCCCGCGCCAGGACGATGCCATGACGCGAGGACGCCCACGTCGGCCATGTCCTCATGCGCACTGCACACGACGCCTGAGGGCTAGCCACTCCGCACGCGTCACCCTCTACCCAGTACCTACCCAGCTGACGCAGCCCCTTGCCAGAGAGACCTGCACATGACGAACCCGACGACATGGCCACCATGCCGGCCCCGTCGCGTTCCTATCTCTGGCCGCTATATAAACCCCCTCCGCGCCCTGGACATCACCACACAACTCAGCAGCCTCCCTCTCTCCCCCCCTAGCACCTCCCTCCTGCTCTCCTCACAGCTCACCGGCGTCAACAAGCTCGCCACGGCCACCGGCGGCATCCCTCAAAAACCGCCCAGATTTTCATCACCATAGCCACCGAGCCCTACACCAAAGTTGTAGCCCTTGAAAAGACCTTTCCAACGCACCTAACCACGCCTCAATCCGAGCTCCGAGGTGAGAGAAATCGCCCCCGCAAGCTAGCTGCGTCGGGAGGAAGACGACGGCCCAGCGCCGTCGGATCCCGATCCGATGCGCCGCGTGGTCCGCCTGCACCCGACGTGCATGCGCCATGCATGCGTGGCCCATGCCGCAGCTGGGCCGGCCCAACTCCGTTCCCGCCCCCGTTTGAATTTAATTTCCGTTTTAATCTTTTTCCTTTAATTTTGCAGACTGATGCATTGCTAGATTTTGAATAGTTTCAAATGTACAAATCCAAATTTAGTGATTCAAAATGTTTTAGAAAGCTCATGAAAGGCTCCATCCAACCACACTGGATTCAAGTCAATATATGTTGTAGAATTTGAATGGTAAAAATGACAATTCAGTAACTTTTCAGAGTTCAAACAATTATCTAAAATCAGCCATAAACTATTTTTAAGTGATTCCACCTCTCATAAATCACATTTGATGTTGTATAATTAATTATGTAATAAAATACCATAGTTGTTTGCATGATCATGGCCTAGTCTAAAAAAATGGCTCTATGGCTATTTCTAGTCCATTTAAATGGTGCCAAATGATTTATTAAATAGTATGGGAGTGTTTCTCTCATTTAAATCGTGTCACAAACAATTCAAAAGGAGATAGATACCATGGTTTAGTAAATCTCATGTGGAATTGTTTGATGATATTAAATCATTAATATGTTAGGATTAAATTGCATGAGGTGCTTCACCTCATTTAAATCATTTTCTTAAATGATAAGTATGAAGAGGTTGACTTTGGTCAACCTAGGTCATATATTATTCATGAAGGAAATTAAATCTTAATAAGATAATGAGAGGAAATTATTTCTCTAAAGAAGGAAAAGAAACACCTTAATTAGTATGAGAGGAAATTATTTTTCTTAAATAAGAAAACAAAGTCCACCAACCTAGTATTAATGTGTGATGCTAGCCTAAGTTGTGTGACTCATGTGTGTGCTTAGTTTGGTATTCAAGTTTGGTGTGGTGATTGTATACCTCGTATTCGATTATAGACGCTAGTACCGGAGACTATCCGGAGGAGGAGGTATTCTACCAAGAAGAAGAAGAGAACTTTGATCACTACCCCAATCAAGGCAAGCTAATATTCTTGCAAAGTGCAAAGCTCTACCCGGGGCAAGGCACACTCACCTATTACTTTATGCTTCATGATCCCATCCCAAGTTTTATTCTTGCAAAGTTGTTACTTTATTTATTAAAGCTTACTTTTATAGTTAACTTTGGTCTAAGTATAGAATAGTACAAGAGTATCAAACTTAGCCTAGATAGCTACAAGCTAGTTAGCACCCCTCATGACTAGTTGCTAGTGCTAAACTAAAATTGACTACTCTAGATGGGAACTTGTGAAAACCAATGACTTTGAAAACCTTGGAATGATGAGTCATTCTATTGAAAGATTTTGAAAAGTGAATGGTGAATTTTACAAAAACTGATGGTTGGGTTCGGATGCGATACCATTCCAATTTTTGAGTACCCCCACAATACCTGATTATGGGTAAAGGCTTAACTAGAAATTTATGTGCTTTAGTATGGGTTCCCTCTAAACAAGCGTCATCGGGGTTATGCCGAGGGCTGCCTCCACAAAGAAATATGAAATGATGTGAGATGACGTGAAATGAGGTGAATGTCCGGCCCAAGCCCTGTGCAGTTCCCAGGCTGACGGTTTGTCTTCACTGGGAGGCCAAGCTCATGGGGAGAGGTGCCTATACTAGGGTATGTAAGTGAATGGTTATGGTTGGTAGTCCGCACACGGAGTGTGATAAATCAGGGCCAGTTAACCCTGACGGATTATTGCAAATGTTGTGGCACAAGTGTACGACCTCTGCAGAGTGTAGAACTATTCGAATAGCCGCGTCCACGGTTATGGACGGTTGGAAAGGCCATACTGTTCCGTCATCAGACCATTTTCAAAAATGTGGCATATGACTTGTGACTTGAACTTGAAAGGTGAATGGTGAATTTGACTTGAATCACAACAGAGTTGTGGGAATGACCCTAATGTTCCCACTTGAGTTAATTAGCAAATGAAGAGGCTTTACAAAAATGTTTGTGAACTAAAATTTGGCTTTATGCAAATAAACTTAGAGCTTAGCACCCCCTTACTATAGTTGATAGTGCTTACATTAGTATTAGTTTGCGAGTACTTTAAAGTACTCATGGCTGTGTCCCTGGCTATTCAAATGGCCAGACTATGAAGAGGAGTACCCGAACCAGAAGAAGGACAAAGCGGGACGTCTCGACAACTAGGACCACTCCTGACGTCAACAGTTGCCTGTGGAATAGATGGACTACTACTACGCTACTTCGCTTCCACTATGTGTTTTGTAATTGATCAATAGATCAACTATTATTGTAATGAGACTGGATCATGTGATCCTTTGTTGTAAGACAATTATGTGTTGTAATGAATGATGTTCTGTGATATCAATATATTATGTCTCGCAAAAACAATATTCCTGGGATTGCGATGAATGGCATAATAGGCATCTGGACTTAAAAATCCGGGTGTTGACAAGTTGGTATCAGAGCCATTGCTGACCTTAGGAGACCCTAGTTAGAATGGACGTCTGAAAAACTTAGTTTCAAAACAAATGAAGTGATTATTTATGAAAACTTATTCTCACTCTTATCCTTGAGATCCTCTTCAAAATAAGAAAGTTATGCTATATTCTTCTTATACAACTACATAAAAATTTTACACACTGCTCACTCCTCTAACTTACTCATCATAATTCTTCACAGATGGAGTACAACTGCAAGTCCTATCAGCTTGGCCACGGAGGAAACCTAATGTTCGAGAAGGATTTGAAACAACTGGTTGAATATCTAGGACGCCCGTATCCCGAGTTCTTCGGAATACCCCTCAACCATCCATCAGGGAGACAACCTCGGTGGGAAGTTACTGCAGATCTGAGAGGAAAGCTTGGAGCCCCAATATGGGAAACCATATGGTTTTCTGTAACAGGAAAAACTTGGAAGGATGGAATAGCTAGAGCCATGCAGGAAGCACTTGCCCGTCTGTGCGGACAAAATGTGAACAAGATCAAGAACACTCGCTTCATTTACTACCCAAGACATGATCCCCTGGGAAGACCAATAACCATGCCCCCGCACCCGGAGATGAACCATTATGTAGCACACCTGGACTTCATGCTGTACAAGACCCGCAAGGAGTTGGACAACGCCCTCGCCTTTCGCCAAGCACATTACCCGTGAAGACGAAGAATCCCCCCCCTGAAGAGTAGTATCTTTAAAGCACTTTCGTAGGTGTGAGTTGTATCAGGATTCCCCTTGTATCGTAGAGCGAATGAATGGTTCTTCAAACCAACGGTGTGTTAGATTTGTACTGTGTGATGTTTGGTATGAATGAAAAAAAAAGTGTTGTTGGTTTTACCCCCGCAACACTACTCAAGTTTTCAAGTTATGAACTTTTTAAAATTTAACAAAACAAACCATAGAAATTTCCCTCTTATCTTATCATCTACCTCGATATTCAGATGGCCCCTCCAACCCGCAGCACCAACCAAGACGCCATGCTGCAGATGTTGCAGATGATGATGGCAGATCGAGAAGTAGAAAGAACTGAAAGACAAGCCAACATTGCCGCACTGCAGCAGATAGCCCAGAACAACCAAGGCCATGGAAACCATGATCACCCTGGATCAAAGTTGAAGAATTTTCAGAACACCAACCCTCCAATATTCAACAAGACTGAAGAACCCCTAGATGCTGATGACTGGCTCTAGACAATGGAGAACAACCTCGAAGTTGAGGGAGTTGAAGCCGCAGAGAAAGTGCTGTTTGCCACGCACTACCTGTCAGGACCTGCCAGAGCCTGGTGGACAAGTGCCCGGGCAATGAATGCGGGACAAATGATGACCTGGGAAGACTTCAAGCTGAAGTTTAGCAAGTATCATGTGCCCCAAGGACTGATCAAGAAGATGAGAGACGAGTTCCGTGAACTCAAGCAAGGAAGGATGTCCGTGGTGGAATACCGCGACAGGTTTCTTACTCTGTCAAGGTACGCCCCGGATGAGACCGACACCAACGAGAAAAGGAAGGAGAGATTTCTGAACGGACTGCATGATGAAATGCAGACTGTGTTAGTGAACATCCCGTTTGCTGACCTCGAAGCCCTTGTGGACTCAGCCATACAGATGGAAGGGAAGCTGCACCAAGTCAACGAGAACCGCAAGAGAAGAATGATGAACCAGAATGGACCCAACAACGCCCAGAAGTACCGCAACAACTCAACTGGAGGATTTGCCTCAAGATACAACAAGCCAACCACTCAGACTTATCGCCCCAACTACACCAACAACAACGGAGGACCCCGAAGCCCGGAGGCAACAACTACAACAACAACAGTAACAACCACAACAACAGCAACCCCAACAATAACAACAACCACCCCAATGGTAACAACAACAACCCCAATACTGCCCCAAGGATGGGAAGCAACGCTGTTCCCGTCAACCTCAAAGACAAGTCAACTGTGAACTGCTATGAATGTGGAGTTGTGGGTCACTACTCCAATGAGTGCCCCAAGAAGCTTGCCAAGATTGCCGCCAATACCGCTGCACCTGCTCAGCAACAGCGCCGCTTTGCAGGAAGAAGGAACCAGAACAACAACAACGGCCGTTTCTACCACATGACTACCACTGAAGCTCAGGAAGCACCACAGGCCATGCCAAGTATGTTTTCCTGTTAAATCCCATTGCTCAATCTTTCTTAGGAACCTAACTTTTCTTAAAATCTCGGGACGAGATTTGTTTAAGGGGGAAGGGTTTGTAACATCCCAAATTTTCAAAACAAGAAAGAAAATGAATTTCCTTTTCCAAAAATTGGAGCCAACAAAAACTTTAACTCAATTGAGTTTGGTGCATAGAGCTCCTACCCAATTGTTGTGAGCCTTGCCTTAATGCTTGTGTGAAGTATTTTGAAATGTGATCTAAAACCCTAAACCCTACTCTTGCATTTTACCCTTCAAGATATAACCGAATAAAAAGAAATCAAATTAAAAAGAAAAAGGGCCTATGTGCCTATGGCTACTTTTGTGAAACTTTTATTTAGACCTTTCTACCTTTGCTAGAGGGTTTGAAAATATTAAGAAACCCTACCTAGCACTCAACAAATTCAATCCAAGGTGAAACAAAAGAAAATAAAGAAAAATCCAAAATGTCCATAGAGGCATATGAGAGGAAATGGCCAAAACTGCAAATTTGAGCAAAAGGCCACAAAACTTGGTTTGATGGCTTGGATTACATTCTTATACACTTTTAACACTCAACCACATCAATGGGATCAAGAAAAACCAAATCAAAACAAAAATAAATGAAATTCCCAACTCACATGAGATGATGGTCACATGTGATTTTTTTAACAACATACCCACGTTGAGCCCTTTTATTAAGAGATTCTTAAACCAAACCCTAACAACTCTTTGCACCTCATCCAAGACCTCATCAAGATGAACAACTTTGCTGTTGACCACCAGTGCTGACTTTGACCAGGTTGACCAGAAATGAATTGACAAGAGGAGACATTGAAACAAAGAGAAGATCAACCCCCATTTTGAAATCTTGCAAACCTGCACCAAATTGACCACCACCACCACCATTCTACTTCTCTAATTATATAAATGAGATACACCAAAAAGATTTCCAAAATTCAACAAAAATTCTCTTGCGGCCATTATTACAAACACCTTGCAGCAAGAACAGATTTGTGCCCATGCTGAGTTCTTGCTTGGACCAAGTCCAAACCTGGCCCTCCTCTGCTGCTCTGGAACACCACCAACTCTCTGGACACCAGTCCAAGCCCCTGCAACCCTTGCCCTGGCCCTCCATGACCCTGGCCTGACCATGCCGTGGCATGGCATGACACTACCATGCCATCACTCTCTCCTCTCACCTCAGCTGAGCCACACCATGTATTTGAGCTTGACCTGACCCTGATGACCCTGCCAGACATGGTCCTTGGTGGAGGAGAGCAAGGAATCGACCACCACACTCATGCCATGCCACTTGATCACCCACCCGTGGCCACCCTTGTCTCCCTGCGTGCACACTGCAACCCAACTGCTCCCACTGCGCCACCACACTCCTCTCACCTCAGAACACCTCCTAGACACGGTCGTTGACCCTCCCCCGCGCCAGGACGACGCCATGACGCGAGGACGCCCACGTTGGCCATGTCCTCGTGCACACTGCACACGACGCCTGAGGGCTAGCCACTCCGCACGCGTCACCCTCTACCCAGTACCTACCCAGCTGACGCAGCCCCCGTGCCAGAGAGCCCTGCACATGACGAACCCGACGACATGGCCACCATGCCGGCCCCGTCGCGTTCCCGTCTCTGGCCGCTATATAAACCCCCTCCGCGCCCTGGACATCACCACACAACTCAGCAGCCTCCCTCTCTCCCCCCCTAGCACCTCCCTCCTGCTCTCCTCACAGCTCACCGGCGTCAACAAGCTCGCCACGGCCACCGGCGGCATCCCTCAAAAACCGCCCAGATTTTCATCACCATAGCCATCGAGCCCTACACCAAAGTTGTAGCCCTTGAAAAGACCTTTCCAACGCACCTAACCACGCCTCAATCCGATCTCCGAGGTGAGAGAAATCGCCCCCGCAAGCTAGCTGCGTCGGGAGGAAGACGATGGCCCAGCGCCGTCGGATCCCGATCCGACGCACCGCGTGGTCCGCCTGCACCCGACGTGCATGCGCCATGCATGCGTGGCCCAGGCCGCAGCTGGGCCGGCCCAACTCCGTTCCCGCCCCCGTTTGAATTTAATTTCCGTTTTAATCTTTTTCCTTTAATTTTGCAGACTGATGCATTGCTAGATTTTGAATAGTTTCAAATGTACAAATCCAAATTTAGTGATTCAAAATGTTTTAGAAAGCTCATGAAAGGCTCCATCCAACCACACTGGATTCAAGTCAATATATGTTGTAGAATTTGAATGGTAAAAGTGACAAATCAGTAACTTTTCAGAGTTCAAACAATTATCTAAAATCAACCATAAACTATTTTTAAGTGATTCCACCTCTCATAAATCACATTTGATGTTGTATAATTAATTATGTAATAAAATACCATAGTTGTTTGCATGATCATGGCCTAGTCTAAAAAAATGGCTCTATGGCTATTTCTAGTCCATTTAAATGGTGCCAAATGATTTATTAAATAGTATGGGAGTGTTTCTCTCATTTAAATCGTGTCACAAACAATTCAAAAGGAGATAGATACCATGGTTTAGTAAATCTCATGTGGAATTGTTTGATGATATTAAATCATTAATATGTTAGGATTAAATTGCATGAGGTGCTTCACCTCATTTAAATCATTTTCTTAAATGATAAGTATGAAGAGGTTGACTTTGGTCAACCTAGGTCATATATTATTCATGAAGGAAATTAAATCTTAATAAGATAATGAGAGGAAATTATTTCTCTAAAGAAGGAAAAGAAACACCTTAATTAGTATGAGAGGAAATTATTTTTCTTAAATAAGAAAACAAAGTCCACCAACCTAGTATTAATGTGTGATGCTAGCCTAAGTTGTGTGACTCATGTGTGTGCTTAGTTTGGTATTCAAGTTTGGTGTGGTGATTGTATACCTCGTATTCGATTATAGACGCTAGTACCGGAGACTATCCGGAGGAGGAGGTATTCTACCAAGAAGAAGAAGAGAACTTTGATCACTACCCCAATCAAGGCAAGCTAATATGCTTGCAAAGTGCAAAGCTCTACCCGGGGCAAGGCACACTCACCTATTACTTTATGCTTCATGATCCCATCCCAAGTTTTATTCTTGCAAAGTTGTTACTTTATTTATTAAAGCTTACTTTTATAGTTAACTTTGGTCTAAGTATAGAATAGTACAAGAGTATCAAACTTAGCCTAGATAGCTACAAGCTAGTTAGCACCCCTCATGACTAGTTGCTAGTGCTAAACTAAAATTGACTACTCTAGATGGGAACTTGTGAAAACCAATGACTTTGAAAACCTTGGAATGATGAGTCATTCTATTGAAAGATTTTGAAAGGTGAATGGTGAATTTTACAAAAACTAATGGTTGGGTTCGGATGCGATACCATTCCAATTTTTGAGTACCCCCACAATACCTGATTATGGGTAAAGGCTTAACTAGAAATTTATGTGCTTTAGTATGGGTTCCCTCTAAACAAGCGTCATCGGGGTTATGCCGAGGGCTGCCTCCACAAAGAAATATGAAATGATGTGAGATGACGTGAAATGAGGTGAATGTCCGGCCCAAGCCCTGTGCAGTTCCCAGGCTGACGGTTTGTCTTCACTGGGAGGCCAAGCTCATGGGGAGAGGTGCCTATACTAGGGTATGTAAGTGAATGGTTATGGTTGGTAGTCCGCACACGGAGTGTGATAAATCAGGGCCAGTTAACCCTGACGGATTATTGCAAATGTTGTGGCACAAGTGTACGACCTCTGCAGAGTGTAGAACTATTCGAATAGCCGCGTCCACGGTTATGGACGGTTGGAAAGGCCATACTGTTCCGTCATCAGACCATTTTCAAAAATGTGGCATATGACTTGTGACTTGAACTTGAAAGGTGAATGGTGAATTTGACTTGAATCACAACAGAGTTGTGGGAATGACCCTAATGTTCCCACTTGAGTTAATTAGCAAATGAAGAGGCTTTACAAAAATGTTTGTGAACTAAAATTTGGCTTTATGCAAATAAACTTAGAGCTTAGCACCCCCTTACTATAGTTGATAGTGCTTACATTAGTATTAGTTTGCGAGTACTTTAAAGTACTCATGGCTGTGTCCCTGGCTATTCAAATGGCCAGACTATGAAGAGGAGTACCCGAACCAGGAAGAAGGACAGCAGGACGTCTACGACAACTAGGACCACTCCTGACGTCAACAGTTGCCTGTGGAATAGATGGACTACTACTACGCTACTTCGCTTCCACTATGTGTTTTGTAATTGATCAATAGATCAACTATTATTGTAATGAGACTGGATCATGTGATCCTTTGTTGTAAGACAATTATGTGTTGTAATGAATGATGTTCTGTGATATCAATATATTATGTCTCGCAAAAACAATATTCCTGGGATTGCGATGAATGGCATAATAGGCATCTGGACTTAAAAATCCGGGTGTTGACAAGTTGGTATCAGAGCCATTGCTGACCTTAGGAGACCCTAGTTAGAATGGACGTCTGAAAAACTTAGTTTCAAAACAAATGAAGTGATTATTTATGAAAACTTATTCTCACTCTTATCCTTGAGATCCTCTTCAAAATAAGAAAGTTATGCTATATTCTTCTTATACAACTACATAAAATTTTTACACACTGCTCACTCCTCTAACTTACTCATCATAATTCTTCACAGATGGAGTACAACTGCAAGTCCTATCAGCTTGGCCACGGAGGAAACCTAATGTTCGAGAAGGATTTGAAACAACTGGTTGAATATCTAGGACGCCCGTATCCCGAGTTCTTCGGAATACCCCTCAACCATCCATCAGGGAGACAACCTCGGCGGGAAGTTACTGCAGATCTGAGAGGAAAGCTTGGAGCCCCAATATGGGAAACCATATGGTTTTCTGTAACAGGAAACACTTGGAAGGATGGAATAGCTAGAGCCATGCAGGAAGCACTTGCCCGTCTGTGCGGACAAAATGTGAACAAGATCAAGAACACTCGCTTCATTTACTACCCAAGACATGATCCCCTGGGAAGACCAATAACCATGCCCCCGCACCCGGAGATGAACCATTATGTAGCACACCTGGACTTCATGCTGTACAAGACCCGCAAGGAGTTGGACAACGCCCTCGCCTTTCGCCAAGCACATTACCCGTGAAGATGAAGAATCCCCCCTGAAGAGTAGTATCTTTAAAGCACTTTTGTAGGTGTGAGTTGTATCAGGATTCCCCTTGTATCGTAGAGCGAATGAATGGTTCTTCAAACCAACGGTGTGTTAGATTTGTAATGTGTGATGTTTGGTATGAATGAAAAAAAAAGTGTTGTTGGTTTTACCCCCGCAACACTACTCAAGTTTTCAAGTTATGAACTTTTTAAAATTTAACAAAACAAGCGTATGATGATCTTCACCTCGTTGCTACCATCTACTAGATTAGATCTTGGCTTGTTATTCGTTCTTGCGGTAGGAATTTTTTGTTTTCTATGCTACGAATCCCTACAGTGGTATCAGAGCCAGGTCTATGCATAGATTGGTTGCACGAGTAGAACACAATGGTTTTGTGGGCGTTGATGCTTTTATTGTCTCTTGTTATGTGTACTTTGCATCTTGCGGTATGGTGTGATGAAGCGGCCCGGGCTAACTTTACATGACCGCGTTCATGAGACTTGCTCCACTCTCGACATGCAACTTGTATTGCATAAGTGGCTTTGCGGGTGTCTGTCTCTCTCACCATAGTTAAGATTCAATTTACTATTTCAATTGACAACACTAGTATCAGCGTTGTGGTTCATGTTCATAGGTAGATTGGATCTTACTCGAAAACCCTAAACCACGTAAAATATGCAAACCAAATTAGAGGCGTCTAACTTGTTTTTGCAGGGTTTGGTGATGTGATATGGCCATGATGTGATGATGAATATGTATGAGATGATCATTATTGTATTGTGGCAACCGGCAGGAGCCTTATGGTTGTCTTTATATTTCATGCCGTAGTATTATTTCAAAGTAGTTGTAATAGTTGCTACACGTGGTGAAAAACCATGAAGACGGCGCCATTGACCTTGACGCTACGCCGATGATGATGAAGATCATGCCCGTTGATGATGTAGATCATGTCCGTGCTTTGGAGATGAAGATCAAAGGCGCAAAGACTAAAGGGCCATATCATATCACATATGAATTGCATGTGATGTTAACCCTTTTATGCATCTTATATTGCTTAGATCACGACGGTAGCATTATAAGATGATCCCTCTCACTAAAAATCAAGATAATAAAGTGTTCGTCCTTAGTTAGCACCGTTGCTAAGACTCGTTGTTTTGAAGCATCTCGTGATGATCGGGTGTGATGAACTCAACGTGTGCATACAACGGGTGCAAGCCAGTTTTGCACATGCGGAAACTAGGGTTTGACTTGACGAGCCTAGCATGTACAGACATGGCCTCGGAACACGGAAGACCGAAAGGTTAAGCATGAATCATATAGATGATATGATGAACATGTGGATGTTCGCCATTGAAACTACATCATCTCACGTGATGATCGGACTTGGTGTAGTTGATTTGGTTCGTGTAATCACTAAGACAATGCGAGGGATATTGTTTTGAGTGGGAGTTCACCTAGCTAATTTTAAAATTAATAGTAAACTAAATTTGTCATAAACTTAGTCTAAACTCTTTGCAAATATGTTGTAGATTATGGCGACCCCTACCATCAATTTTAATTCGTTCCTAGAGAAAGAAAAGCTGAAAAACAATGGAAGCAACTTTGCGGATTGGTTCCGTAACTTGAGGATTGTCCTCACTGCTGGACAACTGCTCTATGTGCTCAAAGCACCGCTGGGTGATCCACCTGCAGAAACAGCTACCGATGAGGATAAAGCAGTTTACCTCACTCGGAAGACTCATTACTCCACAGTTCAGTGTGCCATCCTCTATGGTTTAGAATCGGAGCTTCAGAAACGCTTTGAGAACCACGACCCTCATGATATAATCAGTGAGCTCAAAATGATATTTGAAACTCATGCGGCCGTGGAAAGCTATGATGCTTCTAAAAAGTTCTTTAACTGTAATATGGAAGAAGGCAGCTCTGTTAGTGAGCACGTGCTCAAGATGTCTGGGCACGCGAAGAAACTCTAAGACTTGGGAATAACGATTCCTAACGCCTTGGGGATTCATCGTGTTCTTCAATCACTGCCACCTAGTTACAAGAACTTCGTGATGAACTACAACATGCAGTGCATGAACAAGACGTTACCTGAACTCTTCTCAATGCTGAAAACTGCTGAAGTGGAGATAAAGAAAGAGCACCAAGTGTTGATGGTCAATAAGACCACCAAGTTCAAGAAGCGGGGCAAGCCTAAGGAAAATGGTAAATTCAAGAAGGGCGGCAAGAAAGCTGACGCGCCTCCTAAGAAACCCAAGGCTGGCCCTAAACCTGATACTGTGTGCTATTACTGCAAAGAAGAGGGACACTGGAAGCGGAACTGCTCAAAGTACCTGGCAGATCTGAAGAACGGCAACATCAAAAAGAAAGGTATATCTGATATACATGTTATTGATGTCTATCTTACTAGTAATCATAGTAGTGACTGGGTATTTGATACTGGTTCGGTTGCTCATATTTGTAACTAGAAACAGGAGCTACAGAATAAACGAAGACTAGCGAGGGACGAGGTGACGATGCGCGTTGGAAATGGATCCAAGGTCGATGTGATCGCCGTCGGCACGCTCCCTCTACATCTACCATCGGGATTAGTTTTAAATCTAAATAATTGTTATTTGGTGCCTGCGTTGAGCATGAACATTATATCTGGATCTTGTTTATTGCAAAGCGGTTATTCAATCAAGTCTGAGAATAATGGTTGTTCGATTTATATGAATAATATCTTTTATGGTCATGTACCTGAGATGAATGGTTTATTTCTGTTAAATCTCGATAGTAGTGATACACATATACATAACATTAATGCTAAACGAAAGAAATTAAATGATAATTCTACATACATGTGGCACTGTCGTCTTGGTCATATTGGAGTGAAACGCATGAAGAAACTCCATTCTGGTGGACTACTCGAATCACTTGATTTTGAATCACTTGATAGATGCGAGGCATGTCTGATGGGAAAATGACTAAGACTCCATTCTCTGGCATTATGGAGCGAGCTACAGACTTGTTGGAAATCATACATACTGATGTATGTGGACTAATGAGTGTAGCATCGCGCGGTGGTTATCGTTATGTTCTTACTTTCATAGATGATTTGAGTAGATATGGGTATATCTACTTAATGAAACATAAATCTGAAACTTTCGAGAAGTTTAAGGAATTCCAAAGTGAAGTAGAAAATCAATTTAACAAGAAGATTAAATTTCTACGTTCAGATCGTGGAGGTGAATATCTAAGTTATGAGTTTGGCATGCATTTAAAGAAATGCGGAATACTTTCACAGTTGACACCGCCGGGAACACCACAGCGCAATGGTGTGTCCGAACGTCGTAATCGAACTTTATTAGATATGGTTCGATCTATGATGTCTCTTACAGATTTACCGTTATCTTTTTGGAGTTATGCATTAGAGACAGCAGCATTCACTTTAAATAGGGCACCATCTAAATCCGTTGAAACGACACCATATGAATTGTGGTTTGGAAACAAACCTAAGTTATCGTTCCTTAAAGTTTGGGGATGCGAAGCTTATGTAAAAAAGTTACAACCTGACAAGCTAGAACCCAAAGCGGAGAAATGCGACTTCATAGGATACCCTAAAGAAACAATTGGGTATACTTTCTATCACATATCCGAAGGTAAAATCTTTGTTGCCAAGAATGGATCCTTTCTTGAGAAGGAGTTTCTCTCGAAAGAAGTGACTGGAAGAAAAGTAGAAATCGACGAGGTTACTAAACCTTCTCTTGAAAATCAGAGTAGCGCAACACCGGAAGATGTTCTTGTGCCGCCTACACCGATTAGTGAGGAAGCTAATGATAATGATCATGAAACTTCGAACGAAGTTACTACTGAACCTCGCAGGTCGACGAGGGTTCACACCACTCCTGATTGGTATGACCCTTGTCTAAATGTCATGATTGTGGACAACAATGATGAAGACCCTGCGACGTATGAGGAAGCAATGATGAACCCAGATTCCAACAAATGGCAAGAGGCCATGAAATCCGAAATGGGATCCATGTATGATAATCAAGTATGGACTTTGGTAGACTTACCTGATAGCCGCAAGGCTGTTGAGAATAAATGGATCTTCAAAAGAAAAACAGATGCTGATGGTAATATTACTGTCTATAAAGCTCGACTTGTCGCGAAAGGGTTCCGACAAATTCAAGGAGTTGACTACGATGAGACTTTCTCACCTGTAGCAAAGCTAAAATCTGTGAGGATATTGTTAGCAATAGCTGCATTTTTCGATTATGAAATTTGGCAGATGGATGTCAAAACGGCGTTCCTTAATGGTGACATTGAGGAAGAGTTGTATATGGTACAACCCAAAGGTTTTGTCGATCATAAAAATGCTGACAAGGTATGCAAACTTCAGCGTTCAATCTATGGACTGAAGCAAGCATCCCGGAGTTGGAACCGACGCTTTGATAAGGTGATCAAAGACTTTGGATTTATACGAACCCATGGAGAGGCTTGTATTTACAAGAAAGTGAGTGGGAGCTCTATAGCATTCCTGATATTATATGTAGATGACATATTATTGATTGGAAATGATGTAGAACTTCTGAGTAGTGTAAAAGGTTATTTGAATAAGTGTTTTTCAATGAAGGACCTTGGAGAAGCAGCATACATTTTAGGCATCAAGATTTATAGAGATAGATCAAGACGCCTAATAGGGCTTTCACAGAGTACATACCTGGATAAGATTCTAAAGAAGTTTAGAATGGATGAAAGCAAGAAAGGGTTCTTGCCCATGTTACCAGGTAAGACCTTGAGTAAAACTCAAAGTCCAGCTACGGCAGAAGAGATAGAAAGGATGAACAAAATCCCCTATGCCTCGGCCATAGGCTCCATCATGTATGCCATGCTGTGTACAAGATCGGATATCGCACATGCTATTAGTTTGACCAGCATATATCAAAGTGATCCAGGAATGGAACACTGGGCATCGGTCAAGAATATCCTGAAGTACTTGAAAAGAACTAAGGATATGTTTCTTTGTTATGGAGGTGACCAAGAGCTTGCTGTAACCAGTTACACCGATGCTAGTTGGAACACTGATCCGGATGACTCTAAGTCTCAATCTGGATACGTGTTTATTTTGAATGGTGCAGCAGTAAGCTGGAGGAGTGCTAAACAAAGCGTTGTGGCGAAATCTTCAACTGAATCAGAATACATAGCTGCTTCGGAGGCTTCATCAGAGGCGATATGGATGAAGTGTTTCATTACTGAGCTTGGTGTGGTTCCTAGTGCGTTGGACCCGATGACCATCTATTGTGACAACATGGGTGCCATAGCCAATGCACAGGAGCCAAGGTCACACAAGAAACTGAAGCATATAAAGCTACATTTTCATTCTATTCGTGAGTACATCGAAGATGGTGACTTAAAGATTTGCAAAGTATAGACTGATCTGAATGTGGCAGATCCGTTGACTAAAGATCTCCCTAGAGCGAAACATGACCTACACCAGAACGCCATGGGTGTTAGGTACATTACTATGTAATCTAGATTATTGACTCTAGTGCAAGTGGGAGACTGTTGGAGATATGCCCAAGAGGCAATAATAAAGTGGTTATTATTATATCTTTGTGTTTATGATAATAGTTTGCATCTCATGCTATAATTGTATTAACCGGAAACATTAATACATGTGTGTTATGTAAACATAAGAGAGTCCCTAGTAAGCCTCTTGTTAAACTAGCTTGTTGATTAATAGATGATCATAGTTTCATGATCATGAACATTGGATGTTATTAATAACAAGGTCATATCATTAGGTGAATGATGTGATGGACATACACCCATAGTATGCGTAGCATATGATCAAGTCATTTAGTTCTTTATGCTTCAAGCTTTAATATGCATAGTAACTTAATCCTTCGACCATGAGATCTTGTTCATCACCTACACCGGATGGATGTTTTGATGACGCCAAACACTACTGCGTAAATGGGTTGTTATAAAGGTGGCATTAAGTGTTCAAAAAGTATAGGGTTGAGGCACTTGTATCAATAGTGGAATTTGTCCATCCTAATGACGGATAGATATACTCTGGGCCCTCTCGGTGGAATGATATCTAATTAGCTTGCAAGCATGTGACTGGTTCACAAGAGATATCATATCACGATACGAGTAAAGAGTACTTATCAGTAACGAGGTTGAACTAGGTATGGAGATACCGACGATCAAACTTCGGATAAGTAAAATATCGCGAGACAAAGGGAATTGTTATTTTATGTGAATGGTTCTTTCGATCACGAAGTCATCGTTGAATATGTGGGAGCTATTATGGATCTCCAGGTCCCACTATTAGTTATTGATCGGAGAAGGGTCTCGATCATGTCCGCATAGTTCACGAACCGTAGGGTGACACACTTAAGGTTTGATGTCGTTTTAAGTAGATATGGAATATGGAATGGAGTTCGAATGTTGTTCGGAGTCTTGGATGGGATCCAGGACATCACGAGGAGTTCTGGAATGGTCCGGAGAATAAGATTCATATATAGGAAGTCACTTTCTAAGTTTGGAAATGATTCGGTGCATTTTTGGAAGGCGCTAGAATGTTCTAGAACCTTCCGGAAGAAATCATCATGGAAGGTGGAGTCCCGGATGGACTCCACCAACCCTAGCCGGTCAACCAAAGGGGAAGGTGGAGTCCATGGTGGAATCCACCACCATGGCCGGCCATAGGGGAAGGAAAGGGAGGAGTCCCACTTCCCCTAGGTTTCGCCCATATGGAAAGTTTTGAATTGGGGTCTTATTCGAATCTTGGGCAAACCCTTAGGGATTCCACCTATATAATGAAGGGGAGAGGGAGGGGGCCGGCCACTACTTGAGCTGCACCACCCAAGGGCACCCAAGGCCGGCGCCCCAAGTGCCCCCTCTCCCAAAACCCTAGCCACCCCCTCCTCCCGTTACTCCCGCGGTGCTTAGGCGAAGCCCTGCCGGAGATCTCCACCACCACCGCCACCACGCCGTCGTGCTGGCGGGATTCCGAGGAGGATCTACTACATCCGCTGCCCGCTGGAATGGGGAGAAGGACGTCGTCATCAACACCGAACGTGTGACCGAGTACGGAGGTGCTGCCCGACTGTGGCACCGTCAAGATCTTCTACGCGCTTTTGCAAGCGGCAAGTGATCGACTACATCAACCACGAGATCTAATCTCGTTAATGCTTAGCGATCTTCAAGGGTATGATGATCTTCACCTCGTTGCTACCATCTACTAGATTAGATCTTGGCTTGTTATTCGTTCTTGCGGTAGGAAATTTTTTGTTTTTTCTATGCTACGAATCCCTACACTCGTGTGCGACCTCCTCGCCGCGGAGTAGGTTCCTCCTCGCCGCCTTCCTCATCTGCTCCAAGACCACCGCCCCCGCCGCGCACCGAACCATGCTGACACCGCTCGACGGCCTGCTCCAACCCCAAAGAGATCATCTCGCAGGTGAATCCCGCTCAATCCCCGCCCCCTTTCCCCGTCCACTTATGTTCACCTTGTAAACGAACCGTGAGTCCACCCCGCCCAATTCGTCGTTTATCAGCGAAATCTTCCGTGATGTGTGCTGTAGAAATGCTAGTAATTTGCTTCCTAAACGCAGGCTGCTGATGCTTATAGGGTACGCATTTATGTTGTTGTAACTATCAGTGGACATTGATTGATTCGCACTTGGACTAACAGTATGTTTGTAAAACTTCCCTCAAAAAATAGATTTAACTTGGACATGGTTGATAGTAAGTATCTGGTCGCTTTGTGCTACAGCTTCGTTAACTTGATGTCTGGTTTAATGGTGTATTATCGAGCCGTAGTAATCTGCAAGGCAAGTACCGTCCTGCCGTTTTCGAACACTTCATTTACATGGTGATTTGATGAACTTATCATGCCCCAAAGTCATATTCTTTCACAATTTGTTTAGTAACCTACATTCATATTTGATGTTGCGTATAAAAATGCATGCTAAGACTTTACTACATATCTTTTGGTTAGTTCCACCTTGCAGAAAATTTCATGTCCATTTATGTTGAATCCATCATTAATCTAGAAATGAGCACAACAACTTCATGACCTCGGCAGAAACAGAGTGTTACTGGCGCTAGCTTTCAGTTCATGAGGCGCAACATCATCTTCAGATAGAAAAAACTTCATGGTGTTAACTTATAGTTCCTGACGCTTAGTTTCACAGTAGGTACTGAGTGCATATTCAGTTTGTCTGTTTGCTTTTCTTGTTAGCAAGTGATGTTTCCCTGACATGTAAAGAGATCTACTATTTGTCCTAAGAGTTTAGTTGCATAGTTTACAAGGTTGCTGTCAGCTTGGGCATTGGTGTTCATTCTTCAGCTTGAATGCATGGTTATTCTTCCGTTTGAGTGCTCAGGGTTGCAGCTGTGAGATTCAAACTGCATAGTACTCTACAAAAATAACCATTCAAACTGATCATTCTTCTACAATTTAGTATTACCTCCGTTACTTTTGACAATTACCATCTTGTATTGTGGTTGTGGTGGTTTTGCTGCTGCTTGTGGCTGCTGTTGGCTGGCTGCTAGGTGCTGCTGCTAGCATATTAGTGATAGGTGTTGCTGCTAGGTGTAGTTCTTTTATTTCTGCCATAGTAGTAGCAACTGTAGCTCTTTTATTTTCAGAGTTTAAAGCTTACTGAATTTTTATTTTTAACATTTGCAAGGCAGATTTGAGCATCTGACCACCGCCCTCGCATCTTCCTCGTCCTAGAGCAACACCTCACCTCTTCGTGACTAACCGCGACTCACGGTGAGCAACACCTTACGTCTCCTGCTTGCTGGTGCTAGTGCTAGCTGCTGCTGGTGCTGGTAGCTGCTGCTGGTGTTGGCTGTTAGCTGCTGCTAGCTGCTGCTGGTGCTGGTGCTGGCTGCTAGCTGATGCTGGTCTAGTCCTAGCTGCTGGTTGCTGCTAGCTAGCTGCTTGATCTTGATGGCTAGCTGCTACTAGCTGCTGCCGTTGATGTATATGTGCTGCTGTTAATGTATATGGAGGGCAAGGAACAAATTTATATGGTGTGGCTTGGTGCTCTTGTGGATTTTCTTGTGCAGGGATTTCAAATGAGTTGCCCATTATCACCGAAATGTTGATTCATTTCCGTTTCGGCGAAAATGGGGCACCCCTATGTCCATAAATTAGCATAGGTCATGCCCAATTTTTCCGTGAAATTTTTCGCTTACTATATGCATTTTTTCCTACTAGTGCGAACATGACCGACAACGATGAGGCCGGCGGCAGCGGCAGCAAGCCATTTTGGATGCTAACCGATGAAATGGAGGTGATGGAGTCACAACCTCGCCGCGACGATGGCGAGGATGATGGCACCGATCCCGAGTACCAAGCCGATGGTGCCGCCGAGGATGACACCACTGATAGTAATGCCGAGGAGGCCACCACGGATGTCGGCGAACACATGGACGGCGGCCAACCGAAGAGGCAACAGAAGGAGCGTCACCCGAATGTGCTCAGCACCGTGAAGCAGGCATTCACCGAAGTGGGCGCCAATGGGATTCCAACGGTGCCCCCTGAATTAGTCAAAGGGTACTCATCACAACTCGGGTGCATCCTCCGGAGCACGGTCTCGATCAACACCGAGAACCTCAGGCATCCTGACCGAGTGAATTTGCGCTCCCTCCTCTTCACGAAGCTGCACGAACGATACTCGTTCCCGGTGGACTGCTCAGAAAAACGTCTCATGCGGAATAAAGTGCACAATGCCGCCCTCACGAAGATGAGCACCGCCCTCGCTACTTGGAGGAACCGAGTGAAGGCAATGATTAATAAAGGTGACAGTTACGAGAAGATCAAGGAGGCAAATCCTTCGATCACCGAGAAAGACTACGCTGATTTCAAGATCAAGTGCGAGAGCGAGTCAACCTCGGATTCTAGTCAGTGGGGGAAGGACATGCGGAAACTGAACTTAGGCACCCACAAACTTGGTCATGGCGGTTTTAGGGTGGCGCAACCGAAATGGGACGCCCAGGAAGAGGAGCGTGTGAGGAACGGCCTCGAACCCCTCTTCTCACAATACAAAAACAAGCAAACCAGGAACTTTCTCCTGGCCCGGTACCGTATTGACCTGAAAAAAAAGGAGCTCACCACCAATCCGGAGGTGAAGCAGTTTGAGGTTCTTCTGGTAAGGAATGCACCCGCTTATAATTAGCTCCTTTATGGTTGCATTCTAATTGATGAATTCAAATTTCTAAATGGTTCATGCATGTTCCTCCCGTAGGCTAAGAAAGCTGAAAAGGAAGCTGAAATCAGTAGCGGCACGGGGTCCACGAGCTCCTCGCAGTGTGCCCCTTGGGACAACCCTTTAAATAGGGCATTGAATGTCCACAAGAAGAGGGATCCGTTGAGTAAGCCGACGTCGGCTGGTCGTGTGGTCGGCGAAGGAGTGTCTATGAAATGGTCGGATTACTATAAGTCAGGGAGAAAGGAGAAAAAGGCCACCATCAATGAGAAGGAGGTCGCACATCTCAAGGCACAAGTTGCGCAGATCCCGAAATTGGTCGAGGAGCAAGTGCGACAACAAGTGCAACATATCGTGGAGACCCAACAGAGGACGCAACGATAGCAAGTGGAGGACCAAGTGGGCACGACGCTTAGCTCCATCATCCCTACCTTGGTTGCCGGTCTGGACGCGTGGTATAAGGGACGAAAAAAGGGGCCTCCCCCGATTCCCAGTTTCACGGGCAGCAACTCGCACAACGTGGAGCCATCGGTGTCTCCGCAGGCGGCAACAATGGTGTGTCCGGCGGCGCCAACATTGGTGGCTCCGGCGGCGCCAACCTTGGTGGCTCCGGCGGCGCCAACATTGTTGTCTCCGGCGGCGCCATTACTTCAGCTCAATGCACCCGTCGCTGCGGATAATACGCCGCCCGACACCGTGCCAACAAGCGGCCACTCCATCACTTGCACGCCCGCCGCCGGCGGTGCCTCGACCTTAGCCGAGCTGGACGCCATCAGGGTAACCAATCCTCTCGGCCGATGACTTCCATATCCTTGCCTTTGACTAGCCATCCCTAACGCCCTACATGTTTTCCGCAGGGCGCCAACGATGTCCCATGCACTCTCCTGCAGTTTGTGAACGGCGAGTTGATCGATGTTGCCAATGCCAAAATCGTTCAACCGAGCAACCGCCAGTTCCACGGTATACCCATGCAACCCGACATGTATAGGATTCAACTGGTTCGGGTGCTGAGTGGCTGCGACGACGTGCTACCTCCCTTTCAACCCCATGGTGCCGACGAAGATGAGGTCCTTACCCTCCACCAATGCTTCAATTGGTCCATGCTTTGGCCAAAGAGCCAGATTCGTTTGGGGGCGAGGGACGCCACCCCACAGACAGCACCCCCAGCCGTGCCGGTGCCAAGCCATGGCAAGACCACCCCAACGGTGCCGCCGTCAGCTGGCGAGGACATGCAGATGGCACAGGATCCTAACGATGGTCCGGATGATGACAGTATATTTGGCAACCTTGACTGCGACTTCCAATTTGGGATGGATGACGATATGTTATCCCAACCCTCTCAAGCTGCCGCCGCGGGGAAACCCAATTGCAGCAAGCGTCTATTCAGTTCTCAGGAGACGCCTCCAGCTGCCGACTTCACCGACACTCAGCGGACAGCCGATGTGAAAAGTGTTATCAGTCCTAACACACTCAAGAAGGCTTGCGATGAGGAGAATGCAAAGGCAATGAATCCAAAGCCGAAGGGACGGAAAAGAAAGAAGAAGGACGACAAGTCTGCCAGCCAGCCGGCACCGATCCGTGCTCAGGACGGGCCACCAGTGCCCAAGAATATCGAGTGGAGGGTGCATGTGTCAGGTGAGCCGATGCTAGTTAAAAGATTGTATGATGCTGCACCCGGTTCTATGCGATCTCTGGTGGACGGTGTTCGGCATATGGAGGAGCGGCATCTCAGGGAGAAAGATAGTGGATACCCGGTGTATGTGGCCAAGGTGCCCTCGCGCCATGGCTTTGTCGATAGCACCTTCGCCAAGAAGATCTTCCTGCGGTATGATGACATCTTCGCCATGTTGAACAGTTATCCGCTGCACTACACCTTCATTCGCCTATACTCAATCAGTAAGGCGATGCGGATCATTAGAGACAAGACCCCGGGCATCGCGATAGCCGACCCCTTGTACATGCGTGCCGTCCATTGGCCAGCGCCGGGGACCGGAAAGTCGCGACTGAATACCTGAAAGGCTTCTTTCTAGCGAACCAGAAGAAGTACAACCTCCTCCGGCCTGTATTTCCCGAGTAATTCATCCCCTCACCGGTCTTAACACGTGATTTTTTTATATTTCAATCATCAAGTTCTTAAACATTATGTGTTCTACGCAGAGACAATACCTGCACACTCATCTCCATAACCCCGAAACATTCCATGGCCACATACTTCGATGCGGACAGTAAGTCAAGCACGGACTACACGAATGTCAAGGCTGTACTTGATGATGCTCTCAAGGGCTACGTCAAAGCTAAAGGCCTCATGGAGAGGCCAAATTCTAGGTACGGGAAGCACGTGTTCAAGCACATAACAAAGTTCCCCTGTGTCAAGAAGCCGCCTTCCAGTAAGAAGGATGCCTACTACGCCCTCCATCACATGGAGGCGTTCATATGGGACCAGCAGCAGCTTACGCTACCTGACCATCTCAGAGATTGGGCCACACGCTTGTCGCGGATCCAGGACGACGGCCTCAAGCAAGATTTCTTCCGCATCCAAGTAGAGTTTTGTGAAATCATCTTTCAAGATGTCATTAGAAGTGCGGGGGAGTTCTACGCCGGCTATCAGCCATCAAACAGTAACATAGACACAATGCTCCAAATGCAGGGTGACGACTACCGCTCATGGATGTGCTTGAAGAAAGGCAGCGGTTTTATCCACGCTCCGTTGTCCCTTTAGCTTAGTAGAAAGTCTTGATGTGCTAGCCTAGGTATGTAGTTCTGAACTATCGATGAGCTTGTGTTGTAATAAACTTTATCCAGTACTTTACTTGCATGTCTGTTTAATTAGTTTCGACGGTCGTTGAACTTATATGTAATCGATGCTATTAATTACCAGTTCGGCTATGTTTGTGAACTTATATATATGGCTCTCTAGTTTCGACAGTCATTTTCCGCATTTGATTTGGTCGTTAATTTTATTTGCACATGCCGATGATTAGAATGTTCGGTCACTACACTTTGGGGGCGGCGCAAGCGAGCCTGGTGTGATGGCACAAATATCAATGTCTTGTGCATCCTACCGGCCTCGCTTACGCCGTCCCTGAATGTGAATATTTATTTCGACCAACAAAATAAGAGGATGCTATCTAGTTGGTGTTCTTCGTTTATTTTGGTATTTCTTCGAGAGAGTGCTGATGATTAGAATGTTCGGTCACTACACTCGGGGGAGGGGCAAGTGAACCTGGTGCGATGACACAAATATCAATCTCTTGTGCATCCTACTTGGCTTCACTTACCCCTTCCTTGAATTTTAATATTTGTTTCGACCAACAATGTATGAGGCCCTTGTCATTCCATTTGCTTTGGTATTTGAGAATGCCGATGATTAGAATGTTTGGTCACATGTACACTCTGGGGTGGCGCAAGCGAGCCTGGTGTGATGGCACAAATATCAATCTCTTGTGCATCCTACCTGGTCTCGCTTACGCCACCCCGAAATGTTAATATTTGTTTTGACCAACCAATGTATGAGGCCCTTGTCATTCCATTTGCTTTGGTATTTCAGAATGCCGATGATTAGAATGTTTGGTCACCTGTACACTCTAGGGTGGCGCAAGTGAGCCTGGTGTGATGGCACAAATATCAATCTCTTGTGCATCCTACCTGGTCTCGCTTACGCCACCCCGGAATGTTAATATTTGTTTTGACCAACCAATGTATGAGGCATTTATTTATTATATCCTAGTTGGCTCTTATTTGTGTTGGCCTTCTTCGTTCATTTTGTGTTCATTTCAGAATGCCGATGATTAGAATGTTTGGTCACTACACTTGGGGGAGGGGCCAGTGAACCTGGTGCGATGGCACAAATATCAATCTCTTGTGCATCCTACTTGGCTTCGCTGACCCCTTCCCTGAATGTTAATATTTGTTTCGACCAACAATGTATGAGGCCCTTGTCATTCCATTTGCTTTGGTATTTCAAAATGCCGATGATTAGAATGCTCGGTCACTACACTCCGGGGAGGGGCAAGTGAACCTGGTGCGATGACACAAATATCAATCTCTTGTGCATCCTACTTGGTTTCACTTACCCCTTCTCGGAATGTTAATATTTGTTCCGACCAACAATATATGAGGCATGCCATTTAGTTCATACTACTTGGATCGTATTTGATTTTGCTCTTATTCGTTGCAAACATCTATGAGTATGCACTAATGTTTCATTGGCTTGTGCATATATGCAGAGATGACGTGGTATGTCGTGTACAAGGGCAAGGTTCGTGGAGTCTACAACGACTGGGAGGAGTGTCGGAGACAGGTTCACCGTTTTAGCGGTAACAGCTACAAAGGGTACACCACTAGAGCAGAGGTCGAAGGCAGATACACACGCTATCTAGTGGAGAGAGGAGGGAGCGGAGGAGGAACCGGATGAAGACCACTTTCATCGGGGTGGTGCTATTAGTGACTCTAGCTCTCTTCTATGTGATGGTAGTTTAGATGATCGACCTTGTAACCTAGCTCATGACCTTAATTGTAACCCCGTAATTTGTCTAATATTTGAAATCTTGTGAATCACGGAGGCTAATGTGAAGAACTATCTATTGATATACTGTGCTGTTGTCTATATGCGTTATATATCCTGTATTGTGCTGTTATTCTGTGCTATATTACAAACAGTATAAATACCAGAAATACAAATATTTTTAAATTTCGAAATACTAGCAGTGGCGCACCAAGAATTCATCAGTCACGCACCACCACTAAAGAGCAGTGGCGCACTACTATATACAGCAGTGGCGCACTGCTGTGTGGTGCCCTTCGGAACTATCAGTGGCGCACCACTGTAGTCATCAATGGCGCACGTCTTCGAGCTAGCAGTGGCACACCCTCACACGCAGCAATGGCGCACCCCTTCGCGAGAACAGTGGCGCACCCCAAAAGTCAGCAGTGGCGCACCAACCGTAGACAGTAGTGGCGCACTGCTTCGGAGCAACAGTGGCGCACTACATAGAAACAACAGTGGCGCACCACATTGGTTAGCAATGGCGCACCAGGCAGTGCGCCATTGGTATTTGGGGTAGCAGGACATGATCAGATGTAGTCATGGCAAGAGGGAGTGCCATAGCGTTTGGGAAATTAACTGTACAGGCCAAGGAGGAAAAGAACCAATCCAGTCTTTGCAGGAGTGGAGCATCCGGCATATTACTCCAAGTGAATCTCCTGCCTTTAAGAGGGATTTCTACCAAACCAATATTGCTGATAGCGTCATTGAATAACAACATCTCATTTATATTTCCTCCAGGTTTATTTCTGTCTTGAGGAGATCTCAGAAGATTAAAATCTCCAACAAGTAGACAATTCTTATCAGTGGGAATATCAACATTATGTAACCAGTCAAGAAAAACTAGTTGCTCTGCATCTTGGCAAGGGGCATAAATGTTTGTCAGGGTCCAGTATGAATCAGATTTAGTAGCATGTAACTCTACTGATAAAGCAAATGGATTACGAAAAACTTCATGACCAACAAAAATAGAACTGTCCTAGATTGTGATGATGCCACCAGATCGACAAACAGAGGGTACAAAGGCAAATGAATCAAAATTCCTTGGACAAAACTGCCGCAGGAAATGCAAGTCAATAGACCCTCTCTTGGATTCTTGGAAACAAATCACCTGACATCCACTTTCTCTAATTTTGTTGAAAATCAAAGTCCATTTTGCAGGATCATTTAGTCCTCTAATATTCCAGTTCAACACTTCCCAAAATATTTTATGCATTCATTAAGAAGATGGATAAGTAGAACTCTGACAACCATAAGCTGACAGCAAAGCAGGGCACTGTCCATTAAAACACACTAGAATAAAGTATTGCTAGGAAATTCATGACACATGAGACAGGTCCACAAAAGCATCATAGGAGTATTATTACAGCAAAGATTCTTACAGCAACCACAGTTGCTCAAAATATCTAGAACAGCCAAAAGAGAAAAGAGAAGGATCAGTCTATCATTGTCACTTCTTCGTAGATGATTTCTTTGTAGATGCATTAGAACCCTTCTTGACTGGATTCTTGCTCTTGCATCCAGCTGGCACAACTGGAGCCTCATCCTCTTCATCAGATGACTCTTCTGCATCCTTTCCATCTACCTCTTCATCTGTAATCTGAAATCTAGAGCAGAGGTTGGTGACAACAGACTTCTTTAATTTGGGGCCAACAGCAGCACAAGCTAGACAATTCTTGTCAAAACAAGTCTTTGCCTTATAACCCTTGTTTAAATCCTTAATTCTATTGCTTCTTCTAACTTCAGTGCACACAAGAGGTGTCTTCTTCCCTCTTTACTTGACATGGAGAGCTGAAGTGGATAAGGCAGATGCATCAGAGAAAGGAAATTTGGGGGCTTGAGGTGTCAGGAAACCTTGGGTGATCTTTTCACAGGCAACAATGAGTGTGCAGATAGGAGGTGCTGCTGAGGGACAAACTCTTGGAAGAACAAAATCACGTGCAGACCCTTCTCCATTGACCTCAAACTCACTAAGAATTTGCCAAATCCTGGATTGAAGCAAACCTTTGGTACATTCAAAGTCCTCAGGTGTCAGAAGCTTAGCAGTAAAAAAATCAGCCCATTGAGCAGAAATGTTGACAGTGTTGATAATTGAGCCATCAGGTTTAAGGTGTGTAGTCCAAGCAGATGTACCCTCCTTAGAGAGAAAGATGTCATCTTGTGCAACATGAAGAGAATCAAAATGCGCAGTCTCAGGCCTATAAGCAGGAGAGAGGACAGCAACAGGATCCACATGTACCTCTGGCACTAAAGCCATGCCAATATGCAAGTTCTGGTTATGCCCATTTACTGAACCTCCAGATTCATCAGAAGAAGTATGAGCTGAGCTTATGGTGACTGTCAAATCACTCTGATTATCTTCATTAGGGGGCATATCAACATCTGCATGAATAGGGGGAACAGGAGCAACCAAGGCCATGACAACAGGAGGAGGCCCATTATTCTGTATTATAGGATTGATGAGATCATTCAGCTCCATGAAATCATCATCTTGCAGCTGGTGTGGACCATTGAGATCAAAGGAAAACTGTTGAGGAGCCAAGTTTAAGTCAAAGCCCTGGTTGCCCATGGTAACATGCATATTCTGTCCCGCAAGATTAACTGGAGGATTAACTAGTTGATTATCCAAAGGGGCCTGGGGACCATGCTGCACATGCTGCCAAAGAGGCCAGACAACACCAATATTCTGAACAGGAGCTTGTGCATCATTAGGATGGGGTGGATTGTTGAAAGCAACAGCATCATTAGGCATAGGGTGTGGTGTGGAACCATCAACATGTGGCAAATCCTCATCAGCTGGCAAAGCACCTAACAGCTTCTGGCTGAGAATATATATAGGCACATACCAAGATTCAGCAGACCATTCATCACCAGTGGAGATAACACAAGAATGAGGGATATGCTGAAGATCAACAACTCTGAATTTAGCAATGAGTGCACCATAATTACTGACCTCCTTATCCCATGAGATTAGTGCCCCAAAATCCTTGACTGCACCTTTAATGTGTTCATCATCCCAATAATCCGAAGGAAAAGCAAGCAGCATCAACCAATATTCACGGTTATAAGTAAAAGCCATGTGATTAATTCCTCGATTATGCTCCACAAAAGAGATATTTCTGCCAAGGAACTGATGCGGACTATTGCTAACAAGCCAATCTCGGTCAGAGGGTGAGCTAACCCTAAGGTATGCCGAGCCAATAGGGCAGCGCTGAGACATGGCAAGGGTAAACCCTAGCTCTTCCTCAATAAATGACCGAAGGAACATCCTAGTAAGCGCAAACGGCTGGTCGCCTTGGAAGGGAGGGTTGATGGTGGCGATGGTGACATCATCGTTCTTGGCGAAGACTTGCCGGCTGACATGGTAGTGGCACTGCTGCGATCGATTGGCGACCTCGACGAGCTCGTCCTGGCCGGGGATGAAGGGAGAGGGGTCCACCGGGAAGTTTGCCATCTCCGATTGAGGCAATGCGGAGGGCACTGCCGGCGGAGACGGCGGCGGCGATGAACAGCTTCAGAGCAGAATGGCAGGGAGGTGAAGGGGCAACGTGTAAACTGAGCAGGGGCAGGGTAAGATTCTCCTGATTCACTGCATTAAATGTACGAGTACGTGCTGGTAGGTGCGAATCCACCGTCAGTCGCAAAACTGTGTCAACTTCGGACGGCCTAGATCTGCTCTGATTAACGGATAGAGTAGTATCATTAAGAGCATGATTTCCTGTCTCCAAAACATCAGGAGGAGACAAATTATTTTCCTTGCGAACCCAAGTTTTCTTTAAAGCCCGACAATCTTTCTTAATATGACCAGGTTTATCACAGCCGTGACAACGAATTTTATTCCAGCAGTTTAACCTGGAGTGTCCAGGCCTGAGACATCGCGGACAAGCTAGGCCTTGACTGGGATGGCGTCGGCCCATTTGCGGTGCGGGCTGTTGACGAGAATCCGGATGCAGAATAGGAAAAATAAGGCGATCAAAAGCTGAGACTCGTTGTTGGGCTTAGGCTGGTTCGAAACGCTGAAACACTTAGGTTCGCATATTAGAATTTTGAAAGGTTGTCTCCACACCAGAACCCGTAACTGTCGGATTGACCGTCGACGTAACTCGCTGAGAATGAGGGCCAGCATGAGGGACAGTCTCGGTACGATTTGGAGAAAATTGCGCAGCTGATTCCTCCCCATAGAAAGTACTTGCCACAGTCCGTCGAGGGCTTACTAGCAATGAACGAGCGTAATTCTTGGATCTGCTGAGAATTCAATGAATCCAGGAAAGAGTCTACAGGTGAGCCATTATCACCAAAACGAAAATCCTGGAGGATTTGCTCAAGTCCATGACCAACAGAGATAGCAGATTCCAGGAACCCAGCCTACTTAGCAGAGAGACTATGAAGAAAAGTTACTCGTAAAGGAGGCGTAGAAACTTTCCGTGGCGTAATCCGACGACCAAGCGGAATCTGATTGGCACCAATGAGAGGCTGTCGAATAGCCATTGATAGTTGTTCTATAATATTGGTCAAACTTTTTAAGAAAGTTATACATCTTTTGGGGAACGAACGTAGTAGCGAGGTGTAGCAATCAGCAGCAAAACTTGTATGAAACAAAATCGGAGAGCAAAAACTAGTTCAATGTTCTTCAGTAATCGTCAATGCAGATTATTGAACAGTTCTAGACGTACTTTTTTACGTTGACTGTTGACTCTCGCAAGATTTTTTCCAAGTCCACTACGCCTTATCTTTTTACTCGGGGCGGTATCGACCGTCCATCGACCATCGTCATGTCTGCATGGACATTTGATGAGACGAGCGCGTGACGGAGAAGGACGGACACACCGTAGAAGAAAGACGCCAAAAAAAGGGGAAGATCAGAAAGAAACATAATGGAAGGCATCCAAGGTAAATTTTGAAAGTGGCTTATTATTGGGTACGCACCGACTTGTGTAGCGGTCGTTCAACAAGGACGTGTCGATGGCGAGCTCCGTCATTGACCTTGACGGGCCTGGTCCTACTCCGGCACTGGCACCTGAAGTGAAGAAGGAGGACTCTTCCGAGGACTTTGAGTTCGGTTCGGACGGCGACGATGGCGACGGCGCCGACATCGCCCTCGACTTCAGCGCCTTCGACCGCTAGTTTTAGTTTTTTCGTCTTTCAGTTGTTATTTTGCAAACTTTGTATGAATTCGAATGAAATCCGACATTTCGTGCGAATTCAAACCCTATAAACTACTAGTTGAATGCCCATGCGTTGCTATGGCTAATATATATTTCCTTGCAACATGTCAATACAATACATGCAAAAAATCTTATATGCATGAAAAAAGCCACCATATATGCATTCTTAAAATCCATAACACTGTACCTCGTCGGAAGTAAATTTTGACAACCGATATAACTGATATCGTTTGAATATGAAATAAGCACTCAAATAATTATTTTGTATTAACAAATATCTACTCCTCGGTGCTCCTTAGATATTGTTGTACAATGTGAAGGATATTTCCATTTGCTTCATTTTCATGGTACTTGACCAAACGTAAAAAAAATTCCCCGCTCGTAACACTAGTAGAGAACATGCCTTTTGTCCAGCACCCCTGGGAGCAATAGTCCCGGTTTTAAAACGAGCCGGGACCAGTGGGGAGCATTTGTCCCGGTTACAAACCGGGACCAAAGGACTACCCTATGGTCCCGGTTTGCCTTACCAACCGGGACAAAGTCCTCATCTGCCTACATATACCTTCCCCTGCCCAAGTGTGAGCCACACTTAGCCATTTTTCCACTTCTTATCACAAGAGGGGTGTATGTTGCTTTGCTCTCTTCATATGCACAAGTGGTGTTCGATGAAATGCATAAGAGGTTTTGCCACTTGAGTTCACACAAAACAAGCCACACTTAACTGTTTTTTTTCTTCTCCATCAAGGTTAACAACTTTATCCTTTCATCTGTCATTGATAAAATGCATGTGTGTGTATATATATACATCATTTCACTAATCATGATGTTCTGTAATGGTTTTTGATAAGCTTAATTATATTATACAGATGAATCAGCAATGGATGTACATTGACCGATGCTTTAACAAGTTCACTTCGGGCCTGAGAAATTTTATCAACGTGGCTGAGACAAACAAACATGGTGGCTTTATGTATTGTCCATGTGTTGACTGTAAGAATGTCGTAAATTACTCTTCCTCGAGTACCATTCACAGCCACCTGTTGCGGTCTGGTTTCATGCCCCAGTACAATTGTTGGACCAAACACAGAGAAAGATGGGTTATGATGGAAGACAATGAAGAAGAAGAAGAGGATGATGACAACTATCCCATGTTCCCTGAATACGGTGATACTGTAAATGGGGGTTGTTTTCCATCAGAAGGCAATAAAGACAATGAAGAAGAAGACCAAGAAGCACCAGATGAGCCTGCTGATGATCTTGGTCGGACCATTGCTGATGCAAGAAGAGAATGTGAAACTGAAAAGGAAAGATTGAACTTCGACCAGATGTTAGAGGATCACAACAAATTGTTGTACCCGACTTGCGAAGATGGCCAGAAAAAGCTTGTTTGCACACTGGAATTGTTGCAATGGAAGGCAGAGAAGGGTATCACTAACTCAGGATTTGAAAAGTTGCTGAAAATAATTAAGAAGTAGCTTCCAAGGGGTAACGAATTGCCCGCCAGTACGTACGAAACGAAGAAGGTTGTCTACCCTCTAGGATTAGACGTGCAAAAGATACATGCATGCATTAATGACTGCATCCTCTACCGCGGTGAGTACGAGAATTTGGATGCATGCCTGGTGTGCACTGCATTGCGGTATAAGATCAGACGAGATGACCCAGGTGATGTTGAGGGCGAGCGCCCCAGGAAGAGGGTTCCTGCCAAGGTTATGTGGTATGCTCCTATAATACCACGGCTGAAACGTTTGTTTAGAAATAAAGAGCACGCTAGGTTGTTGCGATGGCACAAAGAAGGCCGTAAGAAAGACGAGATATTGAGGCACCCTGCTAATGGGTCCCAGTGGAGAAAAATCGATAGAGAGTTCCCGTACTTTGCAGAGGATGCAAGAAACTTAAGGTTTGGTCTAAGTACAGATGGCATGAATCCTTTTGGAGAGCAGAGCTGCAGCCATAGCACCTGGCCTGTGACTCTTTGTATCTATGACCTTCCTCCTTGGTTATGCATGAAACGGAAGTTCATTATGATGCCAGTGCTCATCCAAGGCCCGAAGCAACCCGGCAACGATATTGATGTGTACCTGAAGCCATTAGTTGATGAACTTCTACAGATGTGGTCCATAGCAGGTGTACCTGTGTGGGACGAGTACAAGAAGGAGGAATTTAACCTACGAGCGCTGCTTTTCGTTACCATCAATGATTGGCCTGCTCTTGGTAACATTTCAGGACAGTCAAACAAGGGATACAATGAATGCACACACTATTTAGATGAGCTCGAAGGTGAATATTTGGATAAATGTAAGAAGGTCGTGTACCTGGGGCATCGTCGATTTCTTACGCGTACCCATCCCGTAAGAAAGAAAGGCAAGCATTACAATAGTGAGGTAGATCACCGGAAGAAGCCTGCCAAGCGTAAGGATGTTGATATATTTGGTATGGTCAAGGATCTAGAAGTAATATTTGGAAAGGTTCCTGGCGGACGGTCTGTTCCGAATGACGCCGCTGGACACGCGGCCATGTGGAAAAAGAAATATATATTTTGGCAGCTACCCTATTGGAAAGTCCTAGAGGTCTGCTCTTCAATCGACGTGATGCACGAGACGAAGAATCTTTGCGTGAACCTGCTAGGCTTCCTGGGCGTGTACGGGAAGAAAAAAGATACACTAGAAGTACGGGAGGACCAGCAACGTATGAAAGACCCAGAAAAACTGCATGAGACAGATAAATGACGTCATTACTCCAGCTACGCTCTTACAAAAGCAGAGAAGGAAATCTTTTGTGAATGCCTAAATAGTATCAAGGTCCCGTCTGGCTTCTCCTCCAATATAAAGGGAATAATAAATGTGGCAGAGAAAAAATTCCATAACATGAAGTCTCATGACTGCCACGTGATAATGACGTAGTTGCTTCCAATTGCATTGAGGGGGTTTCTACCGGAAAATGTTCGAGTGCCCATTGTGAAGCTATGTGCATTCCTCAATGCAATTTCTCAGAAGGTAATCAATCCAGAAAGTCTACAAAGGTTGCAGAATGATGTGGTCCAATGTCTTGTTAGTTTTGAGCTGGTCTTCCCACCATCGTTCTTCAATATTATGACGCATCTCCTCGTTCACCTGGTCGATGAGATTTCCATTCTCGGTCCTGTGTTTCTACACAATATGTTCCCCTTTGAGAGGTTCATGGGAGTCTTAAAGAAATATGTTCATAATCGTGCTAGGCCAGGAAGCATCTCCACGGGCTATGGGACAGAGGAGGTAATTGAGTTCTGTGTTGACTTTATTCCTGACCTTAAGTCGATTGGTGTTCCTGAATCACGACATGAGAGGAGACTGAGTGGAAAAGGCACACTAGAAAAGAAAGCAATGATATGTAGGGATGGGCATTCTTTCACTCAAGCACACTACACAGTTCTATAAAGTTCCACCTTGGTGGCTCCGTATATCAATGTACACAAGAATATTGTATGCTCTCAGAACCTAGGGCAGTCGGACGATTGGATTACACATGAACACATGTCGACTTTCGGCGGTTGGTTGCAAAAACATCTCATGAATGACAACACTGATAGAGATCAGTTGTACTTGTTGGCCCAGACACCATCTTCGACTGTATTGACTTTCCAAGGGAACGTGATAAATGGGAATACATTTTACACGATCTCCCAAGATAAAAAGAGCACCAACCAAAACAGTGGTGTCCGCTTTGATGCAACAAACAACAAAGGCCAAAAGGACACATATTATGGTTACATAGAGGAGATATGGGAACTTGACTATGGACCTTCTTTTAAGGTCTCTTTGTTTAGGTGCAAATGGGTCAAGATAACAGGAGGCGGGGTTCAGGTAGACAAGTTGTATGGAATGACAACAGTGGATCTCAACAATCTTGGGTATAGAGACGAACCATTCGTCCTAGCCAAGGACGTGGCCCAGATTTTCTATGTGAAGGACATGTCAACCAAACCAAGAAAAAGGAAAAAATAAGGAAACGAATACATCATACGATGAGCCAAAGCGCCACATAGTTCTTTCTGGTAAAAGAAACATCGTGGGAGTGGAGGACAAGACAGACATGTCAGAAGATTATAATAAGTTTGATGAAATTCCACCCTTCACAGTGAACATTGACCCAAGCATCAAGTTAAATGATGAAGATGCTCCATGGTTACGGCCGAAGAAGGTTCAATGATGAAGATGCTCTATTTTCCATGAGTATCTCAACATGGCAATCAATTTTCCATTTATTTTTGTGTAATCATGAAACTGTATGTATTAACAGTGGAGATTCCCCAATACTGCTAGAGGAGATGGAGTCTTTCACGGGCTTGCATGAAAAAATTTCCGAGGCGGAACTTCCGAAGATGCCGTAGGGCGTGTGCACCAACGACATCTTCGAGAAGTTCCGCCACGGGAGATTTCCCAACCCTTTCCCCAACACTGTTAGAGGAGATAGAGTCTTTCACGGGCTTGCAGGAAAAAAATTCCGAGGCGGAAATTCCGAAGATGCCGTAGGGCATGTGCACCAACGACATCTTCGAGAAGTTCCACCACGGGAGATTTCCCAACCCTTTCCCCAACACTGGCGGAGCTTCCGAAGATGTCCTAGGGCGTGAGCACCAACGACATCTTCGAGGGGAGGGAGTCCTTCTTGCGGGAAGAGTTCGCTCGGGCGGAGCTTCCGAATATGTCTAAGACGGCCGGCCATCTAAGACATATTCGAGAAGCTCCGCCGGAGAGGCTCTTTTCATCCTGGTCGTTGCCTCTCCTCTCTCTGCTCATGGGCTGCTCTCTCTGCTCTCCCCGGAGGGGCTATATATAGCAGCGTGCATCCAGATAACCCCCCCCCCCAAGTAAGCCCCCCCCCCCCCCCCAGATAAGGCAAACACCAGAGATAAGCCTCCCCCAGATTAAGCCCCCCCATCTTTTGTCCCGATTTGAGCCCCCACCCGGGATAAAAGGGCAAACACCAGATAAGCCTCCCCCAGATTAAGCCCCCCATCTTTTGTCCCGGTTTGAGCCCCCACCCGGGATAAAAGGGAAAACACCAGATAAGCCTCCCCCAGATTAAGCCCCCCCCATCTTTTGTCCCGGTTTGAGCCCCCACCCGGGCCGACCGTCGGCTGTGGTGGTGTGGCCGGACTCTCCAGAGCGTCATGGCCTACCGTGGCCCCCGCCTGCGCTACCCTCAGTCCCAGCCCACGCGTGCTCACCCGCCGAGGTTCGACTACCGCGATCCCGATGCCAACGACGATGACGTCGGCGACTACGACGACTACAGTGGCGACGTTTATAGGGCTAGGCACGAGTATGACTGAATCACTCCAACATTCGAAAACAAGTTCGTCCGATTGTGACTTAATCTGGCCATGTATCTTAATTTTCAATTGAGCTATGTACTTTAATTCCAGTTTAATCGTAATAAAAATTTATTTCCCGCCCATTATTTCCCGCCCCTTTCCTCCCGTAAGAAAAAGAAAACAGAAAAATAAAACATCCACCGGCGGGTTGCGGGTCCACCTCCACCGGCGGCGGGTGCGGCTTTGGGGGCATTGTGTGAAATGGGGTAGGCCGGGTTCGGTGAGTGAAGTGGGCGACGGGGACGTAGGAGCTATTTATAGAGGCATGTAGGCGGGAAATCTCCCGCGCGTGGTCATGGCGGGAAACTTTCCCACGCGGCGTCTTGGCGGGAAACTTTCCCGCGCGGCGTCTTGGCTTCAAATTCATATTCATAAGTTATTCAAATTCATATGTAAATTATACTTTTATTACATAGAGATTTCTTTGCTGAACATTTTGATATATCATATGTTATTTTTTGATTTGAAATAAGGCGGGAAACAAAATTATTTGAAAAGGCACATACAAATTTTCCTTTAGTCTCGGTTGGTGGCACGAACCGGGACTAAAGGGGGGAGGGGCCCATTATAACAGCTTCGCTTCGTCTCCGCGCAGATCATTCGCGCGGAGAGAAGCAAAACGCCGCCAGGCTGCCGAATTGCTGCGCGCGCGCCCGCCGCCGCGTTGCCGCCCGCCGCGCGACCTTTCGCGCGCGCGCCCGAGACCCTGCCGCCTCCTCCCGCGCCATCGTCGTCCACCGCGCCGCCGCCCGCTGCCTGCCGCGTTCGCTAGCCACCTCCTCCACGCCGGCCACCTCCTTCGCGCCGGCCACCTCCTCTCCTCCACCGGCCGCCTCCTCCGCTGGCCACCTCCTCCACCGACGCGCCGCCGAATGAAGATGCTCGAATGCAAAAAAGGCGGGCTCTATGACATCGGGTTCATTGACCCAAACACCGTTCATGAAGTTACGGTTCGACGGTACGCCAAGGACACAGAGGACAACATTCTAATGTTTTTACTGAAGCAAGCAAACAAAGAGGAAATATTCTTTCCTTACAACTACAAGTGAGTGTTATAAATGTCTTACATACATTCGATTTTACTTACTCGATGTGAAGTCTAAATAATCTGATGAGTTATGCGTGTGCAGCTTCCACTATATTCTCCTAATCATTGAGCTTAAGAAAGGAGTAGTATTTGTCATGGACTCGAAACGTAAAGACCATGGGGAATGGGCGAACATGGCTGCCCTGCTCCAGAGATAATTTTAATCAATATCGTATCTGCATCTTCATCTGTTCTCATTCGATGATATCATCAACTAATCAATAACTCATTTACTCATTTTTTCTTTGCCGGGCAGGGCTTGGAAACGGTTCATCAAAACTGCTCCGGGTAAATGGAAACCAGAGCTTACATTTCAAGATCGCCCTGTAAGTAGTACTATATAGCTATGTCCGCGAATCTCTTTGATATTTTGTTTCAATACCATGCTTGATTATTAGTTTGATCGAACTATTTTTTTCGTAAAGTGTTTGAAGCAGGAACCCGGGAATAACTTATGTGGATACTACGTCTGCGAGTTCATTCGCGAGATGACCTGTCACAGGGAACCGGAGGCGGCTATACAAGCCATTCGTGTACGTGAACAATATTTCACATTCTTATTTTATTACCATCAATTGTATTGAGTTCCATTCATATATATTGATCTCCCTTTTTTAATTTAGATGGAACGCCTGCGGGACTCTCTCCTAACGGAAGATCGCATACGAGCAATTCAAGAGGAACTTGCAGGATTCTTTCTTAGCGAGGTCATAGCTCGAAATGGAGAATACCATCGGGAGTTCATAGCGCTATAACTTAGGGATATAAATAGATATGATACCTTTTGGTTCCGGCTTTATATATTGTAAACATGCATTACTTGTACTGTATTTCATGACGATGTCTATATATACATGACCATGTTTGAGGTTTCTTAAATGATGTATGCATTGCAGAATTGAATGAATAATATAAAACCCTGAAACTCTGCCGCCGCAGACAAATGGCCAGTTTCTCTGCCGCCGCAGAGAAACGCTGCTCCACCCTCAACCTCTGCCGTGGCAGAGAAACGGCCATTTTCTCTGCCGCGGCAGAGACCCTCCAGTCCCGGTTCGTATCACAAACCGGGACCAAAGGTCCTCCACCATGAGCCCCCTGGCCGCACCACGTGGCGGGGCCTTTAGTCCCGGTGTATATTTGAACCGGGACTAAAGGTTTGAGCCTTTAGTCCCGCCTGTTTTGTCCCGGTTCGAAAACTGGGACTGATGGCCCAAATGAACCAGGACTGTTGGCCCTTTTTCTACTAGTGTAAACATCCTGCAAAATAATATTTTTATTAGCATGTATAATTCACATGAAAAGAAATGCAATGTAGGATACCCATCGTGCATATTGGATGAACCACTTCTTTACCTTCCCATTAGAGCATAATGTAAAAAATCACATGACTCGACGAAATCATGTAGATGAGTGCGTCATCATTATCTTTATAGAAACAAAATAAAATATTTGTGTCTAATTTTAGAGATATTCACAAGTATGGACTTTCTGGAATACCAACTGGTGATCTACATTACCAGAAAAATATATCTGAGAAGTTATGGTGAAGAGTTTGGAAGAAAATGTGAGAACTTACTGAGTACTTCTCTCTGATCTCAGAAATCATCGTATTTCACGCGTACTTTGGTGGACTGCACATCAAGTACACAAGAATTAACACGTTAAGTATGCGTGAAATAGGATGATATCAAACATGGCATCAAGTACATCAAGTACACTTTGCGTAAAACATGCATAAACTGTAAGAAGAAAATATCGAAACCATTGCACCATATGATAAAATGATAATGACAACAAATACGCCCTATACTATGAAGATAAACAACATATTAGTGGTTAGTCAATGGCTTGTATTGACCCAAACCAATACGCCCTATACTATGAAGATGAGGGATAAGTACCTCCATTTCATTCTGATGACTTTTCTGAAGTAGGTCGTAGATGCCATTTTTGAATGTGTGCACACTTTATTTTCATTTTTGGGCAGAAAGACTTGAGTAATGCATATGGCCAATAGTAAAGATTAGGAGCCTACGTTTCGGAGTCGCCCGTGTATGCACCCTCTTTCCAAATTAAGGAGCAGGTGCTAGCGGCTCCACTAAAACGCTGCCGGCCGGCGAACCTGCCGTATTTAAGACGGACGGGTAAAGATGCTCTTACTATAATTTATGCATAAGAGCCTTAGATAATTCATGCACAGAGTTAGCTAGCTAGGCAAGTGGCCGGCTGCTCCTCCCCATGTGCATGAGCGGGTGGCGCGGTGGCCTGCTGCTCGGGCTGGCTGGTGGTGGTAGGTGGAGTCATGCGGTGAGATATACAACAGCGAACGGGTGAACAGAGACAAGAACCGGATGTAACAACAGCCGGTTGTTGTAAAGAGTTTTCCAGTTAGAAATCAAAAGCAGAAGTTCCCGCGCTAAAAAAAGAAAAAGAAAAAAAGAAAGCTCGGAAACAGAAGGGAAGGCAGCCACGATATAAGTGGCTTATTGGCTATGCAATGCAAACGACTTGTAAGCCCCACAAATTTCCAGGTCTTCCACACTGACTAGTTAGGCAGACAGGCAGTGACCATACATCAAGACGTCTAAAGTAGTAGTACTTGGTAGTACAAATAAACCTACACGGCCGGTGTGGTTAGCCATTCCTCGATCCTTCATTCCATCTCCTTCAATCGGGCTTCGGGTACTCAATCTCAAGTTCCTAGCCATGGCTGCCAAAACCTCCACCACATGCTTCAGCTTCCTCGCGCGAATCCCCAAGCTCCTCGCCCCCTGCGTGCTCTTCGCGGTCGTGGGCATCCTCAGCCCCGCAGTCAGGTTCGTGTACGTGAACCCGCTCACGGCCGAGATATCGCGCCATCTCAGCGAGATGGCGGAGCACACGGAACCCTCGAGCGCCGAGCACGCCAGGCTCGTCGAGGAAACGCGGCATGATGCTACGCAGCTCTTCATCATCTCCATCGCCCTCACGCTCATTACTCTCACGCTCGCCTTCGGCAAGCAGGTCGTCGCCCGCTTCTTCGCGGCCTCTAGCACCGCCTCCTCGTCCGGCCCCGGCGAGCGCTACTCGCTCGCGGAGCTCCTCCGCGAGGTGACCAAGTGGCATAATATGAGAGCCCCTCTCGTCACCACCGCCGCACTCGTCACCGTGGTCCAGCTCGCGTACATGACGCTCGTGGTCGTGGATAGTAACTCGGCCACCGGGATGCGCGATTACTGGTTTCTCTCCGTGCGAGGTTCTCTCTTCCTCGCCGCCTTCCTGGCCATCCTCTACTTTGGTGTCCTGGCCCTGATGGGCGCCGCCGTGGGCAGGAAGGAGTGGTCTGTGCTGGTGATGTTGACGCTCCTTCTACCGGCTCTTCTGATTCCGGTGTGCGGGGTTGTGGTCTTGTATTTGTATACGGAGCAGGTCATGGGGCTGGGGCTGTCCCTGCTGTCCGTCTATGATATTCTCCAGGGTGTGCAGGACCTGCTCTGCTTATCGGCAGCCAACGTGTACTGCTACTACTCCTAGCAAGACAAATCCATGGAACAGAGAAAGGAGACGGCGGTGGCTTAGCTTATTCTGATTTGAAGATTCATTCAAATTGTCTGCCATAAAATATATAATTTTTTCTTTGTCGTCTCACAACATCAGATTAATCTTGAAATTTGGTTCAGAATATCAGTTTGGGAGAAAATTCAGTAAGTTGTCTACAGGAAGCAAATAGTCTCAGTTAGGCAATTGCAATATTTCATTTGTATGAGCAGTCCTTCTTGAAGTAGAAATTCTCACATTGTTCGCTTGTGAATCGACCTGGCAGCACTATCCCCAAACCGTGGCAATGGGTAGGGCATAGGGCGGATACACTATCCACATACCCGTGCCCATGAAGTCCATAGGTACAGAATTCTACTCGTAAACTATATATGAGGAAAATATATATACCATCGTCTACATGGCCCCCATTGGGTAGCTCAACACACTAACATGATACATATCATTCAGTTCTAAATTTCATATCAAATTTAAATTGAACTTTGATTCATGACACAACCAACACAAATGACTTCAACTTTTGAATAATTCAAGTGGTTCAAGACTTCATACATATACATGATTTCACGGGTTACGAACTTGTATTTATATTTTTTTGGGAATAAATATTACCTCGCGGATCCTACCAAATTCTCGCAATCAAGTGAATGGTTGACAAATTTAAGCCAAGTCAAGGTAAGTCAAATAAATTCTAAATAACAAATTGTAGAAAAACCCAGCCACTTTTTTTTTTTTGAACATGTGTTGTGTTACTCAGAGAATATTGTTTTGGTTACAATCACTCAACACTTGATCTTTAACACACTCAGGAACAGAGCCATACATGACGCCATTACAACCAGTAGATCTACTAAAAGCAGCGAGGCGGTGTGCAGCACCGTTCGCGGTTCTCGGGATGAACTCTATCTTCAGGTTCTGGAAAGACAGAGCCGCTTGTTTGGCTTCGTTGATCACTATGCCAGCTTGCGATCTCTTAATTGTGTCGCAGTTCCAAACATCAGTGACACTTTTGCAGTCAGTTTCGAGGCAACAAGGGGTGTCCACCGTGGATGCCAACCGAAGTCCCTCGAGGAAAGCAATTGCCTCGGCTTCTTCAACGGTAGCACATCTCGGAATGGGGCTCCAGGCCGAGGATATCGTATTGCCCTGGTCGTCCCTGACGATGGCTCCCCAATGAGCCGTGCCATTTGCAGAGATGAAGGAGGCGTCAGTGTTTATCTTAGCCCAGCCCAACAGAGGTTTAGTCCATTTTTGGGTAGTGGTTCTCCTGTCCTTCTCATTTCTAGAAGCAGCCACAGGAATAAGTAAACGCTTGCCTTTGCGGTCTGGTGTCGGCATACCAGTATTAAGCTGTATGGTGGTGTTGTAATAATTTTCTATAAAACAGGCTGAGTCATTTATTCTGGCTTTACCATCCCCAAAAATGGAGTTATTTCGAAGATGCCAGGCTCTCCACCAAAGAAACAGGATTTTGCATCTCATACTGTCATCTTGGTTAGCCAGAATATTCAGAGCCCACTCAGGCCCTGTTTCTCTCAGATCTTCTTCCTTTGGTAGATTCCAGACTTTTTCCATTCTCAGTCGAAGGGCTCTAGCTTTGGGGCATACCATGGTAGCATGGTATTCAGATTCCGGTTCGATGCCGCAGATGGTACATGTAGGGACAGTACCTTTAACGATTTTTGATCTCTTGGCTTGAACGGCTAAGCCCTTGGAGGCAAGTTTCCAGCCAAAAATTTTAATCTTAGGTGGTGCTTTAGATTTCCAAATGAGGTCCCAAATCCTTCTTTCTCCCGTCGGCTGCGAGCTAGAGCTTGAGCAAGGAGATTTGGATTTATTTTCCAGAGCCAAGTGGTAGGCACTCTTAACCGAGAAGATACCATGCTTATCTGGGTGCCAGGCAAGGGTGTCTTCTCCAAGGATAAGAGGAATTCTGATTTTAAGGATCTCCTCGGCATCGTGAGGATAGAAAATTGATCTAACAAGATTCACATTCCAATCATTTGTTTCTTGATCAATGAGATCGGCAACCCATCTGAGCCTTGACTTTGTGGGATTTCCAGTGATTTTTAGCTGCCCTCTTGGAATCCAATTATCTCTCCAAATTCTTGTCTTTTTCCCATTTATAATTCTCTAGACAACACCTTGTTTGAGGAGCTCAAGGCCATGAGTGATACCCTGCCAACAAGGTGAGGCATTCTTGATAAAAGCAGTATCCGTGAGCTTGCCAAATGGAAAGTATTTAGCTTTAAGTAACCTAGCACAGAGGCTATCTGGTTGGTCAAGGAGCCTCCAAGCTTGTTTTGCTAACAGTGCTTGGTTGAAGCAATTAAGATCTCTGAATCCCATTCCCCCTTTAGATTTCCTTTGAGTTAACTTGTCCTAGCTGGACCAGTGAATGTTTTTCTTGTCATCCTCTTCATCCCACCAGAATTTTCTAGTCATCCTCATTAGATCCTCACAAAGACTAACAGAGAACTTAAAGACACTCATGGCCTGCAGGGGAATGGCTTGAGCAACCGATTTGATGAGCACTTCCTTGGCAGCACTAGAAGTATACTTCTCTGTCCAGTCATTGAGTTTCTTCCTGTATCTCTCTTTAATTGGTTCAAACTTCCCATTTTTCATTCTTCCATTTGGTACTGGGAGTCCCAAGTACTTTTCTTCAAAGTTGACCAAAATGTTTCCAAGGATGTTATTGACTAGATTGGTGTTGTTTGCTCCGCAGTTATTTCCAAAAAGGATTGAGCATTTCTCTTGGCTCAGAAGTTGACCAGTACCTTTTTCATACTTATCTAGGGTCTCTTTTATAACAGTGGCCTGCTGAGCCGTGGCCTCGAAGAAAATGAGGCTGTCATCCGCGAAGAGAAGATGAGAGATGCCTGGAGCATTCCTCGTAATTTTTAGCTCATGTAATCTCCCACATTCGATTTCTTTCTTGAAACAGCTTGAGAATCCCTCGGCAACAAAAAGGAAGAGGAAGGACGAGAGTGGGTCTCCCTGACTTAGGCCTCCGGAGGGGGAGAAGGTTTGTTGCAGAACTCCATTCATCCTGATTGAGTACCTAACCGACTTAACGCAAGCCATCACCCTTGTGATCCAGTGGTTATCAAACCCAAGCTTAACCAGCGCAGTTTCAAGGAAGGTCCAGTCAACCCTGTCATAAGCCTTAGAGAGATCGAGCTTGTAGGCACAGAAGGTACCTTTTTTATCCCTTGAATGCTGAATGGTATGAATGCATTCAAAGGCCACCAAGGCATTGTCAACAATTTGTCTACCCTTGATGAAGGCGCTCTGTTCCGGGCTCACAATATCAGAGAGACATGGACGAAGTCTATTGATGATGCATTTGGCAGTGATCTTATACAAGACGTTACACAAGCTAATGGGTCTGAAATCCTTGAGCTCAGATGGATTCTTGGTTTTCGGGATTAGCACAATCGTCGAGTTATTGACACCCTCGGGCATGATACCAGTCTTGAAAAAGGACTGCACAGCAGAAATGATTTCATCCTTTAAAGTGTCCTAGTTTTTGTGATGAAACCCAAAGGAACCTCGTTGGGGCGTAACCCTCTTAGCGACGCGCCACATCGGAACCCTGGTGTGGTGTCAAATGGGCAAGGGCCGGGCCGTCACCCCCTTGGTGGCGCGCCGTATCTTGATCTGGATACGGTGATAAGTGAGCAAGGGTCGGGTCGCCGCATCCTTAGTGGCACGCTGCACCGACGCCCCGGTGTAGTGAAAAATGAGCAAGGGTCTCCGCATTTGACTCGACGAGTGCGGAGGGTAAGGAAGTTAGCCGAGCCTAGGAGGATACGCTTAGGTAGCTGGAACGTAGGGTCCCTGACGGGTAAGTTACGAGAGTTAGTTGATACGGCGGTGAGGAGGCGTGTTGATGTCCTATGTGTCCAAGAGACCAAATGGAAGGGACAGAAGGCGAAGGAGGTGGAGGATACCGGTTTCAAGTTGTGGTACTTGGGGACAACTTCAAACAAAAATGGAGTAGGCATCTTGGTCAATAAGAGCCTCAGGGATGGAGTTGTGGACGTCAAGAGGCAAGGGGACCGGATGATCCTTATCAAGCTGGTTGTTGGGGACTTAGTCCTCAATGTTATCAGCGCGTATGCCCCACAAGTAGGCCACAATGAGAGCACCAAGAGGGAGTTCTGGGAAGGCCTGGAGGACTTGGTTAGGAGGGTACCTATTGGTGAGAAGCTCTTCATAGGAGGAGACCTCAATGGCCATGTGGGTACATCTAACACAGGTTTTGAAAGGGTGCATGGGGGCTTTGGCTATGGCATCAGGAACCAAGAAGGAGAAGACGTCCTGAGCTTCGCTCTAGCCTATGACATGGTCGTAGCTAACACCCTCTTTAGAAAGAGAGAATCCCACTTAGCGACGTTCAGTAGTGGTCTACACTCTAGCCAGATTGATTTTGTCCTCTCTAGAAGAGAAGACAGACGCGCCTGCATTGATTGTAAGGCGATACCTGGAGAGAGTGTTGTCCCTCAACATAAGCTGGTGGTTGCTGACTTTCGCTTTAGGATCCGTGTCCACTGGGGTAAGCACGCCAAAGTCGCTAGAACGAAGTGGTGGAAGCTCAAGGGTGAGGCATCCCAGGCTTTCAGGGAGAGGGTTATTAAGGAGGGCCCTTGGGAGGAAGGAGGCGATGCAAACATGATGTGGACGAGTATGGCGACCTGCTTGCGGAAGGTCGCTGTAGAGGAGTTTGGGGTGACTAAGGGAAGTAGAAGGGAAGCTAAGGATACCTGGTGGTGGAACGATGAGGTCCAGAAGGTTATTAGGGAGAAGAAGGATTGTTTCAGATGCCTATATCTGGACAGGAGTGCAGCTAACATGGAGAAGTACAAGGTGGCGAAGAAGGCTTCAAAGCGGGCGGTGAGTGAAGCAAGGGGCCGGGCGTATGAGGACCTCTACCAACGTTTAAACACGAAGGAAGGCGAAAGGGACATCTATAAGATGGCCAAGTTTAGGGAGAGGAAGACGAGGGATGTCAACGAAGTCAAATGCATCAAGGACGGAGAGGATCAGCTTCTTGTGAAGGATGAGGCGATCAAGCGTAGATGGCGGGAGTACTTTGACAACCTCTACAATGGAGAGGCTAAGAGCTCTACCATTGAGCTAGACGACTCCTTTGATGATACCAGCATGTGCTTTGTGCGACGTATCCAGGAGTCTGAGGTTAAGGAGGCGTTAAGGAGGATGAAAGGAGGCAAGGCGATGGGTCATGATGGTATCCCCATCGAGGCGTGGAGAGGCCTTGGAGACATAGCGATAGTATGGCTAACTAAGCTTTTCAACCACATTTTTCGGTCAAACAAGATGCCCGAAGAATGGAGGCGGAGTATTTTAGTACCAATCTTCAAGAACAATGGGGATGTTCAAAGTTGTACTAATTATCGTGGAATCAAGCTGATGAGCCATACTATGAAGTTATGGGAGAGAGTCATTGAGCACCGCTTAAGAAGGTTGACAAGCGTGACCAAAAACCAATTTGGTTTCATGCCTGGGAGGTCTACCATGGAAGCCATCTTCTTGGTACGATAGCTGATGGAGAGATACAGGGAGCAAAAGAAGGACCTTCATATGGTGTTCATTGATTTGGAGAAGGCCTATGATAAGATACCTCGGAATGTCATGTGGTGGGCCTTGGAGAAACACAAAGTCCCAATTAAGTAGATTACCCTCATCAAGGATATGTATGATAATGTTGTGACAAGTGTTCGAACAAGTGATGGCGACACTGATGACTTTCCAATTAGAATAGGGCTACACCAAGGGTCAGCTTTGAGCCCTTATCTTTTGATTTGGTGATGGATGAGGTCACAAGGGATATACAAGGAGATATCCCATGGTGTATGCTCTTTGCGGATGATGTGGTGCTAGTCGATGATAGCCGAGCGGGGGTTAATAGAAAGGTAGAGTTGTGGAGGCGAACTCTAGAATCGAAAGGTTTTAGGCTTAGTAGAACTAAAACTGAATACATGAGATGCAGTTTCAGTTCTACTAGGCACGAGGAGGGAGAGGTTAGCCTTGATGGGCAGGTGGTACCGGAGAGAGACACTTTTCGATATTTGGGGTCCATGTTGCAGAAGGATGGCGATATCGATGAAGATGTGGGCCACCGAATCAAGGCTAGTTGGATGAAGTGGCGTCAAGCTTCTGGCGTACTCTGTGACAAGAGAGTGCCACAAAAGCTAAAAGGCAGGTTTTATAGGACAGCTATCCGACCTGCGATGTTGTATGGCGCGGAGTGTTGGCCAACGAAGAGACGACATATCCAACAGTTAAGTGTAGCAGAGATGCGCATGTTGAGATGGGTATGTGGCCACACAAGAAAGGATCGGGTACGGAATGACGATATACGGGAGAGAGTTCGGGTAGCACCGATTGAAGAGAAGCTAGTCCAACATCGTCTCAGATGGTTTGGACATAGCCAACGGAGGCCTCCGGAAGCGCCAGTGCATAGCGGTCGGATAAAGCGTGCTGAGAATGTTAAGAGGGGTCGTGGTAGACCAAACTTGACATGGGAGGAGTCCGTTAAGAGAGACCTGAAGGTTTGGAATATTGACAAAGATTTAGCCATGGACAGGGGTGCGTGGAAGTTAGCTATCCACGTTCCGGAACCATGACTTGTCTTCGAGATCTTATGGGTTTCAACTCTAGCCTACCCCAACTTGTTTGGGACTGAAAGGCTTGGTTGTTGTTGTAAATTGTAGAAAAATGTATCTAAGCAATAAGAAAGACAAAGAGAAAAGGTCAAGGCATGAATGCCCCAAACAAAGAAGCCATTAGGTGGAGGGACATGTGGGTTAGCTAGCCATTTCAAGACACGCAAATTAGTACTCCATAGTTCAAATAAACCTACACACTACATGAATGGCTCGAAACACCGACGGCCAAAAGCCGGGGCCGTCGGCGCATGGGCCGGCTAGACAAGCCCGCCAGAAGGGATGTCGGCATAGCAAAGCCCTCGGCGTAGGAACGGCTACGCCGAAGGCTGCCCTCGGCATACCTCGGGCCATCGGCGTACGTCAGCGCATGCGGCCCACCGACCCTAAGCTGCTGTCACGGCATCACATCTACGCCAAGGGCTGCCGTCGGCATAGGATCACCCCTTTTTTTTCTTTTTTCCCGCCTGATTTCTCCCGCCACGTGACGTCACCGAGCCCCTATACGCCGACGGCCACCCTCGCCATAGCCTCCCCCTTTTTTTCCTTTTCCCGCCAAACTTTTCCGCCTGTTCTCTCCCGCCATGTTTTCCCGCCGTTTTTCTCCCGCCAAGTTTTCCCGCCGTTCCAGCCCGTCGCGTCCCTACATATAGCCATGCCTTGTGCAGTTCTCCTCGAACATAACACCACCAGCAGCACTTCTCCTCCAACACCACCACAGATTCCTCTCAGCTCCGCTGTTGTTGAGATGGCTACTCGTCGCCGTAGCAACACGGGCTTCATCGGCATTCGCTTGCGGCCCAGGGGCCATTTCGCCACTGAAATCACTACCGCTGGAATGCATACACGATGTGGTTAGCCATTCCGACATCCTTCATGCCATCTCCTTCAGTCAGGCTTCGAGCAATCAATCCCAAGTTCCTAGCCATTGCAGCAAAAACCACCGCCTCATGCTTCAGCTTCCTCACACAAATCCCCAAGATCCTCTGTGGTGACCCGGCATACCACTGCATGGTGTAGTATGCAAGTCTGATACAACACCAATGAAACACCGTTCCACTAGTAATATATCGCTCAGAGTGGTACAACAGAAACATATGCGGGTCCAAGGCATGTCTATAGAATTACAACATTGACTCTGTTACATAAGATCAGCACTACCTCCTACTTTACAATGAGGTAAATCTGCAAATAAACTCCAGAAGAACGACTCGTAGTCTAATCCTATCACGAACTCTATTTGTAGAGTATTTGACTAGCTATAGAGGCTATGAATAGGTTCTAGCTAAGTAGGAGCTAGGTATAGGAAGCTAGTTCCCTTCTATGGCTAATCTATGTTTTCTCCTTGTTGGATGTGGTATCTGACTCCTCTGACATGGTCTTGTCTCTGGAAGTGGTTGTTGACTCCTCGGCCTTCGAGTTGCACTGTAGATCCTCCTTCGATGCCTCCATATCTAAGCAGGGGATTTAAGAGTGGGATGAGTACGAGCGTACTCAACAAGTTCATTATAGGAAAGAGGTGTTTAATGCACTAGCTACAGCATTAGACCAGAAAGTCTAATACCAATGCAAGTTTTCATAACCATTTCTTCAAAAGGTTGCTTTTATTCAGAAGAACTATGTCCGTCAGCCTTCACCGGTTTACTAGAACTTCATGGAGCTCCTTTCCGGCCGCGTTCGCAGTTCCATATCCCGGAACAGGGAGTGACAGGTCACGGTTCTTTACACTCTGCAGAGGTGTGTTGCTTTACCCATAAGAGATCTTAACCTTGGTGCCAACCGGGCGCGCAACCCGTCCACACTTCCTATGGTGTGAGGCCCGGTATAAGGTCTAGCCAATCATGTTCCTCCGCTACCTCGAACACCCACCCTTTGTTGCATGCGCCGACCCTGGGTCCACGTCGGTCCCATTATTCCCGTAATTTTAGGGTGGACCCCGACCACGACAACGATCTTTGGGCTCTACCATACACTCCTACGCCGGTGGCTGCAACCCATCATAGACCGCAATACCGTGGGGACTTAAGGCTTCCCCAGCCTACCGCTTGTTCTTCGAACGACAAGTGTCTACGGACTGTGCCGTGGGGACTTAAGGCTTCCCCAGCCTACCGCTTGCCGCCGACAGATACAAGTGTCTACGGTAAAGCGCATCCGTTGATGAACGAGAGGTGGAAACACTTTTGACTACTCCGTCCCACTCCGGATCTTATGGTTAACACGGGTATTACGGCACAAGAATCACTGGCGACATTTGTTGTTTAAGCCTAGATGGATATAAACCCGTACAATGGAACCTCCACCATATCAACACAATCCATGGTTCCATTGCCCACCACATAGTCATATTCATAGTTATGAAAGTAGTGGTTTTGATTTTTGTGCAATAGTGATAACCATAATACTTTGCAAGTAATTTGATAAAAATACTCAAATGACATGAGCAAGTGATGAACTTGCCTTTCTTGACTGCAAGATTATGCAGGCAAGGTCTTCGATGCGTAATAACTCCAAATTCTGAAATAGCATCATCGTCCGGTAAGGACGATGTTTAAAAGATTGGCAAGGATGCAATAATGCATAATAATGAGATGCAATCGCTCTAAGCGTGACCTAACCCCGATGATTTAGGATTAGTGAGTGGTAGTAATTGATTCAGGGTGTGTTGCACTTTTTAGAGTGATTCACAAACAAGGTTCTTATTCAGGTGTGATTACTTGGTATCATGAACAGGTAGATAATAAAGTACAGTAATCAATTGAGCACACAAAGAATGATAATTGGCATAATGTTAACAAGTAAAGAACAGTGGTCAGTTTTAGTATTATATGGTATGGTTAATGATTAATTATCATATACTTTAAAAGAATAACTTTTGAAGAACATGTTCTTTAATAAAGAACAAGTATGATAATTAGGTTGATGAGGTTGCTATAATTTACTCTGGTTCCAAGTAGTTTCTGGAGTAAGTATACGATGGATCACAACATAGTTGGATTCATCAGCAACTAGGGCTTGTAAGGTTGAGATAATCCTAGGCATCCTAAGCAATTCATTATACATGGTTGTTGTCAAGGTTGGTTTATCTTGTTAGTGATAACTGGCTAGGGTTTATAGGTCCTTATAAGCAGGGTTGATGAGGATTCCTTATTTTCTTCAAAAGAATAACTTTTGAAGAACATACTTCTTAAATAATAAGAAGTATAACAATTAGGGTTTAGGTGGTCTAGGTTTTACTGTTGGTTCTATTTAAGTAAAGAATGAGTGGCTCCTAAATGGAATGGTGGATAAGTATCCAACACTAGTAGGGTTTAGTGGAATATGGTATGTGATACAGAATAGCAAGTATAGTTGCTATTATGGTTCATCACAAGGATGTGATGATAAGTATGGTTAATTAAGGATGGTGGTCTTTGGTAATGGAATCTAGGGTTTACACTTGGTTGGCCCTACTGGATTATTTAGGTCTAATGAAGATGAACACATGGGATGCTAGTTAGTAGTGATAGGATTTCCCATATTTTATGTGGATTCTAACTAGTATTTAGTTGCTATATATGAATTTATGTTTACTGGTGAAGTAACATGATCACATGTTACTTAAGTTTAGGTTTGGGATCCATTTAGGGTTCATGTGAAGTAATGGAGCTGGGTTTCGAATGGTATTAGAGTTTTAGGATCCCACATGAATTTATGAACTACTATTTAAGGTATAATGGAACTAGGGTTTTCTAATCACCATCTGGTTCTAAGATTTAATAACTTCATTTTAAAGTTGAGGTTAATAATAATTTGGACTTAAAAATAATATTGAATTTTGCATTTTATTATTTTTAAACAATTAATAATTAAAGTAATTATTAATTGGGGTTTAAATCCTCTTATTAAGGATTTTATAAGTTAAAAGTAAAGGAAATTAGTTTTAATATTTTCCTGATTTACTTACTGGTTTTTATTAATTTTTAGAAGTCTTTCTAATTATTGAAGTTTAATTGAATTTAGAATTAACAAATAAGGCTTAATTAACAAGTCTTAATTAATTGAATTTTTATTTAAAATAAAAATTTCATTTTATATTTTTATTAGATAGAGTTTAGTTTTCTAAGAATTTTGATATATTATTTTCATTTTTCTGAGTTAATATGGATTTTATATAATTTTGTAAAGTTGCAGTAATTTTTGAATTGAAATTTAAAACTAAAGAAATTGCTAAACGCACCCTGCTGGTTCTACCCGTGGTCACTGACCAGTGGGCCTATGTCCACGCCAGCTGCCACGTGAGCGTGGACTGGTCAAAATCGAGACCACGTCCAGGGGCTCACAGTGGCCGGCGAATTCGGCAACGACGGCGAGATTCCGGCGACCAACGGGCGCGCGATGGTGCTGGTGCGACTCTACGCAACACAGGGAGTCTACAGGTGGTGGCGCCGCTCACTTTTGGTCGCCGGCGCTTGCCCGACGGCAAGGCCGAGCGGCGGAGCTCGCATGTCCACGACGACGGCGCGGTACAGAGAGCTGGGGAGGTTGCGAAGCAGTCCATGAGGTGCAGAAGCTCACCATGAATGCGTAGGAAAGCTCAGGCGAGGTCGGGGTGGCCGGACGGCGACTCCACCGTCGACGGAGACGGTGGCCGGACGCGAAGAAGAGGAGCCTGGTGGGGTTGATTTAGGTCGCTCCGCCTCGATTCCTCGCGCAGGCGAAGCAAGTCGAGCATGGCGTCCTCAGCGTGGCTCGGGGATGCCCCAATCGACGACGGTGAGGGATGGCCGGAGATGCTAGGGTTTCAATTTGGGGGAAAATGAAGCAGGGAGGAGGAGAAATTGGAAGCTAGGGTTTCGGCCAGGGCTTTATACGACGATCTTTGGGTCGTCGGTGGTCGCGCAGTCAGCAATGGCGGCCGGGACGTGGCTCTCTGGTCGACGCCGTGGCATCCTCCTGTGCGTCGACGGTGGCGAAGAAGGAGACGACGCTCTCTTCGCCCTTATCCGCACGAAACGGTACACGGGCTGGTGTTGGGCTGCGAAGTGGTGATGGTGTTGGGCTGCTCTGCGGGCTTTTGTTGGGCTGGGTGGCCCGAGAGGTAAGCCTCCTTTTTTTCTTAATTTTCTTTTCTGTTTTCTTTTTCTGTTTTGTATTTCTGTTTTGAATTTTCTATTTTGAATTCAGACTTGAATTCAAATTTTATTCTGAGTTTCTTGTTATGTTTACTGAATTAAGATATAGTGCAATGACTATTGCCCTATTCTTTATTTGAAACAAATATGGTATATTTGATTATATTTCATACTTGTATGTTTATTCAAAATAGCAAATATGTATGAGTTCATATTCTCATATTTTTTAACTTCCTTTTTCTTGTGAATTAATTCTGTTAGGATTTATAAGAGTTGCTAATTGCAACTCAATGTATTTCAGAGGTTATTATTAGGAGTTGGTTTCTATTTGAGAAGTTGGTTGTTCACATATGATTTTATGTGAGCATTAATGCTATTAGGGTTTTATGATTTCCATTACAATCCCCCTTGTAAGTTAACACTATAATTATCATTGAAAGGATCTAGAGTAGGTATTGTTCCCTCATGGTGGTTCTTGGTCACCAAGATGAATAGTTGATCACTACACATATGGTTTTAACCACATAAGGTAGCACAAGGTTTTTCTTATGTTCAAGAATTGAAGCAGAAGATTTATTTGATGTGAAAATCTAGGGTTCAATTGCTATTTACCTGATGACACATGGGTTGAATCTTAATTGTGGTTTAGGTTTTATTTGTGATCCCCCAAGTGATACTCAAACTAGAGTTGAGATTTAATTCTAGGTTATAGAGATTGGATGACACCATATTGCATGTGCTAGGGTTTACTCTCCCCTAACTATGATAAGGTGGTTACTTGCTTAATATTTCATGTGCTTCCCTTATTACTAAGGTTTGAGAATTAGATTTATCTTCTACCAATTGGCTTCTATTATTAACCTCAATTTATCATTTGAGTAACTACATTGGTTATAGTTCTTTTTATAGTTAACTTTGGTCATATGTATTAATGGTTTCTCACCATGTAAAGTATGGAATTTCACTCTAAGGTTTTGTTAGATACTTTATTTGAGGAATAAATGGAATATAGATGAGATAGGGTTCTACTTATGATCACCAGGTGATTCACAAGTTGGAATTGAGATATAAGCCTAGGGTTGATTATTAGTGATCTCCCTATGATTTCATGTGGTGAATAATATCTTCTAATCATATAAGTGTTAGCACTTGGATTATTCTCATATTTCTCCAAAGCATGATCATGGATTAGGCATGATCCACTTGTTCTTAATATCCTTACCTCAAGCTCTTAGGGTTTGTGATCATTACCCAATTTATAATGATCAAGGTTTGGCTTGCTAAGGTATCTTTGATGAATTTGGTTTCTCACTCCCAAGATCAAGTGTTGTCTTGATCAACTAAATATAGACTTTCTTTTATAGTTTCTTGAATGGGCATGGTTATGGTTGTCTCAATTATCTTGAGTATAACACCATAGGTTGAGCTCTCTCATTTAAGAACAGTTATTCTAGGGTTTATGGTGTACTCCTAATATTTCCTTAGGTATCTAGTCTAAGGTTTCATTTGTCTAGCTTAATTGGGTTAGTCACTTCCTCACCTTATCAATTCATGGATATGGTATTATACCATGTGATAATGGGTTATCTCACCACTCCAAGGGAAATGGTTTACAACCTAATACTTTAGTTCAAAGGTTGTCCTTTATTCTAAAATAGGTAAAACTTGGATTAGTATGAATGGTCTCTCTCATTTGGAATGGACTTGAATAATATCCTGGGGTTCTTCTTTAAAGTTGATGATTTAAATGCATGGATGTATATCCAAGGTTTAGCTCAAGGTTGTCATTACTTCTCTAATAATTATTATAGAACTCTCACCTCTCTAGGTTTGATGTATAATAATATAGAATAGAAAAGGATATATATTCTGAGAGTTGATCTCCTTGTCTTGTTTCCAAGATTAAGGTAGAATGAATATCATAGATTTTATGATAAGTGCATGGATTAGTTTAAGGCATGGAGAAGATAAGTGAAGAATAGTTTCTCCAATTATTGTTACTTGATTTCCAATTAAATGGATGTTCATATGTTATGGCAAGGTTTACCATATTATGATCTGTTTTGAGATCAAGCAATTGATCATTGAGTAAGGTGTTGTTGTGTTGATTATTAGTTCCATTTGATCTAACCCCGTAGATCAAATCCTCTCTTCCTAAAACAAGGTTTTAACAAAGTCACATTGAGGTTTGTAGCGCTTGACTTGATGAGCTATTTCAATTCCACCAAGGTCAAGTGAAACTTCAGTTACTGTGACTGTTTTACTTTAAAGCGCGAAAATTCCCCAGATTTTCTATGCATGAATGCAATGCACACATCTGTTTCCTCTATTTTTGTAACCCCAATTCCTGGGGTATTACAGTCTCTACCCCTTAAACTAAACTTCGTCCTCGAAGTTTGATCTCTCTCACGTTTCCGAAGTGTGGTTCTGACTTGTGCAGACTACGACTTTTCTCGAACTCCGTATTGATCTTACTGGATATAATTGAATATATCCCTTGTCCAGATTCTTCCTGGAATCCATTATGGTTTGTCTCTGAACATAAGTTTCTTACTCCAGTTCTATGCTTTTTTCTGGAATCTAATAACACCTGTCTCTGAGCCATGGCTTTTAATTATTTGATTTCTTTCAACTCTATAAGCTTGTTTCCTTTCTCATTGAAGAATCAATGATAGGACTTCTTCTGGTGCTGCTAGTCTTAACTGAAGTCTGATTTGATAATACACTCCTAATTGATAAATAGGTCTTTGTTTTCCCTTACTACCAAAACTGCAATAATGGTACTAAGTAAGGTACTTAACATGGAAATGATCATGATGGTTTATTCCTCTAAGAATGGATTAGGCTCATTTAGTTCATCCAATCATGGTTTGTAGTTGATACCTAAAACTATTTTGGGTTATTTAGGTTCCATGAAAGGAATCATTCTATTAGTCTGTGGTTCTAGTATGGTCAATTTCCTTCGGTCTTTGGCCTTCTTGAGCTGTATTTGGTCTATGGTATTTTCTTCGTCCAACTTCTTTATGCTTAACTTACTTAAGCTTTCGTACTTCTGAGTAAATACTACTCACTTTCTCAAGTTATAGTCCACTCTTACTTCCTCGAGGTATGAACCTCGGCTTCTGGTCGGACATCCTTCTGAAAGTAGTGTTCAATAATCTTATGAAAATAAGATCGAACTTCCTCTCAGTTCAGAACTTCTTCTTCTATTTTGCTCAAAGTATTGAGTCGTTGTACATCCAACTCAATCTTTACTCTACCCCTTAGAGTTTTCTTATGGTCTTCAGCTCTTTTTCTTCCAACTATTGGTCTTATGATTAGAATATTGGTCAAGGTCTAGCTTAGGGTTTGCACTTCTTCTAAGGTCTCACGAAGAATGTTTGTGGTATATCTACTCAATTGTGGACACCCAACATGAATCCTTCGACTAAATGATCATCGGTCATTGTTATTTGGCTAACAAAATTTTATTTGTTCACAACTTCTTGGTACAATTAATCCAATGGTGGACTACTTGATATCAATTGTGGCTATTTGTTATCTAAAAATGGATCTTATTATAGGTTCTGATCAACTGGACGAGACATCCTCTACTTTATCTCGCAGTATTGATCCTATATCAACTATAGTCTTCTGATACCAACTGTGGTCTTCTTATATTTTCTAAGGTTTCATAGGTCATCTTCCTTTCTTCTTGGGTTTATTTTGCAAGAGAACCACTAACTGACACTATGAATATAGTATCCGAAGTGATTTCCCATGCATTCCCTCTTCCATGATGACTAGGGATCTGCTGGAGCTTCACCATAATCATCATATTTCTCACCTTCATGCTTCGTATGTACTAAAGTACTCCTCTGTTGAGGTAAAGCATGAGTTTTGATTGGTACTTCCTTCAGAGTATTGTGGTTACTTCCCACAACTTTGCTTCCTTTCTCTGATGAACCTTCATCTTGTTTTCGGAGTCTTCCAGAATTCGTCGCTTCCTCACACAAATACTTTTACCCTCTAGATCTATAGCATCAAGTAAGGACTTGATATTGCAACATGCATTTGCATACCAAAGTCAAACTTCATGTATGGATCTAGTCAAACAATGAAAATCCAATAAAATCCAAGAAGATTCAGCTTTGTACATATAATACACACCATAATAAGCCTGAATATAATAGTTGAGTAAGACATCTCTAAACATCAGGCTCTGATGTGTAGTATATAACACCACATAAGATAGGTTTATATCGTGATACTTAGCACGAGTATATGGGATTCTACTATTTGTCTCAACATTTACCTTAATTGCACAATTGCAATGAGATAAACTTGAAACAAAGTGGTCTAGGATAGTTGAGGTTAACCTAATTTTGTTTGGAAGTACTAACAAAGTATTATACCATATATAAGTGCTATTGAGGACTATTTTGTATGATACCACTAGTTATAATATGGTTACTCTAAATACATATTTATTAGGATATAGTTCCTATACTTCTAAGTGTTTCTACCATAAACATATGGTCTTGATGTGCTTGGCACACTTCCCATTGTTTTGGAACACAATTCTTGCACTTATTGTTTTGCACTTGGCTTCTTATTGTACTCTTTTTAATTAATTAAGAGGTTCTAGTCCATCACATAATTATTCTCAGGTGAATCATATATGAGTAACAACTCTACCATGTAAGTAGACATATATTATTCCTATCACTCTTCCTTATTTCCCATGATTGACTCATCATGGTCTATACTACCTCACATAACTTATAGTTATCACTTACTATCAATTGTTTCACAAGTTTGGATAATTACTTACTCATTACTTAACTTGGTATATATTTTCTATTATGATATCTTAATTATCTTTATCACTTGATATTACTCCTATTACAGGTCTGAATATTTTTATTTAATCATAACATGTGTTGGTACACATCTTCCAATAGGATATCTTCCTTATGGTTGTATCCTCTCTTTGGACTACCATGTATTGTATACCAACTGGGGTCTACTCATCTATTGTTTAAGGCCTGCATGGTATACTACATATTTGGGATTAGCTGACTAACTTTACTTTATTTTGGTAAGCTAGGTAAGAAATGTTGACTCAAGTGTGTCAGGATTATTCTCAAGTGAATATCCATCTCAAGTCAAAAGAAATATTTGGTTTATCTAAAACAACTTCCTATAGACACTACCAATCCTATAGGTCTCCTTTAAAGGGTTTTAATCCTAAGGTCAAAGCATTTGCTCTGATACCAACTGTGGTGACCCGGCATACCACTGCATGGTGTAGTATGCAAGTCTGATACAACACCAATGAAACACCGTTCCACTAGTAATATATCGCTCAGAGTGGTACAACAGAAACATATGCGGGTCCAAGGCATGTCTATAGAATTACAACATTGACTCTGTTACATAAGATCAGCACTACCTCCTACTTTACAATGAGGTAAATCTGCAAATAAACTCCAGAAGAACGACTCGTAGTCTAATCCTATCACGAACTCTATTTGTAGAGTATTTGACTAGCTATAGAGGCTATGAATAGGTTCTAGCTAAGTAGGAGCTAGGTATAGGAAGCTAGTTCCCTTCTATGGCTAATCTATGTTTTCTCCTTGTTGGATGTGGTATCTGACTCCTCTGACATGGTCTTGTCTCTGGAAGTGGTTGTTGACTCCTCGGCCTTCGAGTTGCACTGTAGATCCTCCTTCGATGCCTCCATATCTAAGCAGGGGATTTAAGAGTGGGATGAGTACGAGCGTACTCAACAAGTTCATTATAGGAAAGAGGTGTTTAATGCACTAGCTACAGCATTAGACCAGAAAGTCTAATACCAATGCAAGTTTTCATAACCATTTCTTCAAAAGGTTGCTTTTATTCAGAAGAACTATGTCCGTCAGCCTTCACCGGTTTACTAGAACTTCATGGAGCTCCTTTCCGGCCGCGTTCGCAGTTCCATATCCCGGAACAGGGAGTGACAGGTCACGGTTCTTTACACTCTGCAGAGGTGTGTTGCTTTACCCATAAGAGATCTTAACCTTGGTGCCAACCGGGCGCGCAACCCGTCCACACTTCCTATGGTGTGAGGCCCGGTATAAGGTCTAGCCAATCATGTTCCTCCGCTACCTCGAACACCCACCCTTTGTTGCATGCGCCGACCCTGGGTCCACGTCGGTCCCATTATTCCCGTAATTTCAGGGTGGACCCCGACCACGACAACAGTGCTGGGCTCTACCATACACTCCTACGCCGGTGGCTGCAACCCATCATAGACCGCAATACCGTGGGGACTTAAGGCTTCCCCAGCCTACCGCTTGTTCTTCGAACGACAAGTGTCTACGGACTGTGCCGTGGGGACTTAAGGCTTCCCCAGCCTACCGCTTGCCGCCGACAGATACAAGTGTCTACGGTAAAGCGCATCCGTTGATGAACGAGAGGTGGAAACACTTTTGACTACTCCGTCCCACTCCGGATCTTATGGTTAACACGGGTATTACGGCACAAGAATCACTGGCGACATTTGTTGTTTAAGCCTAGATGGATATAAACCCGTACAATGGAACCTCCACCATATCAACACAATCCATGGTTCCATTGCCCACCACATAGTCATATTCATAGTTATGAAAGTAGTGGTTTTGATTTTTGTGCAATAGTGATAACCATAATACTTTGCAAGTAATTTGATAAAAATACTCAAATGACATGAGCAAGTGATGAACTTGCCTTTCTTGACTGCAAGATTATGCAGGCAAGGTCTTCGATGCGTAATAACTCCAAATTCTGAAATAGCATCATCGTCCGGTAAGGACGATGTTTAAAAGATTGGCAAGGATGCAATAATGCATAATAATGAGATGCAATCGCTCTAAGCGTGACCTAACCCCGATGATTTAGGATTAGTGAGTGGTAGTAATTGATTCAGGGTGTGTTGCACTTTTTAGAGTGATTCACAAACAAGGTTCTTATTCAGGTGTGATTACTTGGTATCATGAACAGGTAGATAATAAAGTACAGTAATCAATTGAGCACACAAAGAATGATAATTGGCATAATGTTAACAAGTAAAGAACAGTGGTCAGTTTTAGTATTATATGGTATGGTTAATGATTAATTATCATATACTTTAAAAGAATAACTTTTGAAGAACATGTTCTTTAATAAAGAACAAGTATGATAATTAGGTTGATGAGGTTGCTATAATTTACTCTGGTTCCAAGTAGTTTCTGGAGTAAGTATACGATGGATCACAACATAGTTGGATTCATCAGCAACTAGGGCTTGTAAGGTTGAGATAATCCTAGGCATCCTAAGCAATTCATTATACATGGTTGTTGTCAAGGTTGGTTTATCTTGTTAGTGATAACTGGCTAGGGTTTATAGGTCCTTATAAGCAGGGTTGATGAGGATTCCTTATTTTCTTCAAAAGAATAACTTTTGAAGAACATACTTCTTAAATAATAAGAAGTATAACAATTAGGGTTTAGGTGGTCTAGGTTTTACTGTTGGTTCTATTTAAGTAAAGAATGAGTGGCTCCTAAATGGAATGGTGGATAAGTATCCAACACTAGTAGGGTTTAGTGGAATATGGTATGTGATACAGAATAGCAAGTATAGTTGCTATTATGGTTCATCACAAGGATGTGATGATAAGTATGGTTAATTAAGGATGGTGGTCTTTGGTAATGGAATCTAGGGTTTACACTTGGTTGGCCCTACTGGATTATTTAGGTCTAATGAAGATGAACACATGGGATGCTAGTTAGTAGTGATAGGATTTCCCATATTTTATGTGGATTCTAACTAGTATTTAGTTGCTATATATGAATTTATGTTTATCTTGGTGAAGTAACATGATCACATGTTACTTAAGTTTAGGTTTGGGATCCATTTAGGGTTCATGTGAAGTAATGGAGCTGGGTTTCGAATGGTATTAGAGTTTTAGGATCCCACATGAATTTATGAACTACTATTTAAGGTATAATGGAACTAGGGTTTTCTAATCACCATCTGGTTCTAAGATTTAATAACTTCATTTTAAAGTTGAGGTTAATAATAATTTGGAATTAAAAATAATATTGAATTTTGCATTTTATTATTTTTAAACAATTAATAATTAAAGTAATTATTAATTGGGGTTTAAATCCTCTTATTAAGGATTTTATAAGTTAAAAGTAAAGGAAATTAGTTTTAATATTTTCCTGATTTACTTACTAGTTTTTATTAATTTTTAGAAGTCTTTCTAATTATTGAAGTTTAATTGAATTTAGAATTAACAAATAAGGCTTAATTAACAAGTCTTAATTAATTGAATTTTTATTTAAAATAAAAATTTCATTTTATATTTTTATTAGATAGAGTTTAGTTTTCTAAGAATTTTGATATATTATTTTCATTTTTCTGAGTTAATATGGATTTTATATAATTTTGTAAAGTTGCAGTAATTTTTGAATTGAAATTTAAAACTAAAGAAATTGCTAAACGCACCCTGCTGGTTCTACCCGTGGTCACTGACCAGTGGGCCTATGTCCACGCCAGCTGCCACGTGAGCGTGGACTGGTCAAAATCGAGACCACGTCCAGGGCTCACGGTGGCCGGCGGGTCGGCAACGACGGCGAGATTCCGGCGACCAACGGGCGCGCGATGGTGCTGGTGCGATTCTACGCAACACAGGGAGTCTATAGGTGGTGGCGCCGCTCACTTTTGGTCGCCGGCGCTTGCCCGACGGCAAGGCCGAGCGGCGGAGCTCGCATGTCCACGACGACGGCGCGGTCTGAGCAGAGCTGGGAGGTTGCGGCGATCCATGAGGTGCAGAAGCTCACCATGAATGCGTACGAAAGCTCAGGCGAGGTCGGGGTGGCCGGACGGCGACTCCACCGTCGACGGAGACGGTGGCCGGACGCGAAGAAGAGGAGCCTGGTGGGGTTGATTTAGGTTGCTCCGCCTCGATTCCTCGCGCAGGCGAAGCAAGTCGAGCATGGCGTCCTCAGCGTGGCTCGGGGATGCCCCAATCGACGACGGTGAGGGATGGCCGGAGATGCTAGGGTTTCAATTTGGGGGAAAATGAAGCAGGGAGGAGGAGAAATTGGAAGCTAGGGTTTCGGCCAGGGCTTTATACGACGATCTTTGGGTCGTCGGTGGTCGCGCAGTCAGCAATGGCGGCCGGGACGTGGCTCTCTGGTCGACGCCGTGGCGTCCTCCTGTGCGTCGACGGTGGCGAAGAAGGAGACGACGCTCTCTTCGCCCTTATCCGCACGAAACGGTACACGGGCTGGTGTTGGGCTGCGAAGTGGTGATGGTGTTGGGCTGCTCTGCGGGCTTTTGTTGGGCTGGGTGGCCCGAGAGGTAAGCCTCCTTTTTTTCTTAATTTTCTTTTCTGTTTTCTTTTTCTGTTTTGTATTTCTGTTTTGAATTTTCTATTTTGAATTCAGACTTGAATTCAAATTTTATTTACAGGTTTCTTGTTATGTTTACTGAATTAAGATATAGTGCAATGACTATTGCCCTATTCTTTATTTGAAACAAATATGGTATATTTGATTATATTTCATACTTGTATGTTTATTCAAAATAGCAAATATGTATGAGTTCATATTCTCATATTTTTTAACTTCCTTTTTCTTGTGAATTAATTCTGTTAGGATTTATAAGAGTTGCTAATTGCAACTCAATGTATTTCAGAGGTTATTATTAGGAGTTGGTTTCTATTTGAGAAGTTGGTTGTTCACATATGATTTTATGTGAGCATTAATGCTATTAGGGTTTTATGATTTCCATTACAATCCCCCCTGGTAAGTTAACACTATAATTATCATTGAAAGGATCTAGAGTAGGTATTGTTCCCTCATGGTGGTTCTTGGTCACCAAGATGAATAGTTGATCACTACACATATGGTTTTAACCACATAAGGTAGCACAAGGTTTTTCTTATGTTCAAGAATTGAAGCAGAAGATTTATTTGATGTGAAAATCTAGGGTTCAATTGCTATTTACCTGATGACACATGGGTTGAATCTTAATTGTGGTTTAGGTTTTATTTGTGATCCCCCAAGTGATACTCAAACTAGAGTTGAGATTTAATTCTAGGTTATAGAGATTGGATGACACCATATTGCATGTGCTAGGGTTTACTCTCCCCTAACTATGATAAGGTGGTTACTTGCTTAATATTTCATGTGCTTCCCTTATTACTAAGGTTTGAGAATTAGATTTATCTTCTACCAATTGGCTTCTATTATTAACCTCAATTTATCATTTGAGTAACTACATTGGTTATAGTTCTTTTTATAGTTAACTTTGGACATATGTATTAATGGTTTCTCACCATGTAAAGTATGGAATTTCACTCTAAGGTTTTGTTAGATACTTTATTTGAGGAATAAATGGAATATAGATGAGATAGGGTTCTACTTATGATCACCAGGTGATTCACAAGTTGGAATTGAGATATAAGCCTAGGGTTGCTTATTAGTGATCTCCCTATGATTTCATGTGGTGAATAATATCTTCTAATCATATAAGTGTTAGCACTTGGATTATTCTCATATTTCTCCAAAGCATGATCATGGATTAGGCATGATCCACTTGTTCTTAATATCCTTACCTCAAGCTCTTAGGGTTTGTGATCATTACCCAATTTATAATGATCAAGGTTTGGCTTGCTAAGGTATCTTTGATGAATTTGGTTTCTCACTCCCAAGATCAAGTGTTGTCTTGATCAACTAAATATAGACTTTCTTTTATAGTTTCTTGAATGGGCATGGTTATGGTTGTCTCAATTATCTTGAGTATAACACCATAGGTTGAGCTCTCTCATTTAAGAACAGTTATTCTAGGGTTTATGGTGTACTCCTAATATTTCCTTAGGTATCTAGTCTAAGGTTTCATTTGTCTAGCTTAATTGGGTTAGTCACTTCCTCACCTTATCAATTCATGGATATGGTATTATACCATGTGATAATGGGTTATCTCACCACTCCAAGGGAAATGGTTTACAACCTAATACTTTAGTTCAAAGGTTGTCCTTTATTCTAAAATAGGTAAAACTTGGATTAGTATGAATGGTCTCTCTCATTTGGAATGGACTTGAATAATATCCTGGGGTTCTTCTTTAAAGTTGATGATTTAAATGCATGGATGTATATCCAAGGTTTAGCTCAAGGTTGTCATTACTTCTCTAATAATTATTATAGAACTCTCACCTCTCTAGGTTTGATGTATAATAATATAGAATAGAAAAGGATATATATTCTGAGAGTTGATCTCCTTGTCTTGTTTCCAAGATTAAGGTAGAATGAATATCATAGATTTTATGATAAGTGCATGGATTAGTTTAAGGCATGGAGAAGATAAGTGAAGAATAGTTTCTCCAATTATTGTTACTTGATTTCCAATTAAATGGATGTTCATATGTTATGGCAAGGTTTACCATATTATGATCTGTTTTGAGATCAAGCAATTGATCATTGAGTAAGGTGTTGTTGTGTTGATTATTAGTTCCATTTGATCTAACCCCGTAGATCAAATCCTCTCTTCCTAAAACAAGGTTTTAACAAAGTCACATTGAGGTTTGTAGCGCTTGACTTGATGAGCTATTTCAATTCCACCAAGGTCAAGTGAAACTTCAGTTACTGTGACTGTTTTACTTTAAAGCGCGAAAATTCCCCAGATTTTCTATGCATGAATGCAATGCACACATCTGTTTCCTCTATTTTTGTAACCCCAATTCCTAGGATATTACATCCTCGCTCCCTTCCCGCTCTTTGCGGTCGTCGGCATCCTCGACCCGACAATAAAACTCATCTACGTGAACCGGGATATCTCGCCATCTCACCGAGGAGGAGCACATGGACCCCCCAAGCGCCGAGTACGCCAGGCTCGTTGAGGAAACACAACATGATGCTACGGATCTCCTCATCATCTCCATCGCTCTCGTGCTTGTCACTCTCCCGCTCGCCTTCGCCAAGCATGTTGTCCCCCGCTTATTTGTGGCCTCAATAAGCACCACCTCCGGACCCGTCGACCGCTACTCGCTCACTGATCTCCTCCGCCAGTGTTGGGGAAATTGGTAAACACCTTAGTTGGAGATTAACACACTCTTAACCGTGAACTAAAAATACGTAGCAGAATTAATGTAAACTTCAGCACTACTATATACTAACTTGCAGATCGTTGCTCCTGCCGGAAGGAAACATATGCATCAAACATATACGGAGAAAACAAGACACTTCATGGCTCTCTCCTGACCATAGAGATGTCTTGGGTAGGTAGAGAACTTCTCAGCTAATCATAGAGGTGACGTTTGTGGGGGGAGAGGTTCTTAGAACAGCTGCATGAGTAGCAAAACAACACACAGGGACACCAACCCTTTTGACATGAAAATCTGTCAACTTGAGAGAAAAACCCACGGTTCAAAGCCACCCAAATATTCGGATATGACAACTTCTTCTCTAAAGAGCACTAGAGGATCTCAAACCTCATGATACCATCAGATCTTGGATGCTAACAACAAGATGTGGGTCTCAAGAGCTAGGTTTTGGAGCAATCTCACCAAAGATGGTGAAACCACAGCTTGAAGGAGACAATGATGCAAATCTGGTATTCACAACCTTGAGGGCAGGCTTCACGCTTGATTTAACTTCTTCCTCCAACTTTTGCTCTTTCCCTTCTCTCTTGTTTTTTCTTCTCCAATGGAGGTTGTCCAAAGAAGGTACTTCACGGTTTACAAATTTTTTAGAATCCTGGAAATCATAAATAAAAATAGGGTTTTTGAGCGTTTTAGATTTCACTGAAAATAAAACTTACTGTATTTTCGAAACGGGTGACCTTACCCTAATCTGAACCCGAGCCCTCCACCTTTTCCCCTCTTCCTTCTTTTCCCCTCTCCTCCTTCCTCCTTTCCCCCTTCCCCCTTCTTCTTCCTATTCATCCCCCCTCTTCCTACTTTTCTCATCTTCCTCTTCCTCATTCTATAGGTACCTTTTTATCAGGATAATATTTCGCTAGAAATTAGCTTCCCTTTCCTTCATTTTGTTACAATTTGGATTTTTAAAATTTTAAAGAGTATCAACAATTAAGCATGAAAGCCCGCATCTTTTACTGAAATGAGGTAAAAGATTTTCCTTTTATGTTGAAATAGGAGGAGCAAGGGTTTTTCAACACCACTCATCTACCGTGGCCATAGTCATCGCTAAAATTGAAGAGGAGGCAAGAGTGTGGAGTTTAGCCCGAGCAATTTTTTGAGCAATGCAATACCAGGAGAGTAGGCTTTTGTCTTGTAAGCCTTGGGCTTTGTCCTAGGCTTGTGTAATATGCACCTAAAAAACTTCCTTCTTTATTAATGTAAATGGAAAATCTTTTTCCTTGTTTCAGAAATAAAAAGGAGGAGCAAACATCGAGTCACTGAGGCCAGGCGGACTGAAATAAATAAAAAAGGTCAATGCCCTCTGATTTCCGCTAAAAATCAGGATCCATCGAGATCTAGTTTTTGCCATCAAAATGTGGTTTTCCATAAATGAAAGATCATGGTGAACCGGCAAGGGATTATGTGTAGGCAAATTACCATCAAACGCACGAAGATTCACACATTTAGTAAATAAAAAAGTGTGGCAGAAATAATTAAGATTCTAATGATACACTATTCAACCAGCGCATAACAACCTCATCTCGTTGGGTGCATTTATAACTGGACATTCTGGAAACCAATAAGCAGCGACAGAAACAATAATGGTCACACCATGATCAAACTGCTAAAAGCAATTCAAAATATTGTGCATCCCTTTTTAGCAACAAAAATTCTCCACACTATAAGCTTATGGAAGAAAAGACCCAGAGTAACTGGAACAACAACAAAAAATGCCAACTATTTGCTAAAAGAGCATCTCAGAGATTGAATCTTCATTTAGTAATGTCATTCTTGCTCTTGACAACACGAAAGTAAATTTGGATAGCTGGCACGAACAGCAGAAAATCTAAAATTATATAGATACTTCATAGTTCCGAATATTCACATGATGTTCAAGACGTAATCATAAGCAGCATTCGAAAGAACATGATCTACTAGTGGTACTAATAAAGTAAGAGGAGCCAAGATAAGGATCAGACCTGGAAACCTCGAGCATCAACCCTGACTACTCCCAAAAAACTACAGAACAGACAACATATCTCTCTCTCTTTTTTCCCATACCCAGCTACTCTGGCTCTTGCTTTTACAGAAAAGCATCCAGAGGATGAACCAAGCATCCAAGTTTTCCGGCACCCTGGGCTACCAAGGGCTAGCAGAGCCAGATAATCCTTCTTGGTGGAGACTACTAAAGGCTGATCTCCAAAAGCAAAACGAAAACCAGTTAACCCGATGAGAACATATCTACAGCCGGGAGGGAGACACAGGAGAGCCCTGGGTAGCTTAAGCATGGTCCTACTCAAATATATGCATGATGGCTTCTGCAGATAGTTCCTCCTGCAGCAACTTTACTACCTGGATAAGTGTCTCCGCCTCATGCAACTCATCTGAAGTAGCATTTTTAAGTTCTCGCTCTATATCTGCGATGTCGTGAGAACTATTTGCAATAGCGCTTGCTGATCCAGTGGGTACAACACCACCACAATTTATATTGTTCCAGGCCCTCTTGTGTTGTTGGTTGCCCTGCTGGATAAAGCGATGTTGTGATTCCGTATGATCATTGTGCTCATCAGTGTCCATCTTCCCATCGTTCAGAGTGGAAGACAATCTCTGTCTAACGCTGTTGCCCACGCCCACATCATCATTCAGCGTTACGGCGCCCAGCTGTGAGCTCTGCACCTCCATGGGTTTCGTCCCAGCCCGAAGAATGGCTGTCTTCACCCAGGCACCCCCTTGCAGGGCAGCTTGGAACGTGTCAGACTTGAACAGCTGTGGCAGCTGCACCAGTATGAGTCTCTGAAGGTAGATCCCGAAATACGAAACTTTGTCATCCCTCTTTGGCAGCTCAAGAATCTCATTCTCGACTAGATCCCACATCAGCTTACCCCAGTCAACCTTTTGCGCCGACCCCGCCTTTACCTCCCGCATCGCGGCCGACACAATCAGCAACGTGTCACGCCACTGGACCCGGAGGCACATGTTGATGAACTGCTCGGCGGCGCGGGTAACGCCGGGAGGGAGATCCCCGCGCTGAGCCGTGGGGAGGAGGGAGACCGCGCTGAGGAAGGACCTGCGGTCGACACTGACGCGGATACCCAAGACGCAGCTGCAGCGCTTCTTCGGGTCGTAAGAGGCGATGAGCTGGGAGACGAGGGACGGTTGGGGGCCACCAGTCGAGAGTTGGAGCCGCGCGACGTCGAGGAGGCCGAGGTGGCGGAGGGGCGCCTCGAGGTCGCGGTCGTAGGCCCAGCCCCGTAGAGAGGATGGAAGCTGGTAGATTCGGAACTGGGCGGCGACGCTCTTGGTGGACGGCGGCGGTGCGGTTTTCTTGGTGGTGGTCGGGCGAGGTTGGGTAGGGATTTTGGGGGGTTCTTGCTGCTTGTGTTGCCTGGTGAGGCCCTTGGTCGGCGGCATTGTGGCTAGGGTTTTCTTGGTGGTGGTGTTGGGGGAGGTTGGAGGCTAGGGATTTGGGGGGAACTCGTCCTTGTGGCTTGTGCTGCCTGCTGAGGATGGGTGACAGAGGCGGCGGCGGCGGTGGTCGGCGTCGGACAGACGCGGGGAGATGGGTGAGAAGCTCCGTGCGAGTGATTATTATGGATGCATTTCACCGGCCCGGCCTGCACTTCAACACCGGCCCAGATAGCGAGGAGATAGACGGATTAACCGGAAAGAAGATAGACGGCGGCATTGTGGCTAGGGTTTTCTTGGTGGTGGTCACTAGATTATAACTACTATATTAAACCTCAACCACTTCGATTTTTCTCATAATTTTGGACTCTTTTTGGAATTAACGGTGAGCAGACACGTACACGATTTAAATGTTTTGGTTCTCGTGGTGTTTCTTCGTGTGCAGTTTGGGTGCACTCAGCAGATTTTGTGGGAGGTGGAGTTTGATGCAATGCCGCCATGTGTCTAGGCCGGTCCGTGCTCCTTTCTTTTGCTTTGCTGGTAAGATATCTTGGCTGTTTAGTGGTGTAGCTATAGCTGCTACGTACTGGTTTGCAGCACTGTGCTTCTGCACTGTTCTTGTTCTTTAGCTGTTGTTTAATTTTGGTGGGATCCATTTTACGATCGTGGTATACCTCCACAAGCGGCAGCTGGCTAATTAGTTACGCGTGGCGTTCTTGAGGTGAGTTGCTTTTAAGTTTGTCTTTCCTACCATGATCTCATCGGTCAAAGCGGTGGCATGGTATCCATCCCACACCTCTTCTTTTTCTTTCTTTGGCTTTTCTTCTTCAGCGCGGTGTTGCTCAATTCCCCTCGCCTTCCCTCTCCTCAATTCATCCATCCTCTCCCCCGGGTGACTCATCGTCATCACCGGCGAAGCCATTTACGGCAGCGAGAGCAGACATGATACTCACCGGCTCTCCACTGTCCGATCTGCCCGTGGACGGCAACCTCTTCTTTTTCTCTGGTCTGAATCCTAAAGATAGAGCAGCGGCGGTTGGTGGGAATCAAACCCCACATATTGGTGAAACCAGGGCCATCATTGACCATGGAGTGCCCCCGCAGTGCTACCTCGCGGACGGGGTGGGGTCGCCCACATGGCTACCACGCTGCCGACCAATCTGTGGGGCGCGGGAGAAGCTGCGGCGTCCTTCGGTCCTTGCATTGGTCGCGAGAGCCGAAGATGGATTCAATGGAGGAAGAGGAGGGAACCGGAGCACGTCCTCTGCCGGACCCGGTGGCGACGGGGGCGGCGGGAACACGAGCGCGCCCACCTGGGGCGCCGACGCCGGTGGAGTGGCGAAGAGCGCCGTCGTGTGTCTCGCCGCTGCCGTAGTTGGGGAGCGCAGCGCCGACATTCCTGAGCACGGCCTTCCGGCCCGCGTGCGCACCCGACAACGCGTGCCGCGCCTCGACGGTCGCCCACAGCCGGTTCTTCTGCTCCCGGCACGACGCCACCGCGCCCTCCGCGTTCTCCTTGGACTGCCCGCACCCCATCGCGCCCTCAACCTCTGAGCGGCGAGGTTGAGGACATGTGCACGCAGGAGCAGTTTGGTCTGCTCTGGTTTCCTTGGCGCAGGGGTGTGCGTTATGGGGATTCCCACGGGGAAGGGAAGGCCTCAAGCGCCGCCATCGCCAAGAGCTGTGGAGCGCCGCCGATGCCGCCATCCTATGCGACCCTGTGACTGGGAGTTCGTGCCGCTGCTGGCCGAGGGCCAAGGTGTGCCTCGCGCTGGGAGCCGCCTCCGCCGGTTTGTCAGGGTTGGGGCGCCCTTCTCCTTAGGCACCTCAGTGTGTTGGAGAAATCGAGCTGGCTGGCTCGGTCCGCATCTCCGGCATCTGCTGCTGCATCTAGCCGATCCAACAATACTTTTCCTTGATTTGCATCAGGTATTGTGCTTCGTCCACGCTATTTTCTTGCCACGGTTTTAATTTCTCCTTAAAATGTTGTTCATGTGCTGCTGCATCTAGGGTTCCTCCTTTGGTCGTTGTGGCTGCTAAGCGTGGTTCTGGTCATTGGGAGTGGCACCTCCCCTTCTTTGGCGCACCTATGCTTCCTTCTGCGACAGATCAGGGCCTATCTGGATTGCTTGGTAGGTCTTCATTGCCAATTGTGAGTTCTGGTTTCAGTTTATGCAAGTTTATGGACTTCTCCGTTTTTACTTACGACCCCCGCTTAGCTTTCAATTGCCATGGTCTGCTGAAATGATTGATTTGTTCAAATGTAAGGTTCTTCGGATGAATCGTTCCCAAATATAATTTCATTATGTCTTCTTCTCACAATATTTTAGGTTCAACTTGCAAAATATTATTCAGCATGATTTTAAGCAATTTATATGTTGGAAGGCCGCTCATGAAAAGAAGATGTTCAAATTAACAGTTGGGAAATTTCAATTGCAGGTTTATAGAAAAAACTAGAGATTAATTATAACATATACTTTTTAATCCAAGAGTACCTAGGAAATGTAATTATAACATATGATATATCACAATTTTTTATACTTTTGTTTAGCAGGAATATTAGCAAATCAGAATTGCCGGTAGTGGAGTAGTACGAATTAACAGTACAGTACCGACCAGGTTTCCTGTTATGTTTACTGCATTGCATTTTGAGTAATTTCAGATCAACCAATGTTTATTATTGATATCGAACTTTTTGCTAGCCTTTTAGTGGCTCCTAATATTGGTGCTCTAAGGCGACCTCCTTGCACACTTCGAAGTTCATTGTTGCTTATGCTAAATGGGTCAGACGCAGTAACGGGAGGTTTTTGTTTGATTTACTGTGGTAATACATCCGAGTGGCCATGTATAACTCCGAACTTTTATGGCCAAGTGATTTCCTTTTTTTCACCTTCAAAATGGCGGTGTAGTTCTAGATGTAGTAAAAAATATTGTTGGAACACTTTTGCTCAATTCAACTCCTACAAATTGATGCCATTTTGAAAGATTGTTCAATGCCAATTGCCAAAACCGTGTGTATGTATAAAATGCAACTCTCTGTTCTTTTATTGTAATCTATATCAATAAATTATATCTCTGTTCTTCTTTTATTGATAACTAACTTCGACATACTCACAGTCCAACTAAGAAATCGATATTTATTTTGTATTTGTGAATACAGGTATTGTAGCTGCTTGAGTTTGGGTAGTTCAGCTAGATGGAACAGTGGGCTTTCATTGTTGTAGATATTTGAGTTTGACTATGCAGTCCCACCGATGGGCAAGCAGGCAGGCACCTGACAGTTGCTATGCCAGCCACACCATATTGGTTCCTCTCGATCAGCGTTGCTCTATATTAAGAGGTGAGATACTCATTTTTAGATAAGAGAATGGGAAAAAGACCAAGCATAGACCCATTATGTTGATAACTCATTTATCTAAGATTAATAGATTTCTTCAAACTCTTTGATGGTTTGTTGGCCTCTTTTATTTCCATGACCTAACAAGCTTGAAGTTCGGACTGCGGTGTTATTATAAGAAATAGAATCCAGCATGATTATTGTGGTTTGCCCTGGTAGAGTGAAAGAAAATCCCTGCTCTGTCCTCTACACCTTGGTCATACACATAGAATAGGTGATTTACTAATGTTATCAATATTTAAAGAAGCTTTGTCTTCACTTACTTATTCATCTCTGCGCACCATGTTACCTTGCACAAACTGTATTATCATTTTATAGAGACGGAGGTCACCAGAATTGTTAGCCAGGCCCTGTTATTGTCGACCAATTCTAAGATAGGAAATTTTGGAACACAGTAGCACCTGACACATGCTAGGTTGTTGTGTCTTGGCAGTTCTGAATCGCTTGATGCATTACGGTTTATTAAATGTTTGTTACTACAAACAAATTGGCAAAGGACAAGTATGTCTTCATGCTAGCATACCTCCCCTTTATAAAGCATAAGTTTGTGGTACTACTAGCATTACCTGAAACTCATGCAACCTTTTTGAGGCCAAGAATTTAGTAATCACCTATGCGATCGAGAAAATAAATCACCAATTCTATACAAATAAATGAATCAACAACTTTGTTTCGTGATTTTTGGCCAAAAGTGGTTGGCACAGTTTACCTTACTCAAAACTACCCTTGCAAGCTAGCTATGTCAGATGTTCTCCTAGGCCCTTCATCCATAGAACTATATATACACTTATCCTTAGTCTTTGGGTGGAACCTACAGAGAGGAGACGAGCAAAGAAATCTTTGCTATTCCCATAGTCTCTTTTTGATGGGTGGATGAGAAGCGAAGGGAAAAACACATGAGAAAACCGAACCAATTCCCTTCACCATTAGCTCAAGTTCTCTAACAAGTAGCTTGCTACAAAATATGAAAATGAGTGGCCAAGATTATTTGGTCTGCAGTTGATTTTTTTTTTGACTTAGTAAAGCAATTTTGTATTTCTAATTTCTCTGACCATACAGACTTCAATTTGTGTATATTGGAACCAATCTATTCTACCTTTTCTCATTTTGACTGATTTCTTGCCGTTAAATAAACTGTACTAGCTATGCAAACAACATTGCTCAAAGATGTGTCAAAAAAGGTATATCGCAGGAAACTTCTTGCGCGTTTAGGTTGAATATGTGAAAATAGAGACAGATACTGGATAAATTGTATGTGAATATATGAATTATGTGTCGCCATGATAGTTTGCCAGGTACAGATTACACAAAATATCTTTACTTCGATTTTCCTTCTTAAAGAGTAACTATTGTTTGGTAGATTCTATCCCAAAGAAGTTGGAGTTTATAGCACATATGTACTGCCTCATGAACCATTTAGTAAAAGGGTAGTACTATATATCCACTTGTATTTACTTCTATATGCTGTCCTGAAGATAGTCGTCTATTTTCAGGAACCAATGATATATGGTTTGGAGAGCACATATGTATTGGGTTGTTGATGTTATAATATTTGGCCAGAGATGATCCAAGGTGACATTATAATTTGATCTATTGTGAGTTTATCAATCAATGTTTCCATATTTTATTAAATGGTCTATGGTGCTTACTTTTCAATCGAGTTTTTTGTTCTGGAAAAAAACATTGACTGAAATTGTCAGATCCTATACTTGTATTGTATTATCAGTTAACTGGCGATTTATTACTTCACTTTATTTGTACTAAAACAGTGCTACAAATTGGAGTTCGTGCCGTCCATACACATGTATTTCCTCATAAACCAATTGGAAAAATAGATGTAATATCCATGTGTATATACCATCATTCATCACAAAATAACAGTGGCTCAGACCTCGATAAACATGCTCAGCGCTCAGCGAATATGAGTGATCTGTATTGTGTACTGCCTACCAAGATGCCAACTACCATACAGATCATGGTACTCCCAGCGCACTTGACAAATTCAACACCGAATTCAGCGGACACTGAATGCAAGCGCCATTAAAGTTTGTGTTAGCCTGTGCTCTCTTCGCTATTTGATAATTGTCTGGTTGTTGCCTCATGTGTAACCTGTTTTTGTTTCTTTTACCTTCCATTCTATTTCTGTTCTTATGTGCAAATGTTGTTTCACCTGCACAGTGTAATCTATGTATTTTATTCTTGTTGTATTTCTTCTGGTTGCTGGTTTGGTTCAGTGTCATGCAATTGTCTCTGAACAATAAGAAGATCAGTTCCGTGCATTAGATTTCGTGGCCATGTAGAACAATAATCTATTCATTTCTAAATGTGTTTATGATTGCTTATCTCCGTTTTCTATCACATCTTCATGCCACCGTTATAATTAACATGGAAGCACACCCTTTATTCTCCAGCTCTAGGCTACCTCTATGGCGCGGCGTGCCGCTGCGCCTGTCCTTGCTAGTACACTATATAAAAGGTGAACAGATTTGCGCTTCCGTGTTGATTGGAGATGTACAATTTCTGGTCGTTTACCTTCATCAATTAAATGACACGTACCCCCTTATTTATCACCACGTTCGGTTGTTAGTTTCCTTCGTTTTTTTATGGGACGATTGGGTGACCGGCTACCGGCTGAGCAACTCCTTCGTTTTCTTTTCGGCAATCAGCGGTCAAAGCGGTGCGGCCCCACCCTGGAATAATCTAGGAACTCCAAGATTCAGGATGCCAAAAAAAACACACGACTTCTCTGTTTCTCCCAATCGCTGCATCCCATGTCCTCACGCGGAGGAGGCCGTTCTCCTCTACCTCCGACCATCCCTAGCCATGAGGTGCGCACAGAGGCAGCCCAGGCTTCCCTTCTCTCCCCTACCAAGGCAGGCATCGGCCGGCCTTCTCCCCCTTCCAAGTCTGCGGGCCACACAGGGGAGTTCGACGCCCCCGTCTCCTTCCCAAGGCGGCTAACAACGAGGAGGAGGGCATGGGCGCCCTCCTCTACCTCCAGAGGCAGCGGGGCCATGGGAGGAGCTGACAGGAGGAGCAAGGCGGAGGACATCGGCACCCTCCTCTCCCTCCTGAGGCAGCACGGCTATGGGAGGAGCCGACACAGTGGGTGCTCCCTTTCGGATGCATTGCATCGCCGTCCGTGTCGTGACTCTCTCTGTATCTCTTTGAGGCTGCGACTTCTAGGGAATTTTGCATCTACAGAACATGGTAAGAATACTCTTTGTTTCTTGCCAAAATATAAAATCGTGTACTTTTTTTTTGTACATGGAAGACCGACTATTCCCTTTTAAGACTCTTGCAGCAGTGGCTGAAGATACAAAGAGAAATATCCACGGTTGCTCCAACTTTATTTCGCAAAGGGTGGACCGTGCGAACATGAATAGCAACTGTGTTTTTTCCGATTCAAACAATGTGTCACTGTTAATCCTATCTGAAGTACCTGCTGATGATTTCAGTAATGGCTTTATTGTGTACCAGTTGTGCTCTTGCATCCACTTAATGGTTCACATGTCTTCAACACTACATGACAGCTCCTGACACGATTTTTTCAGATATAGTACTGTCAGGATTTTTCTATGGAGGAGCTTCCGTGTGAATCCAAATTGCTAATTCTCGGTTGAAGGCATATAGTTTTTGCTCACTACTATTGACTGTCAATGGTTTCTTTTTTGCTAAATCTCCGTTGAAAGTCATATAGATTCTACTTGTGAATACTTTTGATTAAGTATGTATTTTTTTCTCTATTTTTGCAGGCGTTGCTACAGATATGCAGAGGGATAAACTGTGCAGTGACATACCAATCTGCAGTTCAATTTACAGGTTTGATCTTTTTTCAATTGACATTACACAACTACGAGGTTTTCTGATTTATATATATCCACAGTGCTTTACATATCAGATGGTGTTGGTGCTCAGAGATATTGGCTTCATTTTTGTTCTGACTCTTAGATTTGGGGAATTTCATTGGTATTGCAAATTGTTCATATGAGTGCTACTCTTACCTATCCGTTTCACTCTTTCTATTTATCTATTGCCCATCTTCTAACTCACTCTTTCGACCTGATGTCTCTTCTACAGCTGATTTTCCTGTCTCGAGCTCATCTTCCATTTTGCTTCTCGGATCGACCTCCTCGAGCTTTTGAGATTCAGTCTTGACGCTCAACTATATTTATTCCTCACGTCTTTGTGAGTAAGTACTGCTTATACGTTTGTTTCTTCCATGAGTTCCCATGCTGGAAATTTTTGTATGCAACCACATTCTTCTTCTACCATATGTACTCAGATGTATACTTCACACTTCCTTATCTGTTTTAGTTTCTCTAGCAAAGTTTATGCGGACAAAAGTCTATGCAGGTTGCGTTCTTCCCAATATCATGTTTTTCTCACTAAAATAGATAGAATTTTGATGTGCTATTACCTTTTTATTATCTAATTCTTGCAATTCACCCACTTTTCAATGGCACATTTAGGATTTAGTTTTATTTGCTTCTTTGTTATTTGCATAGGTGCGGCCAAACTTTTGTAGTCTTTCAGCTTTTACATTGGCTGCTCACCTTTACTGTTTCTCTATCTTACTTTTACTTTTCCTTTTCTTTTGTTTGTTGCTAGAACCATGGGAGATGAATTGGTTCACCTAAGAAGCATATTTGTTGGTCAGCAGGTACATCTCACTCTAAGAAAATTGCCTCTGCAAATATGGCCAAGTAATATAGTGGAACAGGTGATGTCTCCATACTGTGAATTGGAGTATATTGTTCGTGAGACAAGGGCAATGGATGATCTATCAGATTTTGCCAGAAAATCATGACAATAGCAGATCAGATTGCCACTAAGGTTCCAAAGAATAGTTCAGCAGAGGGTGCCACCCTGCAGAACACACCTGTGTTTATTTGTTAATAGGTACACAGTTATGTTGCAAAAAATCCAGTACCTCCATGGGGTCACAAGAAGGTACAGATATAAGAATGCAGTTAGCAGCGTATCGGCAAGTCATGTGGTGTATCCCGTGGAGTGTTTCATTTCACCAGGAATGTTTGATGTGGAGGCTACCCAGAAATATTCTTCCGCGGTAGTTCTGCATCCTAAGCCAGATACCAACTTTGCAGATCTACAACATGTATGTGGATTTCTAAAGGATAACCTGCATGCTCGGTTCCGGGTGAAGCGGCTAAATGATGTAGCAGTTTTACTCTATTTTGATCAAGATAACCCCTACATGTTCGTATATGAAATGTCTGTTTCTTTTGAAGAATGGATTCACTATGGAGAGCTTGAGCTCATTCAGTGGACACCTGAGTATGGATCTGGATGTGTGGAGCAAGAAAATCATTATGGATCAGGTGACTTCTTTTTACTATTTTGCCTGGTAAAACAGTTACTACAGTGATAGACAATAGTTCATCAATACTAGGTGATGCACCGCATATTGTGTTACTGCTGAAGCTATACCAAAGATGCTGCAAGTTAAGGTTCTGCCATCGTACCTAGCTGATTTAACCCAGATACATCCAGATAGCTAGTGCAAGTGTCATGTACTCCATTTGTTCCTATATGTTGATGCCATCATGGATGGATCTCTTCCTGTTTAGGTGTTGCCATGGTAACCTCTTAGACTCTACTTTACTTTGATATTTCTATTAAAATGCACAAATTCAGAGCTGACCGTATATATCAAATTGCAGGTTCAAGCGTGTATTCAGTGGTCTATCTAAAAAAAACGTAGTTCCTGTTGATTGTTACTCGGTTCAAAAGCTATGCGCAGAAGCCCAAGACCTAAAGTCCCTTAATGCACCCAGTTCAAATAGGAAGCACATGCAGCCAGTGTTAGTTTCCTGTACGTTTTAAGGCAGTAGAAAAGGCATAGAGGCACCCCTTAGTTTTCTGCAGATTTCCAGGCGATGACCTGACAACTACTTCCGACTGTTTGTTCAGCATTGTGTGTTATCATGCATATCATTGGTATAGAAATATGTAAAATGTTCGTTTTTTCCTGTTCCTGTTTTATGTGCTGATTATCATTGTTGTTGACAACACATAGCACGGCACGCTGATGCTAGGGTTCAACTCAATAAATCTGCACCTCACGGTTCTGACCTCTGAGGTTTCAGCCATCTAGAGGACCTAAAACCGCCTAAGCAATCTTATTTACCGATCGTGAGTAGGAAGGTTGTGATGAGTAGAGCACAGACAAAGCAGAATACTCATGTATTTCAGTAAATAATCGGCTACGCTTTTTTTTTGCTTCAATTTTAGTTGCCAATCAGGCTGCTATCACTAAAATCAACGAAGTCAGGAAGCTGACGATTTCTGCTTCAGTTCGTAATTTCCAGCCACGGTACTACCGAATTAATTCACCAAATTGAACAAACAAATGGCATGGTTCAAGGAATTGAAGCTACTCTCTCCCTCTACTCTTTCCACTTCAGATTCTTTGAAACAGTAACTTTGATTCGATCCTATCCAGTAGCTAGAGCAAAAATAAGCAGTATTGTTAAGGCACTAGGAGAAAAGATAACATACCTACCACTGGTGCCTGAATCAGCGCTGTCTCATGGTCTTGCTAGCTCGCTGGTCGCCCTGCAGCGGACAAGAGCGCACGCAGCTGCTCCAGCAATGCCCATCGCCCCAACTCGACAAGGAGCCCGCGCTGTCGGCGTCGGCACCCCCAAGCTAGACCGCGCAGCAGCTACGCGGAGTCTGGATCCGCCGCACTGCCGTCGGCAGCGGCGACATTGAAGAAGAAACGAGCAAAGGGCATGCTGCCCAGGAAGCTGGTGGCCGGCCACTCATCTCCGTCCCCCTTCTACACCTCCCCAACATTTTAGTTCCCCAGATAGCTTTTTTTTTCTTTTCCTGTTTCTGTCCCCATCTCCGTGTCATGTACGAGGAGTATCATCAGACTGACCCGTTTACATGTGGCCGCATTGGCTGCCTCGACCCATTTATAACAGCCTTCTTCTATCCTTACCCGAGTAAACTACTGTTGAAGCAGTCCACCTATAGCTAGCCCAGTAAAATTCTCTAAACTCATACAACGGGGGCTACATTCGCTATGCCTTCCATGCGATGCGACGCAGACAGCACACCCAACCTCTCCAAGACCAAGAAGGAAGACAATCATTATCCTTTTATCTGACAATACGGACGACGTGGAGCGTACTAACGAGTTCCAGATCGACCAATGTAACAACACGAAGCTGATTTTGAGAACCATCAAGGGAGCCACTCTAATCTTTAGGCCCCACTCCTCATAGTAGCCACATCTGCTGTGTAGTTTTGCTAGAACATGCAGAGACACCGTCTCACTTAGATCAGTGTAGTATAAATCGGTGTCCTGAAAAATAGTTTAGTAGCAAATATATCACCTCTCTCAACCTTTACTTAGGAACTAAACCGTATGGCATCCACCATGTAATGTTGTACATATGTATGCTACTACTAGGATTAGAACTAAATTGTTGTTACCTATTTCCTTCCGTAATATAAGCCATATATTTTTTTAAAGTAAAATAACATAAATTTTGACAACGATTTTAGAAAAAACTACCTTGAAGCTTCGCGCATAGAACAGTCTACATACAACACTACCATTGCCGCTTGGGTGTTAGGCCACAGGCGCGGCGTGCCGCCGCGCCAATGCCTCCTACTATTAATTTATCTCTGCACTGATTCTTACACTATGACTTGTTAAACATCTGAACTGCCTGAACAGTCAGTCAAGTAACGAGACTCTTCTGACGCATTATGAATTCATGATTCCCACAAAGAAAAACGATTATGCAGAGCCACCAAGGGATTTTGAGTAGGCCAGTTACCATCCACCTCATAATAAGTGTTACACTCTCTTTAATTTTTTTCTCAAACCACATTTTTTATTCTCTGATAATGACATTATAATCACTAGAAATTAGTTTCCTCTGCACGGAACATTCTGAACTTTAAAAATCTGAATTGCATCGACAGTCAAGTGGTATATATTCCTCTATTTTTTTCTATATCATGTACATGATCCCCCACATATGACCGCGGCGGCGAAGACAACGACCCTATTTTATTTTTCTGGAGACACCTACAAATAGTCAAGGAATCGAGATGGTCGAGGGCATCGCCGGCCGGGTTGTAAGCGATAATGGTCGAACATTCAATCAAGGTAGGCGAGGTCGATCGATATAACACTAGTAGAAAACATGCCTTTGGTCCAAAGCCCCTGGGAACTTTAGTCCCGGTTTAAAAACGAACCCGGACCAACGGGTGGCATTAGTCCTGGTTCAAACAGCGCATGCTTTAGTCCCGGTTCGTTTGGAATACCAACCGGGACTAAAGGGGTGGCGGCAGGCTACCACTGGGGCAAAACCCTTTAGTCCCGGTTGGTATTACCAGGACTAACCTTTAGTCCCGGTTGGTGTTACCAACCCGGACTAAAGGTTTTCTAGGTTTTTTTTGGCTCCCCACGCACCTTCACACACCCTCCCCCCCCCCCCCCCCCGGTGGATCGCCTTTTTTAGCTTTGTAAAATATAAAAGAAAATAATAATAAAATATTTTGAGATTCATGTATGTTACGCAACCTACTATTAGTGAAAATTAACAAATTTGAATTTCGATTTTTGCAAATTTTATTTGGAAAAAGGTAAAACAGCTTTTCTGGTTGCATACGACGTCAAAAAAAGTATAATATACCAAAATGATCGTGGAAAAAAAGTTACATCCGAATTCATCAGGGTTTTACCCGGTTAGCTAATTTTTAGATTCTTAAAATTCCAAATGGGAATATGAAAGCAGGAATATTTTAGTTTTTGCTAGAAATTCAAGATTTCATATTTTTCAAAATTTTAAATTAATAATTGCATCCTACATAAAAGAATACTATTACTTCCAACCATAAATATTAACCATAAAAGGTTAGCCAAGTTTTTAATTTTCAAATTTTCAGGTTTTAGGTTTGGCAAAAAAAATTTAAAAAATTAGAAAAAATAAAATAATAAGAATTAAAAAGTTAATGCTTATTTATTTATTCAAGATTATTAATACATCATTTCTTTTGTGTATTAAAATAATTATTTGAAATTCAAACAATAAAGAAGTGTGACATCAACCAACATGTTAATAGGATTGATATGATATTATTATCAATAACATGCAATTTAGAAGTTAAGCGTGCTAGTGCTAGAGTAGTGAGAGGTTGGGTGACCGAGCGGGAAGTTTGACCACAAGTAAGTAATTTGACTAGATAAAGTGTAGTTAGAGACTAAACTTGTCAAATAACTTAAATACTAGAAATTCTGTAAAAAAAATAGAAAAAAGAGAGAGTGAAAAATAATTAGAAAAACATATGGATAATTTTTTTTAACAAAATAGCCTTAAGTCTCGGTTTGTATTACAAATCGGGACTAAAGGCCGTTCGCCCCGGCGCACACCAGCCGCCCAACCGGGACTAAAGGGGAGGGCATTTAATCTCAAATAACTAGTTCTGGTTGCAAAACCAGAACTAAAGGTGCATATGAACCGGGACTAAAGGCTCTTTTTCTACTAGTGTAATCACCAATCGGGACAGGCGAGCAGGGTCGATCGAGTGGTCAAAGATTACCATGTCGGTAGTTGTCGGCATGAACCAGAGAATGTGTGTCCAATACAAGGTACTGGTACAAAAAATACATTGCCTCGCACTTAGATGAGATGTAGAAAAAGAGGTAGGTGTTGTGAATTGCACTCACTCTTACCTAGCGCGATAAACTAGAGCAAATATTTTTTTCCCCGGGCTTCTACATGTAGATAACGATATAGGGAGGTCTTGATTATGAATCAAGCAACAATCGCCTACATGGAAGCATGGTGTTGAGGTTGTTCTCATCATATGAGGTTCTGAGTTGAGGCATCTTGTTTTGTCAAAAGGGGATGGAACGATGCCGGCATGAACTATATATAATGACGCTAGATTTTAGTAAAATCTCATGTCGGGATACAAAATCAGTAACTATGATTGCATGAACCACTCACTGGTAGAAAAACGGGCTTTAGTCCCGGTTCGCAACTGCCATTAGTCGCGGTTGCGCAACCGGGACTAATGGGGGTGGACGGAAGCCTCTTTTTCTACTAGTGACTGTTGGTGGAGATGTGGAATTCACAAACACATCCGGTAGAAAAAGAGAAAGAGAAGAATGCATGCATGCATTGACTAGATATACTTGGACTCTATATTCTCACAATAAAATGAATTGTGGCACACACGTCTATACTAGCTACTAGTGGCCAAATACATGAGCCACTCTCGCTACCGGATTGAGGTGTTCTTCGGATCGTTCTCACAAGAAAATGAATTATTTGTCATTTTTTTATATGAACTTCGATTGAGGTATTCTTCGGATCGTTGGATTCGTATGAACGAGGGATACAACACTACGGCATTATATCTTAAATATAAGATGGTGGAAAAGTATCACTTTTCCCAAACCTCATATGACTAAGTGTGGTGCTTGTAACTTTTCCATATTATATTCTCTTGGTCCCTTTTTGCCTTCTTTTATCATAATTGTCCATACACCTACACATATGTGAAAGATAAGGAAACGTAATAAAATCGTACTAAAACTACTTATGCATAATAGGTACTACATGCATCCCAAAGCTTAAGGCTTTTCGTTTTTTGAAAAGTCAAACCAAATAAAGTTTGACCAAACTTTTAGAACAATTTATCAACAAATATGTTATTTTGTAGATACCATATGAAAATATACTTCATTGTATATCTAATGATATTGATTATGTATTTTGGATGTTAATGATTTTTGGTAAAAACTTAGTCAAACTTGACATAGCTTGACTTCCTAAAAATAGTACAAGCCTTAAGCTTTAGTATGGAGGTAGTATATTTGTAGCTAGATGGAACATGAGATGAGTAACAATATGATTGTTTTGTATGCTTAAATATGCATCATATTTGGACTCATTAGGCGCCTCGTGCCACGTAGGATTAGGCGTGTGGGGCCATCCTGGCAGCGAGAGTAGCCGCCTATCACGATTAAATGCCCGCGTGGAGAAGGCTAGTCGTCGTCTTCAATGGGCGCGACACTTCTCGAGGCGACGACGTGACAACAATGCGATGGGACGCCACCCGCCAGTTCCATGCGGAGATGGAATAACACACCTCCGCGTACTATAAAACTATCGTCCCTCCCTATCTCTGCCCATTCCAACGTTCCCCTCATCCATCAAACCCTAGACGCCGCTGCTATCTCTTCTCCACCGCCATGGCGCATAGTCACGTGGACGCTGGCAGCGGCACCGACATCGGCGAAGATAGGACACATAACTTCAACCTCGATGAGGCGGAGATGTTTCACCGAGCCCGAATGCTCGTGCCTCCGAAGTACCACATCCTGCACGTGTGGCATTTGTCGAACACCAACAGGGGTGGGGCTCCACGCGCCCATCGAAAAGTGTCGGGCGCAGATGACGCCGTAGCAGCGCGCCTAGCCGAGGTGGTTGCCTACAAGCCGCGACTAGGCGGATGTGTTCCAGCGGGAGTGCGAGGCAGAGATCGCCAGGTTTGCCGGCCCCAACTCCGTCCGGTTCAACCGCCTCGGCTAGCAAGTGTGGTGGTTAGGGTGTGGCGTTGATGCTACGCTCGTCGCATATGGCTACCGCCCGCGGCAGCCTGTGGAGGCTCCTCACCGGCCGGTGTACTACCCGGTGGCCCTGTTGATCTCTCCCGCGACACTTTTAGGATCGTCGCGCTTCGGCTCCAGCTCCAGCGGCCGACAACGATCGGCGCCGTACCTTATGCTGAGATAGAGCGGAGGAATCTTCATCCGCGATGAGGCTTGGTCGTCGTCCTCGACACCGGCGCCCCTCTGTCCAAAGAAGGAGCTGACAGCGAAGAAGGAGGAATCACATTATGCCGCCTCACGGTCGCTTGTACCTCGGCCGCCGCAGGGCGCCGATCCTCCCGACCCAGCAGCCGCAGCCGGAGAAGAAGTGGTGGGAAGTGGAGCTAGAATGCAGGCGTATGCTTGCGGCACCAACGATACATAGGATGCGTCGGGGCAACATCTGTTGTTGCAGTGGTCGTTCAACAAGGACGTGCTGACGGCGAGCGACAGGCAGGCTGGTGGCCGGCGATCGACATCAACAACATCATCGACCTCGACGAGCCTGGTCCTACTCCAGCACCGGCACCGGCACCTGAAGTGAAGAAGGAGGACTCTTCCGAGGACTTTGAGTTCGACTCGGACGACGACAGTGGCAACGACACCGACAACGCCCTTGACTTCAGCGCCTTCGACGGTTAGTTTTAGCTTTTTAATCTTTCAGTTATTATTTTGCAAACTTTGTATGAATTCTAATGAAATCCAACGTTTCACGCGAATTCAAACCCTATAAGCTATTGGGAGCCTAGGTTTGGGAGTCGCTGGTGTATGCACCCTCTTTCCAAATTAGGGAGCAGGTACCGGCGGCTCCAATAAAACGCTGCCGGCTTACTATAATTTATGCATAAGAACCTTAGATAAAACTAGCTAGCATCTACTGAAACTCATGCACAGAGTTTTTTTTTACCGAAACTCATGCACAGAGTTAGCTAGCTAGGCAAGTGGCCGGCTGCTCCACCATGTCCCATGTGCATGAGCGGGTGGCGCGGTGGCCTGCTGCTCGGGCTGGCTGGTGGTGGTAGGTGGAGTCAAACGGTGAGATATACAACAGCGAACGGGTGAACAGAGACAAGAACCGGATGTAGCAACAGCCGGTTGTTGCGAAGAGTTTCCAGTTAGAAATCAAAAGCAGAAGTTCCCGCGCTAAAAAAGAAAAGAAATCTCAGAAACAGAAGGGAAGGCGGCCACGATATAAGTGGCTTATTGGCTATGCAATGCAAACGACTTGTAAGCCCCACAAATTTCCAGCAGTGACCATACATCAAGACGTCTAAAGTCGTAGTACTTGGTAGTACAAATAAACCTACACGGCCGGTGTGGTTAGCCATTCCTCCATCCTTCATTCCATCTCCTTCAATCGGGCTTCGGGCACTCAATCTCAAGTTCCTAGCCATGGCTGCCGAAACCTCCACCTCATGCTTCAGCTTCCTCGCGCGAATCCCCAAGATCCTCGCCCCCTGCATGCTCTTCGCGGTCGTGGGCATCCTCAGCCCCGCAGTCAGGTTCGTCTACGTGAACCCGCTCACGGCCGAGATATCGCGCCATCTCAGTGAGATGGCGGAGCACACGGAACCTTCGAGCGCCGAGCACGCCAGGCTCGTCGAGGAAACGCGGCATGATGCTACGCAGCTCTTCATCATCTCCATCGCCCTCACGCTCATTACTCTCACGCTCGCCTTCGGCAAGCAGGTCGTCGCCCGCTTCTTCGCGGCCTCTAGCACCGCCTCCTCGTCCGGCCCCGGCGAGCGCTACTCGCTCGCGGAGCTCCTCCGCGAGGTGACCAAGTGGCATAATATGAGAGCCCCTCTCGTCACCACCGCCGCACTCGTCACCGTGGTCCAGCTCGCGTACATGACGCTCGTGGTCGTGGATAGTAACTCGGCCACCGGGATGCGCGATTACTGGTTTCTCTCCGTGCGAGGTTCTCTCTTCCTCGCCGCCTTCCTGGCCATCCTCTACTTTGGTGTCCTGGCCCTGATGGGCGCCGCCGTGGGCAGGAAGGAGTGGTCTGTGCTGGTGATGTTGACGCTCCTTCTACCGGCTCTTCTGATTCCGGTGTGCGGGGTTGTGGTCTTGTATTTGTATACGGAGCAGGTCATGGGGCTGGGGCTGTCCCTGCTGTCCGTCTATGATATTCTCCAGGGTGTGCAGGACCTGCTCTGCTTATCGGCAGCCAACGTGTACTGCTACTACTCCTAGCAAGACAAATCCATGGAACAGAGAAAGGAGACGGCGGTGGCTTAGCTTATTCTGATTTGAAGATTCATTCAAATTGTCTGCCATAAAATATATAATTTTTTCTTTGTCTCACAACATCAGATTAATCTTGAAATTTGGTTCAGAATATCAGTTTGGGAGAAAATTCAGTAAGTTGTCTACAGGAAGCAAATAGTCTCAGTTAGGCAATTGCAATATTTCATTTGTATGAGCAGTCCTTCTTGAAGTAGAAATTCTCACATTGTTCGCTTGTGATTCGACCTGGCAGCACTATCCCCAAACCGTGGCAATGGGTAGGGCATAGGGCGGATACACTATCCACATACCCGTGCCCATGAAGTCCATAGGTACAGAATTCTACTCGAAACTATATATGAGGAAGATATATATACCATCGTCTACATGGCCCCCATTGGGTAGCTCAACACAATAACATGATACATATCATTCAGTTCTAAATTTCATATCAAATTTAAATTGAACTCTGATTCATGACACAACCAACACAAATGACTTCAACTTTTGAATAATTCAAGTGGTTCAAGACTTCATACATATACAAGATTTCACGGGTTACGAACTTGTATTTATATTTTTTTGGGAATAAATATTACCTTGCGGATCCTACCAAATTCTCGCAATCAAGTGAATGGTTGACAAATTTAAGCCAAGTCAAGGTAAGTCAAATAAATTCTAAATAACAAATTGTAGAAAAATGTATCGAAGCAATAAGAAAGACAAAGAGAAAAGGTCAAGGCATGAATGCCCCAAACAAAGAAGCCATTAGGTGGAGGGACATGTGGGTTAGCTAGCCATTTCAAGACACGCAAATTAGTACTCCATAGTTCAAATAAACCTACACACTACATGAATGGCTCGAAACGCCGACGGCCAAAAGCCGGGGCCGTCAGCGCATGGGCCGGCCAGACAAGCCCACCAGAAGGGATGTTGTCGTCGTGGTGTAACAACAGATGCCATAGGATGGCTTAAGTTGGGACCGAATGTGCGCTAGAGGATCCGGGGGAGGGTTTGGTTAACAGGAATGGGATTGGTAAGAAACCGGATTGTATGGAAAAGCTTGGCCGATGGCCAGAGGTAGAAGAAAGTACGGACTACAAAACCTTCCCTTCTCTATTATCTCAGAATCTGAACCTGTTTACAGGGGTGTGCCCCCTCTCCTTATATAGGGGAGAAGGTGGCTTACAAGGGAAGAAACCCTATTGGAATCTTTGATGAGCTAAGCTACTTTATAAAGCTACTTTGGCCCACCTGGCACCGGTTATGACTTTAATCAGGGAGCGATGACCTCGTCCGGTATCTTTTACGTCATCTTCTGCTTTGGCGCCAGGGCTTCGTTTAAAGTTGTAGTGCTTCGCTCATCCTTGTCCTCTAGTCCTTGATGGAATCTTTGACCAAAGTGCTGACAGGCAACAGTGAACCCATACCGGTTTGCCGGTATCCTATGCCGGTAATCCGGTATCTTATGCCGGTAATCCGGTATCTTATGCCGGCTTCTTACCCTTCGCATCTCAGTTTCTCCTCTTGGGCATATCTCCGGCTTAGATATCACCGGTTGCTTTTACTCCGGTATACCCCTCCTGGTATACCGGATTGTTTTCATCCAACACTGTTGAACTAAGCCATCACAATCCGGTTTATTCTTTAATCCGATTTAGTTTATGCCGGTATCACCTCTTCCGGTATACCCCTTGTGTATACCGGTATCTTATGCTGGTAATCCGGTATCTTTTGTTAGAAACGACAATGTCCGGATTCCCTGTGTAAACCGGTTTCTGACTATCTTACTTAGCCAAGCTTGGCACACTCTTGACCTACCGGGGGTCATCCCCCCGACATTAGTCCCCGAAGCTGGTGCGGGTCAGCGGTACTAGCTGATGGGCCGTACCAGGTTCACTCAAACTCCATACCGGATTAGTTATTCCGGTATCTATTTTTACCGCTCCGAACATCGTCTGCGTTTTTCCAACGCTGGACCGCACCTACCCGGAACATTCATAACTTATCTGGTATCTTATGCCGGTTCTCCGGTATCTTTATCCGTGAGAACCGGCTTCTTACCCTTTAATCAATTCATCCTCGAAGAAGGGCCCTACTGCACCTTCGCCGGTTTCTTTTATCAACAAGCCTCCGTCCGCTGAAAAATTTGCATTCTCATATCATGATATTAACCAATACCGGTATCTTATGCCGGTTTTCACATGAAACCCGATGTATATACTCACAGTCCCCGAGTTTCGGGTTAAGCACGCTGTACTTGGCGCGAAACTTGCCAAAAAACCGGCATAGCCAGTCCCCGAGTTTCGGGTTAAGCACACAGTACTTGGCGCGAAACTTGCCAAAAAAAAACGGCATAGCCAGTCCCCGAGTTTCGGGTTAAGCACGCAGTACTTGGCGCGAAACTTGCCAAAAAACCGGCATAGCCAGTCCCCGAGTTTCGGGTTAAGAACGCAGTACTTGGCGCGAAACTTGCCAACGGTTAGCTCTTGTTCTCATCTCCTTCTTTTACTGGCATCTTTTTCAAACCGGCATTGCCTTCTTGGGCTCTTTTTTTTTTGCATCTTTTTCATACTGGCATATAGCCTTCTTGGGTGTTTACCGGAATAGTTTTTTGCCAGCTTGGGCATGTTTGACATTTTGCCTGCTTGGGCTTTTGTCATTTACCGGTATATAGCCTTCTTGGGTGTTTACCGGAATAAGATTTTGCCATCTTGGGCATGTTTGACATTTTGCCTTCTTGGGCTTTTGTCACATACCGGTGTATAGCCTTCTTGGGCGTTTACCGGATTAAGATTTTGCCATCTTGAGCATGTTTGACATTTTGCCAGCTTGGGCTTTTGTCACATACCGGTGTATAGCCTTCTTGGGCGTTTACCGGATTAAGATTTTGCCATCTTGGGCATGTTTGACATTTTGCCTGCTTGGGCTTTTGTCACATACCGGTGTATAGCCTTCTTGGGCGTTTACCGGATTAATATTTTACCATCTTGGGCATGTTTGACATTTTGTCTGTTTGGGCTTTTGTCACATACCGGTGTATAGCCTTCTTGGGCGTTTACCGGATTAAGATTTTGCCATCTTGGGCATGTTTGACATTTTGCCTGCTTGGCTTTTGTCAGAATGATACTCGATGAGCCATGGCAGTTGGCCATCCCAGATATGCAGTGGTTTGACTTAGTAGTCAATGCCACGTTACTTGTGATATGATGTAGCTGACTTTGGCATGATACTTTGGCCAACCGGAATAAACGGCGATCTGGGATATTAGATGATGCCATGATAAACGGCGATCTGAGATATTGGATGATGCCATGATAAACGGCGATATGAGATATTAGATGATGCCATGATAAACAGCGATATGAGATACTAGATGATGCCATGATAAACAGCAATATGAGATATTAGATGATGCCATGATATATGATGAGCTAAGAAAGCTAATGGTAGCGATGAATTCTCATCCAGAAATAGTTATGCCTGAAGACAAGGTTAGTCAATGCATATACATCATAAATATTTAACCTTAGTAGCAACTCTACGCATAGGAATGTCGGTCCGGCTTTGTCCGAGCCCGCGAGTTATTTTTCGAGCGATACCGGAGATCATATAAAAAACTAGCCGGCTAGCCCCCGGGTCGAGATGTCTCGGAACCGGGGGGAACAATAAAAGATACGCTAGAGGGTGATAGCCCCCGAGTTAATTTTGAGGTTATCCTCGTGCTCATGATACGACTCTACACATGGTATAAGACTTACGTTTGTATCGTCGGTGAAGATGATGAAGAAGATGCATGGGGGCCCACGTCACGCGACGCAAGCTGCGCGGATGCTGCCCGTTCCGCGAATGCGAGGAACGCAGCCAGCGGCTAGGCCGCGTCGAGCCCCCGGGCACTGTCGTAGATGCCGGCGATGTCGGCGAGCACGGCGGCTGAGTTGGTGTCGTGCCGCCAGGCACCCGGGAGGCACGGCGAGCCTGTCGTAGCCTCCGGGTTTTCTTGACGACACTGGCGCCGGTGAAGAAGAGCTTGATGAAGCAGCCCGACGAGCGGAACCCCGCGACTCTTCGCGAGGTGCTCGCCGGAGTTGGTGAAGAAGGTCCCGTCCGGACATGAACTCCAGCAAGCGCAGCTGCTGGCCCCACGGTGGGCGCCAACTGTCGTCGTGGTGTAACAACAGATGCCATGGGATGGCTTAAGTTGGGGCCGAATGTGCGCTAGAGGATCCAGGGGAGGGTTTGGTTAACAGGAATGGGATTGGTAAGAAACCGGATTGTATGGAAAAGCTTGGCCGATGGCCAGAGGTAGAAGAAAGTACGGACTACAAAACCTTCCCTTCTCTATTATCTCAGAATCTGAACCTGTTTACAGGGGTGTGCCCCCTCTCCTTATATAGGGGAGAGGGTGGCTTACAAGGGAAGAAACCCTGTTGGAATCTTTGATGAGCTAAGCTACTTTATAAAGCTACTTTGGCCCACCTGGCACCGGTTATGACTTTAATCAGGGAGCGATGACCTCGTTCGGTATCTTTTACGTCATCTTCTGCTTTGGTGCCAGGGCTTCGTTTAAAGCTGTAGTGCTTCGCTCATCCTTGTCCTCTAGTCCTTGATGGAATCTTTGACCAAAGTGCTGACAGGCAACAGTGAACCCATACCGGTTTCTCGGTATCCTATGCCGGTAATCCGATATCTTATGCCGGTAATCCGGTATCTTATGCCGGTAATCCGGTATCTTATGCCGGCTTCTTACCCTTCGCATCTCAGTTTCTCCTCTTGGGCATATCTCCGGCTTAGATATCACCGGTTGCTTTTACTCCGGTATACCCCTCCTGGTATACCGGATTGTTTTCATCCAACACTGTTGAACTAAGCCATCACAATCCGGTTTATTCTTTAATCCGATTTAGTTTATGCCGGTATCACCTCTTCCGGTATACCCCTTGTGTATACCGGTATCTTATGCTGGTAATCCGGTATCTTTTGTTAGAAACGACCATGTCCGGATTCCCTGTGTAAACCGGTTTCTGGCTATCTTACTTAGCCAAGCTTGGCACACTCTTGACCTACCGGGGGTCATCCCCCCGACAGATGTCGGCATAGCAAAGCCCTCGGTGTAGGAACGGCTACGCCGAAGGCTGCCCTCGGCATACCTCGGGCCATCGGCGTACGTCAGCGCATGCGGCCCACCGACCCTAAGCTGCTGTCACGGCATCACATCTACGCCAAGGGTTGCCGTTGGCATAGGATCACACCTTTTTTTTCTTTTTTCCCGCCTGATTTCTCCCGCCACGTGACATCACCGAGCCCCTATACGCCGACGGCCACCCTCGCCATAGCTTCCCCATTTTTTCCTTTTCCCGCCAACTTTTCCACCCGTTCTCTCCCGCCATGTTTTCTCGCCGTTTTTCTCCCGCCAAGTTTTCCCGCCGTTTTAGCCCGTCGCGTCACTACATATAGCCATGCCTTGTGCAGTTCTCCTCGAACATAACACCACCAGCAGCACTTCTCCTCCAACACCACCACAGATTCCTCTCAGCTCCGCTGTTGTTGAGATGGCTACTCGTCGCCGAAGCAACATGGGCTTCATCGGCGTTCGCTTGCGGCCCAGGGGCCATTTCGCCGCTGAAATCACCGCCGCTGGAGTGCGTACATGATGTGCTTAGCCATTCCGACATCCTTCATTCCATCTCCTTCAGTCAGGCTTCGAGCAATCAATCCCAAGTTCCTAGCCATTGCAGCCAAAACCACCGCCTCATGCTTCAGCTTCCTCACGCAAATCCCCAAGATCCTCGCTCCCTTCCCACTCTTTGCGGTCGTCGGCATCCTCGACCCGATAATCAAACTCGTCTACGTGAACCGGGATATCTCGCCATCTCACCGAGGAGCACATGGACCCCCCATGCGCCGAGTACGCCAGGCTCGTCGAGGAAACACAACATGATGCTACGGATCTCCTCATCATCTCCATCGCTCTTGTGCTTGTCACTCTCCCACTCGCCTTCGCCAAGCATGTTGTCCCCCGCTTATTTGTGGCCTCAATAAGCACCACCTCCGGACCCGTTGACCGCTACTCGCTCATGGATCTCCTCCGCGAGTGTTGGGGAAATTGGTAAACACCTTAGTTGGAGATTAACACACTCTTAATCATGATCTAAAAATACGTAGCAGAATTAATGTAAACTTCAGCACTACTATATACTAACTTGCAGATCGTTGCTCGTGCCGGAAGGGAACATATTCATCAAACATATACGGAGAAAACAAGACACTTCATGGCTCTCTCCTGACCATAGAGCTGTCTTGGGTAGGTAGAGAACTTCTCAGCTGATCATAGAGGTGACGTTTGTGGGGGGAGAGGTTCTTAGAACAGCTGCATGAGTAGCAAAACAACACACAGGGACACCAACCCTTTTGACATGAAAACTTGTCAACTTGAGAGGAAAACCCACGGTTCAAAGTCACCCAAATATTCGGATATGACAACTTCTTCTCTAAAGAGCACTGGAGGATCTCAAACCTCATGATACCATCAGATCTTGGATGCTAACAACAAGATGTGGATCACAAGAGCTAGGTTTTGGAGCAATCTCACTAAAGATGGTGAAACCACAGCTTGAAGGAGACAATGATGCAAATCTGGTATTCACAACCTTGAGGGCAAGGCTTCACGCTTGATTTAACTTCTTCCTCCAACTTTCGCTCTTTCCCTTCTCTCTTGTTTTTTCTTCTCCAATGGAGGTTGCCCAAAGAAGGTACTTCACGATTTACCAATTTTTTAGATTTCGCTGAAAATAAAACTTATTGTATTTTTGAAACGGGTGACCTTACCCTAATCTGAACCCGAGCCCTCCACCTTTTCCCCTCTTCCTTCTTTTCCCCTCTTCCTTATTTTCCCCTCTTCTCCTTCCTCCTTTCCCCCTTCCCCCTTCTTCTTCTTCCTATTCATCCCCACTCTTCCTACTTTTCTCATCTTCCTCTTCCTCATTTCATCTCTTCCTCTTCCTCCTTTTCCTCATTCACAAGTTCTTCTTTGGTCGCCTTACTCGAGCTCTTCTCCATCCCCAACTATCTCCTCGTGCACTTATCCGTCTCCAGCCTACAGTAGCACGTCCTAGACCTGAACCTGCTATTCATCGGTGCATCGACGATAGGGCCGATGGGGCGGTGGCAAGACAACGTGGGCCAAGGCGGGGTGGACCTCAAGGCACCGAGCGACAACCACGGCCGTGTGCTCCAGGGCGGCGAGCTCGTCGACATTAAGGCCTCCATACAGATCGCTGGACCAACTCCTAGAGTAGTCGATTGCTTTTTAGTTTTCCTCCCAAGATTCTTGTGGTAAAAGTGCACACAGGCCGTCGTGGGCCTTTTTTATTTTCTAAAAATGAATACCACTAGCGTACTATATGGGTGCGCCAGCGATATATTATGTTACCACCGGCTCATCAATGTGGTGTGCCGGTGGTAGGCTGTCACCGCCGGCGTGTTCCACCTACAGAACTGTTGATTACGAGTTTCCCTCACATGTCATATTGTGTTGATAGTATTATTTCCTAAGAAAGTAGGCCAGTTTAGGTACAGTGCACCTGATGTATACATGCAAGAGAAATACAGAGGTGATCGTGTGGCTCCTAAAACCTGTCAAGGGTTTCGTCTCACTCATCGTCAATGTCAGCGATCCTCCTAAAGTGGCTTTAGGGCCTCGATGCATGGCGGAGTGTGGCCTCGAGCCGGTGGGAGGATTCCATTTTTTGTCCAAGTTATTGTTAGTGTCTTCTTCAAACTTGTGAGACGGAGGCTACATCTTGGAGGCAAAATAAGGTCCTCCCCACTCCATCCTCGCTCTGATGGTGCATTTAGCGTCGATGGAAGGCGCATGGAGTTACGCGCCCTGCGGATCCTTCCGGACCAGGGTTAAAAGGGTAAAACTGGTCATGGGATTTTCGAATGGATGCGGCGGGATGCTTTGGCGCGCGGCCGAAATTTTCAGTTTCAAGCTACGAGCAGAACAACAAAAATAATGTTCTTCCCCAGGGAGCTCTCATTTCTTCCTCTTCTCTTTCTCTCTCGAGTCTCTCCCACTCCCCCGGCTCCTCTCCCCCTTCTCTCCGGAGGCCTCACCGGCCGGAGACGAGGCCGACTTCTCTCTGTATATCGTACACCCTCCGATCTAAATTAATTGATTCAACTTTCATTAGACGTGTATGTATCTAGAGTAAAAAACATGTGTGGATACATCCATATTTAGATAAGCAAAGTTGAGTCAGCTAATTTGGATCCGAGGGAGTTGGTGTTGTTGTAAGCTTAGATCTAGTGTTTCCCATGAGGAGAATGGTGCAATGCAGTCGGGGATCTCGTCATCGGCTTCAGATCTGGCCAATGGTGAATCTGGCGGATCTTGCCGGTCAAACCCCGATCTGGTGCCATCAAGGTGATGGCGCTAACGGTGAGGCTTGCTTTGGTCAGTGCTTCAGATCTGGCCAATGGGGAAGTCAAGCTGCTAATGTTCACAAGCTCGGGGCATATGACGGCGTCATCCGTCTTGCCCATGCACATCTTGGCCTTTCAGCGGCCCTTCTCAGAGCCAATATGCCGTTGCTGAGGCCCTTCTTCTCCTTCATCCTGGCGACTACCGGCGACACCGTCCCAAGTGGTGCGTCCCCGGCGACGGAGTTGCTGGAAAGGATGCGGAGCAGAGATCTGATGTGCGGTCGAGAAGGACTCGATTGCTTTTCTTCTATATGTTTTGGGGTCCTTTTTGTAAAGTTGCAGGTCCTATTAGTTATTGTCTAGTTCTTTCGGACCTCTATGTATTTTTTTGGACTAGTTTCCATTGGCACCGATAAACTTGAATTTTGACAAGTTCACAGAAAAAAAATTCCTTTGCACATATGGCCTATCATGTATGAACATTCTTGAGATTTAAACTATATGTAATGGCCAACACTTGCGCAAGGGGTCTCGTCTAGGGCGCACTAGTTTCCATTAGCACCGATAAATTTGAATCTTGACAAGTTCTTGGAAGAAAAAATTGATTCACATATGGCCTATAATGTATGAACATTATTGGGATTCAAACTATACATAGATGGCCAACACGTGTGCAAGGGGGTCCTCTAATGTGCACTAGTTTCCATTAGCACTGATAAATTTGAATCTTGACAAGTTCTCGAAAAAAAATTGGTTCACACATATGCCCTATCATGTATGAACATTATTGGGATTCAAATTATATATAGATGGCCAACACTTGTGCAAGGGGGTCCTCTAATGTGCACTAGTTTCCATTAGCACCAATAAATTTGAATCTTGACAAGTTCTTGGAAAAAATTGCTTTACACATATGCCCTGTCATGTATGAACATTATTGGGATTCAAACTATATATAGATGGCCAATACTTGCGCAACGGGGTCCTCTAGTGTGCACTAGTTTCCATTAGCACTGATAAGCTTGAATTTTGACAATATATTCAAGAGACTTGTTTCGCGATTGTTGGCCTATATCATGCATATATGAACATTTTTTGGATTCAAACTTTATATATGGCCAACACTTGCGAAAGGGCGGGGGGTCCTCTAATTAATGTGCACTAGCTAGATTCCATTAGCACCGATAAACTGGAATTTTGACAAGTTCTCGAAAAAACTTGCTTCACAATATAATATGACATACCACATGTGTATAAACATTCTTGTGATTCAATCTATAGATGGTGGCAAACACACTTGCGCAAGGGTCGGGGTCCTCTAATGTGTGCAATAGTAGTTTCGATTAGCATCGATAAAGTTGTATTTAATTTTGAAAGTTCTCAAAAAAACTTGCATATAGCCGATCATGTATGAACATTCATGGGATTCAAACTAAATGGCCAACAATTGCGCATCAAGGGGGTCATCTATAAATATGTGCACTAGTGTCCATTTAGCATAGGTAAACTTGAATATATATATATATTTTTTGAAGAGTTCTCGAAAAAACTTGCTTCCCGATATATGGCCTATAGCAATATATATACCATGCATGCATATATTTGTATATATATTTGAACATATTAATTCTTGGGGATTTCAATCTCTCTCTCTCTCGATCTATCGTTGGTGGCTAGAACAACACACATATGCATGCACTTTACGTGCAAAGGCGCGGGTGCCTCTAATAATTCATGTGTGTGCGCACTCGATCGATCTAGTTTTGATTAATTGTAGCACACAAATTAAAAAGTTGTATTTTAATTCACAACAAGTTAAAATTAAACTCTAATAACCCTAAACCCTAATAACCCTAACCCTAAACCCTAAAGCCTAACCCTAACCCTAACCCTAAACCCTAACTAATTAGCGCTAATAAATTAATTAACTTGAATTTTGACAAGTTCTCGAATGAAAACACGTACATTTGATTAAGTTGCCTCACAATATATATATATATATATATAATTAGTGTGCATGCATGGCCTACCATGCATTCATGCATATATTTTAATATATATTTGAACATATTCTTGGGGATTTCAATCTCTCTCTCTCGATCTATATATCGTTGGTGGCCAAAACAACACACATATATATGCATGCACTTTATGTGCAAAGGCGCGGGTGCCTCTAATAATGTGTGTGCGCACTCGATCGATGATCCCTATACCTTAAACCCTAAAACCCTAAAGCCCTAATCCCTAATCCCGAAACCCTAAACCCTAAACACCCTAAACACTAAACCCTAAACCCTAATAACCCTAACCCTCAACCCTAAAGCCTAACCCTAACCCTAACCCTAACCCTAACCCTAACCCTAAACCCTAACTAATTAGCGCTGATAATTAATTAACTTGAATTTTGACAAGTTCTCGAATGAAAACACGTACATTTGATTAAGTTGCCTCACAACATATATATAATTAGTGTGCATGCATGGCCTACCATGCATTCATGCATATATTTTAATATATATTTGAACATATTCTTGGGGATTTCAATCTCTCTCTCTCTCGATCTATATATTGTTGGTGGCCAAAACAACACACATATATATGCATGCACTTTATGCGCAAAGGCGCGGGTGCCTCTAATAATGTGTGTGCGCACTCGATCGATGATCCCTAAACCTTAAACCCTAAAACCCTAAAACCCTAATCCCTAATCCCTAATCCCTAAACCCTAAACCCTAAACCCTAAACACCCTAAACCCTAAACCCTAAACCCTAAACCCTAAACCCTAACCCTAACCCTAACCCTAACCCTAACCCTAACCCTAAACCCTAAACCTTAATTAAACCCTATATATAGGCCAACGACATTTAATTGCGCATCAAGCAGGCCAGGGGGCCTCGCGGTCCTCTAATTAAATTAAATGTGCCATACATTAATCCTAAACTATATATATATATATAACTAACCCTAGCTAATCAAACCCTACTTAATTAAAACACATAAACCCAACCTATACTAGCTATAACCCGATCTAATAAAAACATGCTCTATATATAGCAGCTAACAAACCCTAGATTAACACCAATTAATATATATATATATATATGGCCTATATCGATCATGTTGAATAACATCTCCCTGAGATTCATTAATTAATTATATAATTATCGTTGATAAATTAATTAACTTGAATTTTGACAAGTTCTCTCGAATGAAAACACATTTGATTAAGTTGCCTCATAATATATATATATAATTAGTGTGCATGCATGGCCTATAAAGTTGTATTTAATTTTGAAAGTTCTCAAAAAAAATTGCATATGGCCGATCATGTATGAACATTCATGGGATTCAAACTAAATGGCCAACAATTGCGCATCAAGGGGGTCATCTATAAATATGTGCACTAGTGTACATTTAGCATAGGTAAACTTGAATATATATATATATGTATTTCGAAGAGTTCTCGAAAAAACTTGCTTCCCGATATATGGCCTATAGCAATATATATACCATGCATGCATATATTTGTATATATATTTGAACATATTAATTCTTGGGGATTTCAATCTCTCTCTCTCTCTCTCCCGATCTATCGTTGGTGGCCAGAACAACACACATATGCATGCACTTTATGTGCAAAGGCGCAGGTGCCTCTAATAATTCATGTGTGTGCGCACTCGATCGATCTAGTTTTGATTAATTGTATCACACAAATAAAAAAAGTTGTATTTTAATTCACAACAAGTTAAAATTAAACCCTAATAACCCTAAACCCTAATAACCCTAACCCTAAAGCCTAACCCTAACCCTAACCCTAAACCCTAACTAATTAGCGCTGATAAATTAATTAACTTGAATTTTGACAAGTTCTCGAATGAAAACACGTACATTTGATTAAGTTGCCTCACAATATATATATATAATTAGTGTGCATGCATGGCCTACCATGCATTCATGCATATATTTTAATATATATTTGAACATATTCTTGGGGATTTCAATCTCTCTCTCTCTCGATCTATATATCGTTGGTGGCCAAAACAACACACATATATATGCATGCACTTTATGCGCAAAGGCGCGGGTGCCTCTAATAATGTGTGTGCGCACTCGATCGATGATCCCTAAACCTTAAACCCGAAAACCCTAAAACCCTAATCCCTAATCCCTAAACCCTAAACCCTAAACACCCTAAACACTAAACCCTAAACCCTAAACCCTAACCCTAAACCCTAGCTAACCCTAAACCCTAAACCCTAATTAAACCCTATATATAGGCCAACGACACTTAATTGCGCATCAAGCAGGCCAGGGGGCCTCACGGTCCTCTAATTAAATTAAATGTGCCATGCATTAACCCTAAACCATAATATATATAACTAACCCTAGCTACTCAAACCCTACTTAATTAAAACACATAACCCCAACCTATACTAGCTATAACCCGATATAATAAAAACATGCTCTATATATAGCAGCTAGCAACCCTATATTAACACCAATTAATATATATATATATGGCCTATATCGATCATGTTGAATAACATCTCCCTGAGATTCATTAATTAATTATATAATTATCGTTGATAAATTAATTAACTTGAATTTTGAAAAGTTCTCTTGAATATGAAAACACATTTGATTAAGTTGCCTCTTAATATATATATATATATAATTAGTGTGCATGCATGGCCTACAATGCATGCATGCATATATTTATATATATATTTGAACATATATATTCTTGGGGATTTCAATCTCTCTCTCGATCTATCGTTGGTGGCCAAAACAACACACATATATATGCATGCACTTTTATGCGCAAAGGCGCAAGTGCATGCCTCTAATAATGTGTGCGCGCATGCACTCGATCGATGATCCCTAAACCCTTAATCCCTAATCCCTAAACCCTAAAGCACTAGCTAAACCCTAAACCCTAAACCCTAACCCTAAACCCTAGCTAACCCTAAACCCTAAACCCTAACCATAATTAAACCCTATATATAGGCCAACGACACTTAATTAATTGCGCATCAAGCAGGCTAGCTAGGGGGGCTCGCGGTCCTCTAAATGTGCCATCAACCCTAATTTAACCCAATAGCTAAACCATATATATATAATTAACTAACCCTAGCTAGCTCATCAAACCCTACTTAAAACACATAACCCCAATATATATAACAACCTGATCTAATAAAACCCTGCTCTATATATAGCTATAGTCGTAAACCCTAGATTAACCCCAATTAATATATATGGCATATATTGATCATGTCGTATGAACATCCCTGAGATAGATTCATTAATTGTATAATTAGCATTGATAAATTAATTAACTTGAATTTTGACAAGTTCTCGAATGAGAGAACACACTTTAATTAATTTGCCTCACAATATATATATAATTGGTGTGCATGCATATGGCCTACCATGCATGCATATATTTGTATATATATATTTGAACATTCTTGGGGATTTCAATCTCTCTGATCTCTCTCTCTCTCTATCTATCTATTGTTGGTGGCCAACAACACACATGCATGCACTTTATGCGCAAAGTTGGCGGGTGCCTCTAATAATGCATCGATCTGTGTGCGCACACGATCGATCTAGTTAATTTTGATTAATTGTAGCACACAAATAAAAAAAGTTGCATTTTAATTCACAACAAGTTAAAATTAAACCCTAGTGCTAATAACCCCTAAACCCTGATAACCCTAACCCTAGACCCTAAACACTAAACCCTAAATCCTAACCCTAACCCTAGCTAACCCTAACCCTAACAACCCTAACCCTAACGACCCTAGACCCTAACCCTAAACCCTAACCCTAATCCCTAAACCCTAAACCCTATAAACCCTAAACCCTAGCTAGCTAGCTATATAGGCCCCAAACGACACTTAATTGCACATCACGCAGGCCAGGGGGCCTCGCGGTCCTCTAAATTAAATGTGACATTAACCCTAACTAAACCATATATATATATAACTAACCCGTCCTAGCTAATCAAACCCTAGCTACTTAATTAAAACACATAACCCCAACCTAGCTAATAACCCGATCTAATAAAAACCTGCTCTATATATATAGCTAGCAAACCCTAGATTAACCCCAATTAATATATATATATATATATATATATATATGGCCTATATCGATCATGTATGAACATCCCTGAGATTCATTAATTAATTATATAATTAGCGCTGATAAATTAATTAACTTGAATATTGACAAGTTATCGAATGAAAACACACACTTTGATTAAGTTGCCTCACAATATATATATAATTAGTGTGCATGCATGCATGGCCTACCATGCATGCATATATTTATATATATATATTTGAACATTCTTGGCGATTTCAATAATCTCTCTATATCTCTCTCTTTATCGGTTGGTGGCCAGCAACGACACACATTATGCTTGCACTTTATGCGCAAAGGCTGGTGCCTCTAATAATGCATGTCTGTGCACACTCGATCGATCTAGCTAGAGTTTTGATTAATTGTGTAGCACACTAATAAAAAAGTTGTATTTTAATTCACAACAAGTTATAATTAACCCTAACACATAAACCCTCTAAATAAACCATAAAACCCTATATAGCTAGCTATAGGCCAACGACGACCCTTAATTGCGCATCAAGCAGGCCAGGGGTCCTCGCGGTCCTCTAAATGTGCCATGAACCCTAAACCCTAAACCATATATATAAAACTAACCCTAGCTAATCAAACCCTCGTTAAAACACATAACCCCAAGCTAATAACCCGATCTAATAAAACCCTGCTCTATATATAGCTAGTAAACCCTAGATTAACCCCAATTAATATATATGGCCTATATCGATCATATATATAGACATTACTGGGATTCATTAATTATATAATTAGCACTGATAATCAAATTAATTAACTTGAATTTTGACAAGGTCTCAAATGAAAACACACTTTAATTAATTTACCTCACAATATATATATATAATTAATATGCATGCACGGCCTAACCATGCATGCATATATATATATGTGTTTAATTTGGGGATTTCAATCGCACTCTCGTCGCTCTCTCTCTCTCTCTCTCTCGTTGGTGGCCAACAACACACATGCACTTTGTGCGCAAAGGCATGTGCCTCTAATAATGTGTGCGCAGTCGATCGATCTAGTTTTGATTAATCATAGCACACAAATAAAGAAGTTGTATTTTAATCCACACAACCCTAATCTAAAACACATAACCCCTAACATGGCCTAATTAATTAACCCCTTCTCTCTAGCTAATTAGTGGAAATTGCACAAAATTAAAGGGGTCCCTCACTAATTGTACATATCTAGATTGTGATAAACTTTTGCCCCATATTTGGTGGATGGGTGCATCTTGGCATGTAAAACAATTAATGTTTGCAAATGGCGTTGTCAAAATTTATGTACAAATGATTTCTTTCCATCCAAAGTGCATAAAATGGGAGTTTTGATGAAGAAATTTCAAATAAAACAGCTCAACATGCCTCCACACCCCGATTTTCACACGAACTAGAGCATATTTAAAGGATAATTCCAGAGTTTTACTAATTTTCAAGCAACTTTGCTAATGTCCCACCACTCACATGACTTTATGTCGATTTAACAAAAATAGGGCGAATTTAAACTACATGGGCGGGATAGTTTGAATTGTGCGTGCGGCAAAGGGAACCGCCTATTCCTCAACCTTGTGCACGGCAAATTACACACGCAACTCCATTAAACACCACCTACCGACCTTAATTATCACCCCGGCGGCCCGGTCGCATGAACCCCTACCCACCCCTACACAACTTATCCCCGTCCGTGCGAAGAGCTTCCCCTCCCCGTCCCGTCCGTGCGAAGAAGAAGCTTCCCCTCCCCGTCGTTCTTCTCGAGACGCACCGGCGGTCAAGTTGATCCACGGTAAGGCTGCTATCTCTAGCTCAATCATGCATCGGGAAGACGGCCTAACGATTTGTATTTTCTTGATGCTGCTAAAAAAATTCGTCAGTATGCTTGAACTAATTGGCACTTTATAGTTTTCCGCTCGATTTGTCCTCGATCAATTTGTTCATTTGCGTGGGCATATAGAGTCAGTTCTGCACTCAATCCCTTAATTTGCTGAAATGCCATGGCAGAGTTTTGTACACGATCTGTTTGCTAAAATGTCGATGGGCATTTTTAGTTTTGTACTCGACATGATTGCTGAAATGCATAATCATATACTCCGTAGTATAGTTTTGTACTCGATGGATATACATTTCCTACTTCGCCTTAAATTAATCACCAACCACTGTATCTCATAATTAAACAGATGGACAGAACTTGGATACTGCATGGACACTTATGTTCCCCTTCATATATAAATGGCGTTCAACCCTTTATGGGGTTTGTTAGAGCTCATGAAGGTCACAACCTGGACGTGTATTGCCCACGCTGCACATGTATGAATGGTGAGAAGAGGCCTCACCATGTAGTGGAAGATCATTTACACATTTTTGGGATGGACCGCACATATGTTAGGTGGGTTTATCATGGTGAACCATATAATGATCCTTTAGCGGGAGAAGCAGATCTTGCTCACACGGTATGTGTGCTGGCATATGTAGTTAATTATTTATATTGATGCTGCTGCTGTTTCGATCAATAGTTTGCATTGCTGTGCAAGGTTCTGTACTCAAATTTAACTTGTTGCAGATGGATGGACGGAAAGGAGAGAAAAAGCGCTTGCTTCATGTGTTGGAGATATGCCCGAGAGGCAATAATAAAACAGTTATTGTTATATCTTAATGTTCATGATAAATGTTTACACTCCATGCTATAATTGTATTAACCGGAAACATTGATACATGTGTGTTGTGTAAACAACCAGAGTCCCTAGTTAGCCTCTCATTTAACTAGCTTGTTGATTAATAGATGATCATGGTTTCCTGATCATGAACATCGGATATTATTAATAACAAGATCATATCATTAGGTGAATGATGTGATGGACACACCCATAGTAAGCATAGCATAAGATCAAGTCATTAAAGTTCAACTTGCTATAAGCTTTCGATACATAGTTACCTAAATCCTTCGACCATGAGATCATGTAAATCACTTATACCGGAAGGGTACTTTGATTACATCAAACACCACTGCGTAAATGGGTGGTTATAAAGGTGGGATTAAGTATTCGGAAAGTATGAGTTGAGGCATATGGATCAAGAGTGGGATTTGTCCATCCCGATGACAGATAGATATACTCTGGGCCCTCTCGGTGGAATGTCGTCTAATTAGCTTGCAAGCATATGAATGGTTCATAAGAGATGACATGCCACGGTACGAGTAAAGAGTACTTGTCGGAGACGAGGTTGAACAAGGTATGGAGATACCGATGATCAAACCTCGGACAAGTAAAATATCGCGAGACAAAGGGAATCGGTATCGTATGTAAATGGTTCAATCGATCACTAAGTTATCGTTGAATATGTGGGAGCCATTATGGATCTCCAGATCCCGCTATTGGTTATTGGTCGGAGAAGAGTCTCGACTATGTCTGCATAGTTCGCGAACCGTAGGGTGACACACTTAAGGTTTGATGTCGTTTAAGTAGATATGGAATATGGAATGGAGTTCGAAGTTTTGTTCGGAGTCTCGGATGGGATCCAGGACATCACGAGGAGTTCCGGAATGGTCCGGAGAATAAGATTCATATATAGGAAGTCACTTTCCATGTTTGGAAATGATCCGGTGCATTTATGGAAGGTTCTAGAAGGTTCTAGAAAAGTCCGGAAGAAATCACCATGGAAGGCGGAGTCCTGGAGGGACTCCACTTGCATGGCCGGCCAAACCCTAGGGGGGAGGAGTCCCAGGTGGACTCCACCTAGGTGGCCGGCCAGCCCCCCTCAAGGAAGGGTGGGAGTCCCACCTTGAGTAGGACTCCCCCCTTGAGTAGGTTTCCCACCTATGGTAGGTTTTGGGTTGGGGTCTTATTCGAAGACTTGTAGTCCAACTCTTGGGGGGTTTCCACCTATAAAAAGAGGGACAAGGGGAGGGGGCCGGCCACCCATAGCCTCAGTTGGCCGCAACCCCAAGTGGTGGCGCCCAAGACCCCCCCCCCCCTCTCCCCAAACCCTAGCACCCCTCCTCCACATACAACTCCCGCAGCGCTTAGGCGAAGCCCTGCCGGAGATATCCACCACCACCGCCACCACGCCGTCGTGCTGTCGGGATTCCGAGGAGGATCTACTACTTCCGCTGCCCGCTGGAACGGGGAGAAGGACATCGTCATCAACACCGAACGTGTGACCGAGTACGGAGGTGCTGCCTGATTGTGGCACCGTCGAAGATCTTCTACGCGCTTTTGCAAGCGGCAAGTGATCGTCTACATCCACCACGAGATCTGATCTCGTTAACGCTTTGTGATCTTCAAGGGTATGTTAATCTTCACCTCGTTGCTACCATCTTCTTGATTGGATCTTGGCTTGTTCTTCGTTCTTGCGATAGGAAAATTTTTGTTTTCTATGCTACGAATCCCAACAGTGGTATCAGAGCCGTGTCTATGCATAGATTGGTTGCACGAGTAGAACACAATGGTTTTGTGGGCGTTGATGCTTTTGTTGTCTTTAGTTTGTGTACTTTGCATCTTGCGGGATGGTGGGATGAAGCGGCTCGGGCTAACTTTACATGACCGCGTTCATGAGATTTGCTCCACGCTTGACATGCAACTTGGATTGCATAAGTGGCTTTGCGGGTGTCTGTCTCTCCCACCATAGTGAAGATTCAATCTACTCTTTCTATTGACAACATTAGTATCACCGTTGTGGTTCATGTTCGTAGGTAGATTGGATCTTACTCGAAAACCCTAAACCACGTAAAATATGCAAACCAAATTAGAGGCGTCTAACTTGTTTTTGCAGGGTTTGGTGATGTGATATGGCCATGATATGATGATGAATATGTATGAGATGATCATTATTATATTGTGGCAACCGGCAGGAGCCTTATGGTTGTCTTTAAATTTCATGTTGAAGTATTATTTCAAAGTAGTTGTAATAGTTACTACATGGGAGCACAACCATGAAGACGGCGCCATGGACCTTGACGCTACGCCGACGATGATGGAGATCATGCCCGTTGATGATGGAGATCATGTCCGTGCTGTGGAGATGAAGATCAAAGGCGCAAAGACTAAAGGGCCATATCATATCACATATGAATTGCATGTGATGTTAATCCTTTATGCATCTTATCTTGCTTAAATCGCGACGGTAGCATTATAAGATGATCCCTCACATTAATATCAAGATAATAAAGTGTTCTCCCCTCGTATGCACCGTTGCTACAGTTCGTCGTTTTGAAGCATCTCGTGATGATCGGATGTGATAGATTCTACGTTCACATACAACGGGTGTAAGCCATGTTGCACACGCGGAATACTTGGGTTTGTTTGACGAGCCTAGCATGTACAGACATGGCCTCGGAACACAGGAAACCGAAAGGTTGAACACGAGTCATATGGATGATATGATCAACATGTTGATGTTCACCGTTGAAGCTACATCATCTCACGTGATGATCGGTTTTGGTGTAGTGGATATGGATCGTGTACCACTAAACAACTATGAGGGATGTTGTATTAAGTGGGAGTTCATTAGTAATTAGATTAAAACATGAACTTATTATCATGAACATAGTCTGAATAGTATTTTGAATTAATTTGTCGAATTGGCATCCGTTATCTACCAAGCGCTAGTCTTGTAATTGAGATAGAAACACTGTTAAGTCTGAAAAGCAACTTTACGGACTGGTACCGTATTGTTGAAAGAATCAAGAAATGATTAAGTCCTATTGCAAACTTTTAGTAAACCTCACATTATTGATTCAAAGAGCAATGGTTTCAATTAGTACCTAAAGTCATCTTGTCTCCGTGAAACTAGAAGTTCAAATCCGTTTGAAAAGTAAGGAGCTGGAAATTTTGTTTTCAGAAACAAGCAAGGTATGAGATATATGTGATATCTAAGACCTTATTGCAAGGTGATAGAATATATCTAGTGAGACTACATAAACTCATAAGTTTTATGGGAATGTACGAAGATTGAAGACGCCAGGCGTCCCAATCCTCCAACTAAGTTGGGCACAAACGATATTCGCATATCCATGAAGTGATCGTCCTTAGTATGCACCGTTGCTAAGACTCGTCGTTTCGAAGCATCACGTGATGATCGGGTGTGATAGATTCTACGTGTGCATACAACGGGTGCAAGCCAGATTTGCACATGCAAATATTGAGGTTAAACTTCACGAGCCTAGCATGTACAGACATGGTCTCGGAAAGTCGTCATGATTTGATGGATAAAATTATGAGTGAAATTGTTCATCACAAAGTTACTAATAGTGAAATCTGAAACACTTGTCATATGATGATCAACTTCAAAGTAAGAACCTCAAGGTCATTGGTATTTGACCAATGGACCTAGAAGTTATTGAAGGTGAAGTGTTTTCTGAGAATGAGGAAAACTAAAAGAGAAGCTACAAAAGATTATGGCAGAAAGAAAGAAAAGACTAGAAAGTCTAGCTCAGGTGTATATAGATGATATACATGTTATGAATGTATTCCTTGATTGGTCACACAATGAAGTTCTTGGGTATTTGTACCAGATTGGTTTGGTATGAGATGTCATACAACACAACGCAATACAAGAATACAATGGCCTAAGTGACTGATAAGGAATATGGTAGAAATGCACGTCTGGAACAAAATAAAGTGTTATTGTGTTCATCGTTGGCATTCTACCTAGCTCTTGAGATTTATAATAAAGAACTTAATAATTGTTATTTTGCTCTGGTCAAATGAAAACAATGAGTTGTTCAAATTATGACCTTACTCCATGTACGATGGATAAGTTATTATAAATCTTAATGGTGAAACACACATACATAACACTGACGCTAAAATGTCGTAAGGCAAATGATTTGAATTCCACTTATTTGTGGAACCGCCATTTAGGTCATGTTAGAAAGGATCGCATGAAGGAAGTCCATGCAAATGGATTTTTGGAGTCATTTGATTTTTGAATTGTTTGGCGCTTGCAAATCTCTTCTAAAGAGAATGACTGAAATACCGTTCATAGGCCAAGAGTTGAACGGGCAACTAACTTAGTGGAAATATACATGATGATGTATATGGTTCACTGGGCATAGTTGTGTGCGGGAGATTCTTCTACTTCATGAAAACTTCCAACAATGAATTGAGTGTATATATAAGGATATATTTATTCGATATGGAAGAAGTTTGAAACATTTGAATAGATTCAAATAAATTTCAGCATGAAGTGGAAATCATCGTAATAGAAAAGTCAAATATCTATGATTGGATCATGGTGGAAATATTTGAATTACGAGTTTTAGCGAACATCTAAGAGAGTTATGAAATTGTTCTACAACTCACGTTTCTTGGAGTATCATAGTGATGATGGAGTATCCGAGAGATGTATCCAAACCTTGTTGGATTAATGATGAGATAAAATAATATGATGCCATTATGTTTTTGTGGATTATGCTTTAGAGACTACCGCTTTTACACTAAATAGAGCGTCATCATAAATCCGTTGAAATGACACCATACGAGTTATGGCATGGGTATAAACCCTAATAGTCCTTTCTTAAATTTTGGTATGCATAGCATAAGTAAATAAGTTTACAACCAAAATCGGATGAATGTCTTTGTTGGTTATTCCAGAGAATAAATTGGGAATTCTTTTCACTATGAAGACAAAGACAAAAGTGTTTGTCGATGTATCTTATTTCCAAGAAATTGTTTCTAGCGAAGTTTTTGAGTGGGAGGACAATGGAACTTGATAAGGTTTATGAACCTGAGCATGTTGATCAGAGTAGCGCAGCATCGGAAATGGTTCCGGAAGCGGCCACGAAGATCATAGCTCCCATGTCTACAAAGAGTTATAGTCATGGAGATCGAAGTACCTATTGAACCTTGTAGGTATGGTTTACTTTGTGATCAAATAAATGATTTGTGGACAAAGGATTGATTTTGAACAATGATAAACCAACTACATACAAAGAAGTTATGATGGGCCCTGACTCCGTTAAAATAGCTAAGCGCCATGGAATCCAAGATAGATGAACATTTTTTGAAAGTAAATAGATCTATAAAATTGATGGACTTGGATAGGAATATCCTTGAAGAAGCTCGACTTGTCAAAAAGTTGTTTACGACGAAGTTCAAAGAGTTGACTACAATAAGATTAGATCTTCTGTAGCGATGCTTATAGTCTATACGGATTGTTCTAGTAATCACTACATATTTCTTTTTTGAGATATGATAGTAGGATGGCAAAATACATTACTTAACAGAAGTGTGTATTAAAGGTGTATACAAGATACAACCAAGAGTTTTGCTGGTCCGTGGAATACTAGATAGGTATACAAACTTCAATTAGATGAAGTGAGTATCACGGAGTTGGAATCTTCACCGGATGAAATGATCAAAGAGTTATGATTTCATCAGAGACGATGAAGAGACTTGCATTTGCAAGAAATTAAGTGGGAGCGCTGAGACATATTTGTAATACTTTATGTAGATGACATATCGTTGATTATAAATAATGTAATTATGTAATTGATTAAAAAGGTTTCATTGAGAATTAACTTCAATGAAAGGATATGAACTGAAACATATTTAGTGTCAAGATCTATGAAGATAGATTGAAAACACATAATAAGTTTAAAGTTAAAAGTACATAAAATGGATATTGAAGTAGTTCAATATAATAAATTAAAGAAGGTGTTCTTTTCATGTGAAGGTTTAACAAGACTTGAGTGTATCTGACACTCAATGAGTAAAAACACATGAGTGATTTTAGATCACGAATAAAATGTACACAATCAGATGTCCTGTGCTCTAAAGAGTTAGGATCATATACCAGAATGATTCATATGATGATCATTGGACAACAGTAGGAATATCCTTGAGTACTTTAGAAGAATCAAGGATATATATAGTTTTGTATGGGTAATGACAAACAAATCACTGTAAGGTGTTGCACCGATATTAGTTTGGTCACATATAAAAATAAAATTTCAATCTAAATTAGGCTAAGTGTTGTTTTAAAGGTAGCACAATGAGCTGGAAGAAGTCCATGCTGGATTTAGATGAGTTCTATATTTCGTGACGGATTCTACAAACAGAGGCAGAGTATGACAATGACTGAGGATGTTAAAGTCAAAAAGTTCTTTGAGAACTTGGTGTAGTTCCGATAGTGTCAGAAATTTGAAGCTATATTGTGTGTGACAATATTAGTGACATATTTCAGACCGCAGAATTAAGGTTCCACCAGAAGACTAAACATATATGCCGACTCATTTGGAAAATGAGTGATGCGTTGAGACGCAAATGAATTGCAAAATACATACGTTTCTGAGCGTGTCAGAACCGTTGACTGAAACCTCTCCCGTGAGCAAGACATGATAAGCACCAGAAGGCCAAGGTGTTATATCTTTACATATGTAAACTAGATTATTGACTCTAGTGCAAGTGGGAGACTGTTGGAAATATGCCCGAGAGGCAATAATAAAACAGTTATTGTTATATCTTAATGTTCATGATAAATGTTTACACTCCATGCTATAATTGTATTAACCGGAAACATTGATACATGTGTGTTGTGTAAACAACCAGAGTCCCTAGTTAGCCTCTCATTTAACTAGCTTGTTGATTAATAGATGATCATGGTTTCCTGATCATGAACATCGGATATTATTAATAACAAGATCATATCATTAGGTGAATGATGTGATGGACACACCCATAGTAAGCATAGCATAAGATCAAGTCATTAAAGTTCAACTTGCTATAAGCTTTCGATACATAGTTACCTAAATCCTTCGACCATGAGATCATGTAAATCACTTATACCGGAAGGGTACTTTGATTACATCAAACACCACTGCGTAAATGGGTGGTTATAAAGGTGGGATTAAGTATTCGGAAAGTATGAGTTGAGGCATATGGATCAAGAGTGGGATTTGTCCATCCCGATGACGGATAGATATACTCTGGGCCCTCTCGGTGGAATGTCGTCTAATTAGCTTGCAAGCATATGAATGGTTCATAAGAGATGACATGCCACGGTACGAGTAAAGAGTACTTGTCGGAGACGAGGTTGAACAAGGTATGGAGATACCGATGATCAAACCTCGGACAAGTAAAATATCGCGAGACAAAGGGAATCGGTATCGTATGTAAATGGTTCAATCGATCACTAAGTTATCGTTGAATATGTGGGAGCCATTATGGATCTCCAGATCCCGCTATTGGTTATTGGTCGGAGAAGAGTCTCGACTATGTCTGCATAGTTCGCGAACCGTAGGGTGACACACTTAAGGTTTGATGTCGTTTAAGTAGATATGGAATATGGAATGGAGTTCGAAGTTTTGTTCGGAGTCTCGGATGGGATCCAGGACATCACGAGGAGTTCCGGAATGGTCCGGAGAATAAGATTCATATATAGGAAGTCACTTTCCATGTTTGGAAATGATCCGGTGCATTTATGGAAGGTTCTAGAAGGTTCTAGAAAAGTCCGGAAGAAATCACCATGGAAGGCGGAGTCCTGGAGGGACTCCACTTGCATGGCCGGCCAAACCCTAGGGGGGAGGAGTCCCAGGTGGACTCCACCTAGGTGGCCGGCCAGCCCCCCTCAAGGAAGGGTGGGAGTCCCACCTTGAGTAGGACTCCCCCCTTGAGTAGGTTTCCCACCTATGGTAGGTTTTGGGTTGGGGTCTTATTCGAAGACTTGTAGTCCAACTCTTGGGGGGTTTCCACCTATAAAAAGAGGGACAAGGGGAGGGGGCCGGCCACCCATAGCCTCAGTTGGCCGCAACCCCAAGTGGTGGCGCCCAAGACCCCCCCCCCTCTCCCCAAACCCTAGCACCCCTCCTCCACATACAACTCCCGCAGCGCTTAGGCGAAGCCCTGCCGGAGATCTCCACCACCACCGCCACCACGCCGTCGTGCTGTCGGGATTCCGAGGAGGATCTACTACTTCCGCTGCCCGCTGGAACGGGGAGAAGGACGTCGTCATCAACACCGAACGTGTGACCGAGTACGGAGGTGCTGCCCGATTGTGGCACCGTCGAAGATCTTCTACGCGCTTTTGCAAGCGGCAAGTGATCGTCTACATCCACCACGAGATCTGATCTCGTTAACGCTTTGTGATCTTCAAGGGTATGTTAATCTTCACCTCGTTGCTACCATCTTCTTGATTGGATCTTGGCTTGTTCTTCGTTCTTGCGATAGGAAAATTTTTGTTTTCTATGCTACGAATCCCAACATCATGAAATGGGTTTCAGCTCTGGGACATGTGCTATGCCAGATGAGAAGGTAAATCTGTAAAACAGCATTTGTTCAGGTTGCATCCCTTAGATGTTTCTCTAATCGGTTGATGTACTAATTGCAGAAGCATAGAGTTGAAGAGGTCTCTCAGTTTGATGGAAGATTTGAAGATGAATCTCAGTTTGATGCACCTGTGGATGATACTGATGACGAGCCTTTCAGAGACGAAGGTCCTGAGATTATCCAGCCTACAGAAGGAGGCCTTGGACCGAGTACACAGCTTTGCGTTGAAGTGGATGCACGCCCGGAGATCATCAGGGGCGTCCGGGTAGTCTCAAGACCACCCAGCCCTGATGCACCTGTGGATGGTACTGATGACGAGCCTTTCATAGACGAAGGTCCTGCACCTGAGATTATCCAGCCTATAGAAGGAGGCCGTGGACCGAGTACACAGCTTTGCGTTGAAGTGGATGCACGCCCGGAGATCATCAGGGGCGTCCGGGTAGTCTGAAGACCACCCAGCCCTGATCCACCTGTGGATGGTACTGATGACGAGCCTTTCATAGACGAAGGTCCTGCACCTGAGATTATCCAGCCTACAGAAGGAGGCCGTGGACCGAGTACACAGCTTTGCGTTGAAGTGGATGCACGCCCGGAGATCATTAGGGGCGTCCCGGTAGTCTCAGGACCACCCAGCCCTGATGCAAAATGTTGAGCTACTTTATGATTCGTACTCTTATGTTCTGGTGCTGTAGTATGTACTATCTATGTTATGATTTGTACGTCTTTGGCGCTAGAAGTATAATTAAGCATTCAGTGGATGATCGCGTTGCAAATTTGACACCCATATAATCAGTTCATCGTATGAGTAGTAGCACAATTACTTCTACAGCGAGTCCTGCCAGCGCATTAATTGGTAGCATGAAACACTTTCAGATACTCCCCTCTGATTCATATTAATTGACTCAGTTTTGTCTAGATATGGATGTATCTAGATGCATTTGTTAACTAGACTAACAAACTTGAGTCAGTTAATATGAATCGGTGTAAACCGCCCAAGTCCTCGAGCAGCTAGTTTATTGACTCTGGACTTCAAGCCTCTCGCGGCAAGCCATCGATGAAGCTTTGACCAGTTCTTAGCCCGCAATTTTTTTTTTTGCGAATAGCAAAGCTTTGACCAGTTCCTCTCGGGATACAGCAGGCCGGTGAGCTTGCATGGTTGCCATGAGCACTTTCCGGTGGAACTTCCTCTGCAGCGCCCTCAACCCGCTGCTGCGAGACAGCACGCAGTACCTCTAGGTGGACAGAACTAGGGATCTCAGGGCGGGGGGTCCGCTTCGTCCGGGAACGATCTCTAGCGGGTCAACGAGGACATGCATGGCAGCCAGGGGATTTGGGGTTTTTTCGGATAGGGGAGGAGGAAGAGGAAGGAACAACCCACGTGCTTGGCGCGTGGTGGTGTGCTTGAATTTCGAATTTTTGTGAAATGTTTAAGTTCCCCGCTACAATTCGGGGGTTTTCTTGACGCGCCAATGTGTCCCGCCGGGCAGCTTCAAGTGAATTTGGGGTGCCACACTATGGGCCCCAGTTTCAGTGAGACATGTAATGACTAGTCACATCAGTAAGTTCACTGTGTAATAAAATATGTTACCCCTCCCGTTTATGTAGCCCCCCTTCTCTCCCGATCGAGTGCCGACCGATGCAAGCCTCTAGCTCGATCCCCTCCTTTCGCCTCCACCATCCAGGCATCCAACTTGGAGGGGCAAGCTACATCTAGACCAAGCGGATTAGGTAGTACTAGTAATGTTCTTTCCTTTCTCGATATCGGTTCTTTTTGCTCACCTCGAGATCTTGCACATCTCTTTCCTATTCTGGGCGAAGGGGTGTCTTTCTGGTCACCCTCGCGCTGGGAGTGATTGATGGGGGTGGGGGGCGGGGGCTACATTTGCTTGGATTGGGGTGTTCTTCCTTTATTTGTCGACATTTGCAACCTTTGTAGTTTCTGCTGATCCTCACTGTATCTTTTGTCAGCTTCTACAGGAAAGGAAAGACCTCGGGGGGACAATGGAGCGTAAGGCCACCACGCATGTGGGAAGTTTTCTGAGCCTGAGCTGCGTCCCCATCCCCACAAAGCAGGTACTCCGTTTGCTTATCCACTCTTTTCCTTTTAAGTGTCTGTCTGCATCCTCAATCTGTTCCTGTTCTGGAAGATGCTTAAAGTAGCACATGTCTTCAGCTGTTTGTGCGTAAAGCCTCTGTGACACCATGCTCTATATTCTCTGTATCAGGTTGGTACCTCCAGGTTCCGTGCTGAGGCTATGGGGAACGAGAATAGCGCCCCACCTGCTGCAGGAGCATGGCCCGATCTGCAGCACAAGAAGCGAAATACCACTGCCGAGCTGGGCAGGGACCGCCCAGGGGTAATTTTTTTTAACCAACTTACCATGATGTAGTCTGAATCTGATACTCCCTCAGATCCAAATTAATTGACTCAACTATCCGTAGATACGGATGTATCTAGATATGTTTTAGCTCTATATACTACTACCTCCATCCCAAAGCTTAGGGCTTATATTATTTTTAGAAAGTCAAACTATACCATGTTTGACTAAGCTTTTACCAAAAATCATTAACATGCAAAATACAAAATTAATATCATTAAATAGATAATGAAATATATTTTCCTACGGTATCTACACAATCTTATATTTGTTGATAGAATGTTCTAAAATTTTGGTCAAACTTTACTTGTTTTGACTTCTCAAAAATAAATAAGCCTTAAGCTTTGGGATGGAGGTAGTACATGCATATCTAGACAAAGCTGAGTCAACTAGTTTTTTTGTCTATCCATAGCTAGTGTTCATGGTGCAAAAGGCTAAGAGCATCCACTATATGCATCAGTCTATCTCATACAGTAATTCAATATCACTACTGAGGTCTGCCTTTTATTATTCATATGCAGACTAAAACTTTAGGGCCTTTACTCAAAAGGAAGATCAAAACTGCGGCTGATCAGGCTGCCAGTATGTTGATGCCACCCCCATCTTCTAAATGCCTCTACAAGTACAAGGCCACGCGCCAGCTGGGTGGTGACCTTTTAATGAATATGGTATATTTTCTTAATCCACAAAACATGCCTTGATTTTTGTCTGTTTATTGTCGGTTTTTTCTAATGCTTGCCAAAAGTTTAGAAACACCAAATTCGTTTGCTTACAATCATCATACAGTAATGTTCATCTACTCTCCAGTTCCCCTAACCCAACAAAAAATGATGTTAATTACGATTTTTAGATTAAAAGAGCACCATTAGGCGCTGTTAATTATGACTTTGAGATTAAAATGTCATTTGCAATTGTTAATTACAATTTTAAGACAAATGATTAGTTTAACCTCGATCTGTTATGCTCTCCATTTTTCCCAACCGAACAAAAATGTAACCATTCCATTCCTCTGAAATGGAACCATTCCATTCCATTCCATGCTGTTTCAGAACCGAACACACCCTTGCATTGTTGTGAACTGTTGTCCATACACAGCCATACCCTTCCACTTACATCCAGCACTATATGCATCAGTCTGTCTCAGAGTCATTCAATATCACTGCTGAGATCTGTTCTCATTCTTATGCAGGCTGAAACTGCTGCGCCTTTACTCAAGTGGATACAAAATGAGGCTGGTGAGGCTGCTGTGAGGACGATGGTGCCGGCACCATCTTCCGAAAACCTCTACAAGCACGAGGCCATGGGCCAGCTGGGTGGTGACCTTTTAATGAATCTGGTATATTTTCTTAATCCACATACATGATTTTATTATTATCTGTTTAATTACTGTTGGCTTTGTCTAATGCTTACCAAAAGTTCAGAAACACCGCGTTTGCTTACAATCATCATACACTAATTTTTCACTTTTCAGTCTGTCTCATCCAGTATATAAACTGTTGAGTTCCGTTGGCTTCTTTTGTAATCATTTGCATTGTTATCAACTGTTGTCTATGCACAACCCTATTCTTCCACTTACATCCCGCACTATATGCATCAGTCTGCCTCGTAGATTTATTAAATATCAATGATGAGTTATGATGCTATTCATATGCAGGATGAAACTTCTGTGCCTCTACTCAAATGGATAAAAAATGATCCTGATGAGGCTGCTGTGAAGACGATGGTGCCGCCACCATCTTCTGAAAACCTCCTCAAGCACAAGACCACGGGCCAGCTGGGTGGTATCCTTTTCAGGAAGCAGGTATATTTTCTTAATCCTCATACATGATTTGATTTTTGTCTGTTTATTGCCGGCTTTGTCTAATGCTTACCAAAAGTTCAGAAACATACACAACCCTATTCTTCCACTTACATCCAGCACTATATGCATCATTGTCTCATAGATTCATTTAATATCACTGCTGATGTCTGTTGCTCTTCAATTTTCATATGCAGACTGAAACTGCTAAGCCTTCATTGGTCAAAAGGATTGCAACTGCTGCTAATGAGGCATCGGCAGAGGCTGCCACCATGTTACTGTCAGCCCCACCTTCTGGATGCCTATATAAGCTCAAGTCCAAGGACCAGCCGGGCCGTAACCATCCAAGGGTTCGGGTATATTTTCTTAAGCCACATATACATGCCATGATTTATGTCTGATATTATCACCGGCTCTATCTAATGCTTTTTGGAATTCGGAAACACCAAATTAGCATGCTTATATTCATCATACACTAAATTTTCACTGTTCAGTTTGTAACATAGTGTTATGCACTCGCTTGTCAATATTTGCATTGCTCTGAACTATGCACTTTACACAACCTAATTCTTCCACTTACATTCAGCGCTACGCACCAGCAGTACCTCCCATGTTTCCTTCACCATCCCGATGCCGAGCTTGCGGGAATATGGCGGGCCCATGTACATACCCCGCATATAACACCTCCTATGGCTCTATCTACCTTTCTAATAACTCCTTCACAGAGTTACAGGTATGTATTCTCAGTGGTTTAGCATGAATTGGCATATAGTAAAGTCTTATTTTTAGTCTTCCTGCTTCTTACATTAGTATCAATTTTCACATGCAGACTGTACCTTGTGAACTTCGTCCAATGATTAACCAGATGTGTCCGCATGAAGGGTCTTTCACTATGCATGGCAATGGCAAATTGATGAACACCTACACGGTCTATGAGGTGTATGTCTACAAGACGCAGGCCATCACATATTTGTATGGACATGATTGGAGAAAGTTTGCTTTTGACTACGGTCTGAAGAAGGGCGACAAGCTGAGGATCAGAAACTCAAACGGGCAGATATACGTAACTGTTTACAGAGTTGGAGACACTTCTAAATATATAATATGTAACTTTTTTGTACTCATATCCTTTGATTACTGCATTCCGAGCAGTTGTTCTAAACCATTCTCTCTGTTCTAGCTTGCTGGGTTTAACATGATCAAAGCTGCAGATCCCCTGATGGAACAGGAGCGGATGTCACAAAGGGCACCCACACCAGCACCGGCATCGGCTTCCCACTCTCCTGCATCAGCACCGGTTCCTGTACCAGCTCCGTTTACTGCATCTACCCAGCAGGCCCCTACATCAGCATTGGTTCCTGTAGAGGCCCCATATACTACACCTGCCTAACAGGCTCCTGCATCAGCACTGGTTCCTCTAGAGGCACCGTTTACTGCACCTGCCCAACAGTCTCCTGCATCAGCACCGGTTCCTCTAGAGGCACCGTTTACTGCACCTGCCCAGCAGTCTCCTGCATCAGCACCAGCTCGTGTACCAGCCCAGGCTCCTGCACCTGCCCCAGCCAGATCACCGAGGTCTCAGCTCATTGCTGTGGCCACCCGTGTGGTGACCAGGACGCATCTGAAGGCTATGTTCGTGAGTATATGACAGCATAACTGCTCTTATCTTGATGTCTTCTCTGCTCAAAGTCTCACATGGTTCAGTGCATTGGTGCCATTGACTAATTTTTGGTGGTATCTCTTGCTTTGAATCAGAAATTGCCTAAAAGTATCTCCAAGGATCTCAATGCTGGCCGAAGGGGCAAGATATCCCTCGTCATGGAGAGTGAAGGTCTCACCGTGGAGGGACGGTACTCCGCCAGTCCCACAGATGGCCGCTTGGCTGTTACTTCCAGGTGGAAAAAGTTCATTGACGGTGCCAAACTTCGCATTGGATCAAAGTTGAAGGTCAAGATCTTTCGATGCCGCTGTGACATGCTGGTCATAAAGTTCAAGGTTGTCTAGTTCTGTTGTCCCATGAGCCCTTAGCAAATGCATTTGTAGTTATACTTATATAAGGTTATCTTATCTGAACTGCTAATTAATTGTATGGGTGGTAAAACTCTGGCAAGCTTTTGCTCTTAGCAAGTATGTATGTATGATCAGCTATTATGATAACTAATGTTTGTGTTCATCTTAATTTGCATTTCCATTTTAGAAAAAAAACTTAATTTATATTTTGGCTGACCTGTTAGAGAACTATCAGATTGAACCCACAACATGATTCAAATAGATTCATTACACCGAGCCACATGTCTTGACCTTGCTATACACTACTTCCATTAATCAGTGCAAGAAGGCTTACCTGAGCTGCCTGAACCACGGCAGATTTGAATCCACCTTAGCTATCTAGAAATACAACCTTTGCAGAAAGAGGATTTGCAGTACGGGGAGGATGACATTAGGGACCCATGAGCCAGCAGCGTCGTCAACGTTTTAAAGGCGGCAGGAGATCGAAAGAAAAATAAGCCAAAAATCATTTGGTAAACAAAATCCAAGAAAAGAAACATTTACCTTTCTGAGAGGATGACATACGGGACCCATGAGGCAGCAGCATCCTCAACTATTCCAAGGCGGTAGGGGATCAAAAGAAAAAAGGAAATAGCCAGAAATTAATTAGGGTCAAAAATAAATCCATCAAAGGACACTTTTATTATTCATAGAGGATGACATGTGGGACCGACCTACCAGCTGCGTCGTCATCGTTTCAAAGGGGGCAGGGGATCAAAAGAAAAAGGCAAATAGCCAGAAATTAGGGGTAAAAAATAAATCCAACAAAGAAACTTTTATTGTTCATAGAGGATGACATGCGGGACCCATGAGCCAGCAGCTTCCTCAACGTTTCAAAGTCGGCATGAGATCGAAAGAAAAAGGCAAGTGACCAAATATCAGGAGCCAAAAATAATCCAAGAAAAGAAACTTTATTGTACATAGAGGATGACATGCGGGCCTCATTTTGCAGCAGCGGTGTCAACGTTGCAAATGCATCTTGAGATCAAAAGAAAAAGAAAGTTGATTGTACATAGAGGATGACATGCGGGTCCCATGAGTCAGCAGCTTACTCAACGTTTCCAAGGCGGCAGGGGATCAAAAGAAAAAGGAAATAGCCAAAAATCAGAGGGTGAAAAAAATCCAAGAAAAGAAACTTTTATAGTACATAGAGGATGACATGCGGGTCCCATGAGCCAGCAGGTTCCTCAACGTTTTCAAAGGCGGCATGAGATCGAAAGAAAAAGGCAAGTGACCAAAAATCAGAGGGTGAAAAATAATCCAAGAAAAGAAACTTTTATTGTACATAGAGGATGACATGCGGGTCCCATTTTGCAGCAGCGGTCCCAACGTTTCAAATGCGGCTTGAGATCAAAAGAAAAAGAAAGTAGCCAGAAATTAGGGGGTCAAAAAAACTCCAAGAAAGGAAAGCTTTATCGTTCATACAGGCTGACATGTGGGACCTATGAGCCAGCAGAGTCCTCAACGTTTCAAAGGCGGCAGGGGATCAAAAGAAAAAGGAAATAGCAAAAAATCAGAGGGTGAAAAAAATCCAAGAAAAGAAAATTTTATTGTACATAGAGGATGACATGCGGGTCCCATTTAGCAGCAGCGGTATCACCGTTTGAGAGGTGGCACGGGATCAAAAGAAAAAAGGCAAGTGACCAAATATCAGGTGCCAAAAATAACTCCAAGAAAAAAAGTTGATTGTACATAGAGGATGACATGTGGGTCTCATTTTGCAGCAGCGGTCTCAACGTTTCCAAGGCGGCACAGGATCAAAAGAAAAAGGAAGTAGCCAGAAATAAGGGGGTCAAAAAAAATCCAAGAAAAGAAAGTTGATTGTACATAGAGGATGACATGCGGGTCCCATGAGTCCGCAGCTTACTCAACGTTTCCAAGGCGGCAGGGGATCAAAAGAAAAAGGAAATAGCCAAAAATCAGAGGGTGAAAAAAATCCAAGAAAAGAAACTTTTATAGTACATAGAGGATGACAAGCGGGTCCCATGAGCCAGCAGGTTCCTCAACATTTTCAAAGGCGGCATGAGATTGAAAGAAAAAGGCAAGTGACCAAAAATCAGAGGGTGAAAAATAATCCAAGAAAAGAAACTTTTATTCTACATAGAGGATGACATGCGGGTCCCATTTTGCAGCAGCGGTCCCAACGTTTCAAATGCGGCTTGAGATCAAAAGAAAAAGAAAGTAGCCAGAAATTAGGGGGTCAAAAAAAACTCCAAGAAAAGAAAGTTGATTGTACATAGAGGATGACATGCGGGTCCCATGAGTTAGCAGCTTACTCAACGTTTCCAAGGCGGCAGGGGATCAAAAGAAAAAGGAAATAGCCAAAAATCAGAGGGTGAAAAAAAAACCCAAGAAAATAAACTTTTATAGTACATAGAGGATGACATGCGGGTCCCATGAGCCAGCAGGTTCCTCAACGTTTCAAATGTGGCATGAGATCGAAAGAAAAAGGCAAGTGACCAAATATCATGAGCCAAAAATAATCCAAAAAAAGAAACTTGATTGTACATAGAGGATGACATGCGGGTCCCATTTAGCAGCAGCGGTATCACCGTTTGAAAGGCGGCACGGGATCGAAAGAAAAAAGGCAAGTGACCAAATACCAGGTGCCAAAAATAACTCCAAGAAAAGAAAGTTGATTGTACATAGAGGATGACATGCGTGTCCCATTTAGCAGCAGCGGTATCACCGTTTGAGAGGCGGCACGGGATCGAAAGAAAAAGGCAAGTGACCAAATATGAGGTGCCAAAAATAACTCCAAGAAAAGAAACTTGATTGCACATAGAGGATGACATGCGGGTCCCATTTTGCAGCAGCGGTCTCAACGTTTCCAAGGCGGCACGGGATCAAAAGAAAAAGGAAGTAGCCAGAAATCAGGGGGTCAAAAAAAAATCCAAGAAAAGAAAGAATTTTCGTTTATAGAGGATGACATGCGGGACCCATGATCCTGCATCGTAAATGGCTCGATCGGAGAGCGTTGAACGAGATGGCGCGATCGAGAAAAAAATCAATGCTAGAGAGGCTGCCATCTGGGCCCTACATCCCTGGGCGGTGCGGATTTGCGTTGACTCGGCCGGCGAACCCGAGAATTCGTGATGCACCACGTCCCGGGCCACCATACGTGACGTTTTGGACGTTTTCGTTGGGCTAGGTGGCCTCAAAAACGAGAAAAAAAAGTTTTGACATGCACCATAGAGAGACCAAAAATCGTCGGCCATGGTGCAACAGCAACCACGGCGCGACTTCAACTTCGTCAGCTATGGCAACTTTTCTTGTAGTGTCCCAAGAAATCGCCACAAAGGCGTAGAATCCATCTAGGGTTCCAAGAACCCAAGAGTAATAACCTTCTTGCTTTCACTTCCACGAACCACCGTGGAGAACTCAAACCTATGCACCAAATGCAATGGCAAGAACACCACAAAGATGCTCAAGTTCTTCTCTCTCAAATTCCAACATAGCTACAAAAGCTATTGGGGGAATAAGAGAGGAAGAACAAAGAGGAGAACACGAAATTCTCCAAGATCTAGATCCCAAAGATTCACTCACAAAGAGATGATATGGTTTGGTCAAAGTGTGGATCTAGATCTCCTCTCTCTTTTCCCTCAAAAGGGGGCAAGAATCATGGAGGGATAGAGAGAAAGGGCAAGCTTCACAAGATCAACAATGAAGGAGAGAGAGAGTGGGAGAAGCATCAGCCCAAGGAGGAAGAAGGGGGTATTTATACCCCCCCCCCCCCCCCCCGAAAAATTGAGCCGTTGGGGAAAATTGGGGGCGGATAATCCGGCCTAAGGTAAGGGCCGGATAATCCCCCCCCCCCCCCCCCCGCCCCCGCCCCCCCCGGAAAATCCGGCCTCTGGAAAAATCCGGGCAAAAGTCCGGGCTGGATCCAGGGGAGTACTGAGCCACTCGTCGAAAAGTCCTTAGCCGATTTTCAGGGGCCGGATGTTTTACAAATATCCGGCCCGGATTATTCGGCCTAGGCAAACTCGTAAACTCAAAAACTTAAGATTGGTAGCTCCGAATTGAGTGAAACCAATTTTGTTGGAAAGAGGAAGACAAGAGCTACCCCAACAAAAAGTGAAAATATGGAAACCAGTGGGGGGTGATTTTCTATTGTTTTTAGAGGTGCAACACCTTAACACGAGAAACCGAGAAAATCACCAAACTCGAAAACGCAACACGTGATCTATGCGAAATCCGTTTTCGATGAACTAGAGCTTGTCATCAGAATAAGCACAAGCTCTAAAACATCACATGGATAGGATCCAAATAACAACCAAGAAAGATGATGCAAGGATGCAAAGGTTTGAGCTCTCCGGAGGATACGATCGAGTTACTCACTCGAGATCCCTCTTGATAGTACGGCAACTAAACTATAAACCGGTCTCCCATTACACCATGAGACCGGTGAGAAAGAAACCCTATCAAGAGCAAACCTTAACCTTGCGCATTCCACTTGAGCTTGATGATGATGGTCTTAACCGCAACAAGATGGAACGCCTTTCTTGATTATGCTTGCTTGACGAAGTCTTGTGGATTGCTTCCCCATAATCCACCATGGGAGAGCTTCTTCTTCGGCGCAACTTCACATATTCATGAACATCATATGGATGGCAAGCTTCAAGCAAATGATCTCTTCGAGTTGGCTCATCTTGAACTTGCACTTCATTTCTTCATTCTTCATCATGTTGATGTCTTGAAGATAAACTTGAGGGATCACTTCATCTTCATCTTCAAGACATACTTGACACTTAATATTCTTCATCAATTTCTTCTTATTGCAATGTTGAAGCCAACATATGGTTCAAGCATTGCCTATGGACAACTCCTACAAATATAACTCAATGCAAACATTAGTCCATAGGGATTGTCATTAATTACCAAAAACCACACATGGAAGCTCCATGCACTTTTAGGTTGTAACTGAGATATTTTCTAGTTGCATGTGTGGTTTTAACGGAAATTTTTGCACTTTGAAGTCAGGTTGCAAATGTCGTTTTTTCCAGTTGCAAGTGCGGTTGCAACTAAGTTTTTTCAGTTGTAATTACGGCTGCAACTGGTTAAAAATTGAGTTGCTAGTGAGATTTTTGTCCAATGAGTTTTTACAAGGAAACCTTCCAATTCAGCTGGTGTTGTAACTAGGGTTGCAACTAAAATATTAAAGCTCTCTGCAGTTATATGTGAATTGCAATCTGCATTTTAATTAGCATTCCTGACATAACACTAGACGTTCAGACCGTTAAGTCAAGATCAGGTAACTGGTTCTACTTTTACTTATCATTTCTATACGATAGACATACGCAGCTTGGTTTGGTTTCTCGGGTCTCTCGGGTGAGAGCTGACTATCCTAACCACCTAGACTACGACGGATTTGTGTTGGTTATGATACTCCTAATACTTTGAGAGAATCTAGTACCTCCATCCCAAAGCTTCATCCATATACTGTTTTTAGGAAGTCAAGTTTAACTAAGTTTTTACCTAAAATCATTAACATGCAAAATACAATATCAATATCATTAGATAGATAATAAAATATATATTCTCATATAGTATCTACAAAATATCACATTTGTTGATAGATTTTTCTAAAAATTTGGTCAAATTTTACTTGGTTTGACTTTAAAAAAATCAAACCTTTGGAATGAAAGTAGTATTAACAAAGCAGCTCTTCAGGTATTGGACAATGAGCACCAAATTGCAGCAATACAGCTAGACTTGATTCAAACATGGCTGGCTAGGAACATCCCCATACCGAGCACAAACCATTTCGCTCTATTTGATCTACTATGGCATATCAGAACTTCTCCATGCCTACAGATGATGTTCAGAATTCAGACAAAACGGACCACAGGAAAACAAGGCAATCCTATGTTGTGCTTGTCTTGGACAAAGTTCGAGCAATCTGCTTCCCTTCCCAGCCCCCACGTAACCACGTCGAGCAACCATACAACATAAATCTTGCAATCATCAGAGGTCAGTATTACAGCTAGAGAAATATGTAAAGGTTAAGTGTCTAATCATCAGCTCGCCAGTCACTGCAGGAAACAATCTCAAACACAAAGAAACCGACTGCTACAAACACGGCATCCTGTAGCCTTAACAATACTGAAGAAATGAAAGTGATTCCAGTTCAGGGAACAAACTGTTCTTTCCAACATCAGGTTCACTTTCTTCTAATACAAAATGACACGCAGTCAGGTGCATGTTCACGAAAAAAAAAGGTAACAGCCATCACTTAGCATTATCAAATGCATTAATCCTTGATTTAGTACCACGTCAGGAAAAAAGATGATGATAAACCTTCTTCCACCAAGACCTACAAATCAGTCACAAAAGTGATAAACTGTCCATTTCTAACACTCTAGCCTACAAATCAGCTTAATTACACTTCTGGATAAACAATGAGCTATATGTGAAGAAGCTTCCATATGATAGCACATTATCAAATGTATTAATCCTTCACTTAAGTACCATATCGGAAAAAAGATGATGATAAACCTTCTTCCATCAAGACCTACAAATCAGTCACAAAAGTAGATAAACTGTCCATTTTCTAACAGCATTCTGCAGCCCTAACACTAGTGAAGAAATGAATGAGGCTTCAGTAATCCAATTCAGGCTGACAAACTGTCATTTCCTAAATCTGGCAGGGAGGTCCAGAGAGCATCAGTCAGCAAGTCCTAGACAACCAATAACTTCTTTTTTTTTGCCAATATATTAGTTTTCTTGAACTGGATCAGTGCGAATATATGCAAAGGAATGTATCAATACTTGGCTTAGTATCACATCAGAAACAAAAGGTGATTCAACTTCGCACTTCCTTGCACATTATTTCAAAATGCTATACTCTTCCGATACGATAAACTATCTTTTACACATTTGGATGCAGCAAAAATTCATCAAGACTCTTGGTAAAGTCTAGAAGACCACAACTGATCCTGAAGGAGTCGAGGGTATTGCATGGAAAAAAATAGCATGTCATAATAAAATCCATCTTTTTTATGTTGAGGATGGTAAATACCTTCTCATGTTCACATTATCTCAAATTGTCAAAAACTCAATATTGTAAATATTGTTGAGGAGAAGGTAGAAATAACTAAAATATGTTGATCTTTAATGAGAATAGTCTTTAAGACAGTTAAGTTGCAGCCTGGTAGTCTTCATATGAATATATACAAGCCAGGAACAAGAACATAGTTAATTTCTAGGCAAATACTGGTTGATAAGAAGTTTACCTTACAACTTTACCATGTATGAACCAAGTCTCTCATTCTATAGGTACCTTTTTATCAGGATAATAATTCGCTAGAAATTAGCTTCCCTTTCCTTCATTTTTTTACAACTTGGATTTTTAAAATTTTAAAGAGTATCAACAATTAAGCATGAAAGCCCGCATCTTTTACTGAAATGAGGTAAAAGATTTTCCTTTTATGTTGAAATAGGAGGAGCAAGGGTTTTTCAACACCACTCATCTATCGTGGCCATAGTCATCGCTAAAATTAAAGAGGAGGCAAGAGTGTGGAGTTTAGCCCGAGCAATTTTTTTGAGCAATGCAATGCCAGGAGAGTAGGCTTTTGTCTTGTAAGCCTTGGGCTTTGTCCTAGGCTTGTGTAATATGCACCTAAAAAACTTCCTTCTTTATTAATGTAAATGGAAAATCTTTTTCTTGTTTCAAAAAGAAAAAGGAGGAGCAAACATCGAGTCACTGAGGCCAGGCGGACTAAAATAAATAAAAATGGTTAATGCCCTCTGATTTCCGCTAAAAATCAGGACCCGCCGAGATCTAGTTTTTGCCAACAAAATGTGGTTTTCCATAAATGAAAGATCATGCTGAACCGGCAAGGGATTATGTGTAGGAAAATTACCATCAAACGCACGAAGATTTACACTTTTAGTAAATAACAAAGTGTGGCAGAAATAACTAAAGATTCTAATGATACACTATTCAACCAACACATAAAAATCATCTCGTTGGGTGCATTTATAACTGGACATTCTGGAAACCATTAAGCAGTGACAGAAACAATAATGGTCACACCATGATCAAACTGCTAAAAGCAATTCAAAATACTGTGCACCCCTTTTTAGCAACAAAAATTCTCCACACTATAGCTTATGGAAGAAAAGACCCAGGGTAACTGGAACAACAAAAAATGCCAACTATTTGCTACAAGAGCATCTCCGAGATTGAATCTTCATTTAATAACGTCATTCTTGCTCTTGACAACACGAAAGTAAATTTGGATAGCAGGAAAGAACAGCAGAAAATCTAAAATTATATAGATACTTCATAGTTCAGAATATTCAAATGATGTTCAAGACGTAATCATAAGCAGCATCCGAAAGAACATGATCTACTAGTGGTACTAATAAAGTAAGAGGGGCCAAGATAAGGATCAGACCTGGAAACCTCAAGCATCAAGCCCTGACTACTCCCAAAAAACTAAAGAACAGACAACATATATCTCTCTTTTTTTTCCCATACCAACTACTCTGGCTCTGGCTTTTACAAAAAAGCATCCAGAGGATGAACCAAGCATCCAAGTTTTCTGGCACCCTGGGCTACCAAGGGCTAGCAGAGCCAGATAATCCTTCTTGCTTGAGACTACTAAAGGCTGATCTCCGAAAGCAAAACGAAAACCAGCTAACCCGGTGTGAACATATCTACAGCCAGGAGCGAGATGCGGGAGAGCCCTGAGTAGCTTAAGGATGGTCCTAATCGAACATATGCATGATGGCTTCTGCAGATAGTTCCTCCTGCAGCAACTTTACTACCTGGACAAGTGTCTCCGCCTCACGCAACTCATTTGAGGTAGCATGTTTAAGTTCCCGCTCTATTTCTGCAATGTCATGAGAACTATTTGCAATAGCGATTGCTGATCCAGTGGGTACACCACAATTTTTGTCTTTCGGGGCACGCTTCTGTTGGTTGCCCTGCTGAAGCCGCTGTTGTGCTTCTGCATGATCCTTGTGTCCACCAATGTGCATCTTCCCAACATTCGGAGTGGAAGATAAGATGTCGTCATCGCTCTCCAAGTCCGAACCATCGTTCAGCATCGCACCCAGCTGTGAGCTCTGCACCTCAATGGGTCGCATGCCAACCAGACTGGGTCTCGCACCCGTTACCTTGATATCATCAGACATCTGATAAAAGTGGAACACAGTGGGCTGCTGTACCCATATGAGTCTCTGAAGATAGACCCCGAAATACGAAACTTTGTCATCCCTCTTTGGCAACTCAAGAATCTCATTCTCGACTAGATCCCACATCAGCTTACCCCAGTCAACCTTTTGCGCTGACCCCGCCTCTACCTCCTGAACCGCGGCCGACAGAATTGGCAGCATGTCACCACGCGACTGGACCCGAAGGCACATGCTGATGAACTGCCTGGCGGCGCGGGTAACTGCGGACAGGGGCACATTGGGAAGGAGATCCCTGCCGCGCTTGGGCGTGGGGTGGAGGGAAACCGCGCTGAGGAAGGACTTGCGGTCGACATTGACGCGGACGCGGGTGCCCGAGATGTAGCCGCAGCCCTTGTCCCGGTCGTAAGAGGAGATGAGCTGGGAGACGAGGCGCGGTCGGGGGACGCCAGTTGGGAGTTTGAGGCGCGCGACGTCGAGGAGGCCGAGGTAGCGGAGGGGCGCCTTGAGGTCGCGGTTGCTGGCCCAGCCCCGGCGAGAGGGTGGCGGCTGGTAGATGTGGAGGTCGCCGGTGTCGCTCTTGGTGGACGGCGTTGTCGCTGGGGCTTTCTTGGTGGTGGTGGTGGTGGGGCGAGGTTGGGTAGGGATTTGGGGGCAGTTTTGCTTGTGATACTTGCTGAGACTGGCGAGGAGCTTGGCGTACGGGCCGTCCGGCATTGTCGCTAGGGTTTTGGGGGTGGTATTGGTAGGAGACTGGTTGGGATTTGGGAGGAACTCGTCCTTGTCCTGCCTGCTGGGGATGGGTGACGGAGGCGGCGGCGGTGGTCGGAGTCGGAGACGGACAGACCGCGGGTAGATTGGTGAGGAGCTCGGTGCGAGTGATTATGGATTCATTTCAATTCACCAGCCCGGCCCGGCCCGTACCGACCCTGCACTTGAGCACCGGAGTTCCACTCAAAAAAAAGTGGATCCACCGGAGAGCTCGACTCACAGGTCGTAAGGGCATCTTGAGCGGCGCAACGCAAACCGATGCTCAGCAACCGTTTTCGTCCGTCGTGACCGGAAATGCGTCTGGGGCCTGTTCCAGCGGGACAACGCAAAGTGATCGGGCCGTCCGCGGAGACGCAAACCTGGCCCAAATATGCGCCAGGTTTGCGTCTCCGCGGACGCTCGGCGGTCGCACGTCCTCCATTTCTTACCCGATCCCGCATGTCAGGGACAGCGAAATCGACCGCTTCGATTTGCGTCTTTTTCCCCTTCTTTGCTGCCCTAGAGCGTCGCCACCACCCCAACCCCATCCGCCGCCGTCCGGCCGCAGCGCCGCAGTAGCCGCCGCCGGCAGCGTTCTTGCCGCGCGGGAGAGCGTGAGCATACTCGGACTTGGCTCCGCCGCGTACCTACCGGCTGTTTTCGGTCGAAACGCTCCCGGTTGCGCCGCGCTTCCGCGCCGCCCACGACCTGTTCGGTCAATTGCGCCGGTAGGTTTCTACTCGTGTTTTCGGCGCTATTGTGCATGGCCATTGATCCATAGTTTGTACCCACGCAGATGGACATGTGGCAGATGCTGGACAAGTTCCGCGCGAAGGTCGTCGACGCCTCTTCCGACGAGGAGTCCGATGAGTCGACGCAGACATTGGCAACTACTGCGGCCTCCATGATCCACGAGTTTACCTCTAACCCTGGCCCGCAGCACCGGGGCTCTTTGAAGGGGTGCTCCAAAAACCTGCTGATACGTCCAATTTGCATCACTATTTTATATCATAATTTGCTGTTATTCGTTGATATATTTCATATTTGGAGATGATACTTATGTTATTTCATCTATTTTGCATGTTTCGTGATTATTGGAGGATCGCGCACCGGAGTCAGGATTCTGCTGGAAAAAGCGCCGTCAGAATGCAATATTTCGGAAGATCAACAATTGACAGAAATTATATGAAAATTCCTATTTTTCCAGAAGACGAAGGGAGCCAGAAGGGGGAGCCGAGGAGGGCCGCCGTGGGCCCACCTCACAGGCCGGCGCGGGCCAAGGCCTGGCCGCGCTGCCTTGTGGGGAGGGGGCCCCATGCCCCCTCCTCCTCCTCTCCTTCGCGTATTTCTTCGTCCCGAAAACCTAAGCTCCGGGGGGACAGTCGCGAAGAGTCACAGCCGCCTCTGCGAGGCGGAGAACACCAGAGAGAAAAGAGCTCTCTGGCAGGCTGAGATCCGTCGGGGAAATTCCCTCCTGTAGGGGGAAATCAACGCCATCGTCACCGCCATCAAGCTGGACATCATCTCCATCACCATCGTCATCATCTCCATCATCATCACCGCCGTCTCCACCGCTGCACATCGTCACCGCTGTAACAATTTGGGTTGGATCTTGATAGTTTGATAGGGGAAACTCTCCCGGTATTGATTTCTACTTGTTATTGATGCTATTGAGTGAAACCATTGAACCAAGGTTTATGTTCAGATTGTTATTCATCATCATATCACCTCTGATCATGTTCCATATGATGTCTCGTGAGTAATTCGTTTAGTTCTTGAGGACATGGGTGAAGTCTAAATGTTAATAGTGAAGTATGGTTGAGTAATATTCAATGTTATGATATTTAAGTTGTGGTGTTATTCTTCTAGTGGTGTCATGTGAACGTCGACTACATGATACTTCACCTTTATGGGCCTAGGGGAATACATCTTGTATTCGTTTGCCAATTGCGGGGTTGCCGGAGTGACAGAAACCCGAACCCCCGTTTGTATATCGATGCAGGAGTGATAGCAGGATCTCAGAGTTTAAGGCTGTGGTTATTTATCTTAATTACTTTCTTGTAGTTGCGGATGCTTGCAAGGGGTATAATCACAAGTATGTATTAGTCCTAGGAAGGGCGGTGCATTAGCATAGGTTCACCCACACAACACTTATCAAAACAATGAAGATTAATTAGCCATATGTAGCGAAAGCACTAGACTAAAATCCCGTGTGTCCTCAAGAACGTTTGGTCATTATAAGTAAACAAACCGGCTTGTCCTTTGTGCTAAAAAGGATTTGGCCACTCGCTGCAATTGTTACTCTCGCACTTTACTTACTCGTACTTTATTCAACTGCTACATCAAAACCCCCTGAATACTTGTTTGTAAGCATTTACAGTGAATCCTTCATCGAAACTGCTTGTCAACACCTTCTGCTCCTCGTTGGGATCGATATTCTTACTTATCAAAAATACTATGATACACCCCCTATACTTGTGGGTCATCAAGACTATTTTCTGGCGCCGTTGCCGGGGAGTGAAGCGCTATTGGTAAGTGGAATTGGTAAGGAAAACTTTTACTGTTTGTGCTGATTTTATTTCTGGCTGCTGCCATAATTCAGTATGGAGAGATCTTCTCTTGAATTTTTATTTGGAAAATCTACTACTACTGCAAAGGTAGTGGATGAGACGCCAGGTGAGGTAGAAATACCATACAAAGTACCTATGAAAATTATTGAACGTGTTGTGGATAACCGCTATACAGGGGATGGAACTGTCCATCCTGGAGATCATTTACTGTTCTTACATGAATTATGCGGTTTATTCAAGTGTGCAGGTATCGCTATGGATGAAGTGAGGAAGAAACTATTCTCTATATCGCTGTCTGGTAAAGCGGCGCATTGGTATAAATTACTGGATAATGGGGATTCTCTTGAATGGAATGATATTGTGCCCCGGTTTTATTCTAAGTTCTATCCTCCAAGTGAAATTCACAAAGACCGGAACCGCATATATAACTTTTGGCCTCATGATGGAGAGAGTATTGCCCAAGCGTGGGGGAGATTGAAGTCTTTAATGCTCAAATGCCCCATTCATGAGCTTCCTGGTAATATTATTATTGATAATTTCTATGCAAGACTTTCTTTTCAAGACAAGACCTTGCTGGATACTTCTTGTTCTGGATCATTTACACGCAACAAAGAAGAGTTTAAAAGGGACCTTCTTAATTGGATCCAGGAGAATACTGAAGGATGGGAGAACGACAAAGATAGAGAATCAGGTATAAATTATGTTTATAAATGCATTGAAGCTTTTATGGATATTGATAAATTTCGTAATATGAGTGCTACTTATGGTCTTGATTCTCAAGTTGCTGCAAATCTTTATAAAGCTTTTGCCTCTCATTATGAATTGCCTAAGAAGAACTTTGATAAGTATCATGAACCGTATAAATATAAAATTGATTCATCTATAAATAAATGTGTTGTAGTTGAAACTGTTGATCATGTTATTCCTGAAGCTTATATTGAAAAAACTCCTTTCCCTGCTAAAATGAAGGAGTACTCTGTTATAAATAGTGCGGTTCATAAAAGTGAAAAGAAACCTATAGAACCTGAAGAACAAATAAAAGTTGAACCTGCTATTGCAATTGTTAAAGATCTTGTGACTGAAAATGTGGAGGATGGTCATATTATTTTCTGTGAAGATGCTTCTAATATTGTTTCACATCCTAATAAGTCTAGGAAAGCTAGTGTTCCTATGCTATCTGTTAGAATTGGAGATCATTGTTATTATGGTTTATGCGATATTGGTGCAAGTATTAGTGCTATTCCTTATGAGCTTTACACGGAGATTATGCACGAAATTGGTTCTTGTGAACTTGAAGATATTGATGTGGTTATTCGGCTGGCTAATAGAGAAACTATCTCTCCAATTGGTATTGTTCGAGATGTGAAAGTTCTATGCGGTAAGATTAAATATCCTGCTGACTTTTTGGTACTTGGTTCTGCTAGTAAATATTGTCCTATCATTTTTGGTAGACCTTTTCTAAATACTTGTGGAGCTGTTATAGATTGCAAGAAAGAGAAAATTTTGACTAAATTTGCTGGTGAATCTTATGAGTTTAATTTCTCTAAATTCTCCAAAAGTCCTTATAAAGCTGATTCACCTAATAATGATTTTAGAGTTGAACAGTGTGCATCTATTGCTCTTGCTCCTAATAATCCTTTGCAGCAACATTTGGAGAATAGTGAGAGTGAAGTTTTTAGGGAAGAAAGAAATGAGCTTGATGAAATTTTCCTTCGTCAACCTATTCTTAAGCATGATTTACCGGTAGAAGATCTGGGTACAACACCACCACCAAAGGAAGATCCTGTCTTTGATTTAAAACCATTGCCTGATAATCTTAAATATGCTTATATTGATGATAAGAAAATATATCATGTTATTATTAGTTCTAAGCTTTCAGAGTTTGAAGAAGAAAGGTTATTGGAAATATTGAAGAAACACCGAGGTGCTATTGGCTACACTCTTGATGATTTGAAGGGGATTTCTCCCTCTATTTGCCAACATGCCATTAATATGGAAGATTGATAACCCACAAGTATAGGGGATCGCAGCAGTCTTCGCGGGAAGTAAATCCCAATTTATTGATTCGACACAAGGAGAGACAAAGAATACTTGAAAGCCTTAACAGCGGAGTTGTCAATTCAGCTGCACCTGGAAACAGACTTGCTCGCAAGAGTTTATCAGTAGTAATAGTTGTATAGCAGTAGCAATAGTGAAATAACAGCAGCAGAGTAACAGAGACAACAGTAGTGATTATAGTAATCAGCAGGATTAAAATACTGTAGGCACGGGGACGGATAACGGGCGTTGCATGGATGAGAGAAACTCATGTAACAATCAAAGCAGGGCATTTGCAGATAATAATAAAACGGTGTCCAAGTACAAAGCAATCAATAGGCATGTGTTCCATATATAGTCGTACGTGCTCGCAATGAGAAACTTGCACAACATCTTTTGTCCTACCAGCCGGTGGCAGCCGGGCCTCCAGGAAATCTACTGGATATTAAGGTACTCCTTTTAATAGAGTACCGGAGCAAAGCATTAACACTCCGTGAACACATGTGATCCTCACATCACTACCATCCCCTCCGGTTGTCCCAATTTCTGTCACTTCGGGGCCTCGGGTTCCGGACAACGACATGTGTATACAACTTGTAGGTAAGATCATAAAACAATGAATATCATGATGAAACAATAACATGTTCAGATCTGAGATCATGGCACTCGGGCCCTAGTGACAAGCATTAAGCATAACAAGTTGCAACAATATCATCAAAGTACCAATTACGGACACTAGGCACTATGCCCTAACAATCTTATGCTATTACATGACCAATCTCATCCAATCCCTACCATCCCCTTCGGCCTACAGCGGGGGAATTACTCACACATGGATGGGGGAAACATGGCTGGTTGATGAAGAGGCGTCGGTGGTGATGATGGCGATGATCTCCTCCAATTCCCCGTCCCGGTGGAGTGCCAGAACGGAGACTTCTGGCTCCTGAGACGGAGTTTCGCGATGTGGCGGCGTTCTGGAGGGTTTCTGGCGACTTTGACTTCTTCCCGTGCGTTTTTAAGTCGAAGGCAATAAGTAGTCCGAAGGAGGGCGTCGGGGGCCGACCGAGGCCGCCACACACTAGGGCCGCGCGGGCCCCTCCTGGGCCGCGCCGGCCTAGTGTGTGGGGACCTCGGGCCCCCACCTGGCTTGCCCTTCTGGCTCCGCCAATATTCTGGGAAAATAGGACCTTCTGCATAAATTCCGAGGATTTTCCTGAAAGTTGGATTTCTGCACAAAAACGAGACACCAGAGCAGTTCTGCTGAAAACAGCGTTAGTTCGCGTTAGTTGTATTCAAACACACACAAATTAGAGGCAAAACAATAGCAAATGTGTTCGGGAAAGTAGATACGTTTTGGACGTATCAACTCCCCCAAGCTTAGCTTATTGCTTGTCCTCAAGCAATTCAGTTAACAACTGAGCGATAAAAGAACTTTCACGAACACATTTGTTCATATGATGTAAATATTCTCATGCTATGGCTAACACTTAGGCAGTTCATAATAAGATGCATGCAAATAAGATCATCTAATAGCTATGTCAATTATGGAGAGGTACCAACAATTAATAATAAGCATCATGAATCATGTATATAAGCAGGATTGCAATGTTCATAAGAGAGTATGATAAAGTGGTATCTCGCTTGCCCATATTTGATCAGCAAAACATAAATGCTCAGGCACCTCTGAAGTTCATAGAAAGACTAGAAGTAGTGATTGTCAAAGATAAAAGCATCAAAGTTATACCACAATCAATCATATTTTGAGACAAGCATATTATACTAAGAATGACAGTTGTGCTCTCAAGATAGTGCTCAAAGAAAGAATGGAGACACAACATAAAAGTAAAAGATTGACCCTTCGCAGAGGGAAGCAGGGATTAACATGCGCTAGAGCTTTTCATTTTTAAAACAGGAGTAAAATTATTTTGAGAGGTGTTTGTTGTTGTCAACGAATGGTAATGGGTACACCAACTACCTCGCCAACCGGACTTCCAAGAGCGGCTCCCATCAATTATTTTTATGTTTATGTGGCACTCCTTCCAACCTTTCTTTCACAAACCATGGCTAACCGAATCCTCGGGTGCCTGCCAACAATCTCATACCCTGAAGGAGTGCCTTTTTATTTTAGTTTTATTATGATGACACTCCCCCCAAGCTTTGCTTACACAAGCCATGGCTAACCGAATCCTTCGGGTGCCGTCCAACAATCACATACCATGGAGGAGTGTCTATTTAGGTTAATTAATTTGGGACTGGGAACCCCATTGCCAGCTCTTTTTGCAAAATTATTGGATAAGCGGATGTGCCACTAGTCCATAATGAAAGTCCGTCAAGAGTAAATGACAAGGTTGAAAGTTAAACACCACATACTTCCTCATGAGCTATGAAACATTAACACAAATTGAGAAGCATTTTGAAGGTTTTAAAGGTAGCGCATGAGAATTTACTTGGAATGGTTTGAAATGCCATGCATAGGTATTTATGGTGGACACTTTGGAACAACTTGGTTTTCAGGTGTTTGGAAGCACGAGCAGCGTTCCCGCTCAGTACAAGTGAAGGCTAGCAATAGACTGGGGAGCGACAAATCAAGAGAGCAGTAACTGTCATAATCATGCTTGCGGCAAAATAAATTAACTGAAGCATAAAAGTGATACAAGAACTCTGAAGCAATGTAAATCATAGAGGCTTAATTGACTTTTGTTCAGTCATATGCATGCGTGAGCATGTGCCAAGTCGATATAAATGAATTATTTAGAGGAGGATACCACAATGCCATACCTACTTATGAATAAAACAATGCAAGCAAACATCCATGACATGCTACTCATATTAATAAATTGGAGCTAAACATGAGAGATCATGAACTACTAGACTTTCTCAAATGACATATACCTCACATGAACCAACTAAGCATGCTCACATGGATGAGTATATGTACAAAAATGAAAACAAATAGAGTTCATACCAGCCTCTCACCACAATCCAATTGTCGTAGATCATCATTATTGTCTTTCACTTGTGCAGCTCGGATAATATGAAATGAGAACCACGCTCCAGCCACCGAAGACCATTGAACTGATGATAAACTTTACAAACCAAAGAAGAACATCAAATATTTTTGGTGTTTTCGAATTGGAAACAAGAACAGAAGGAAACAAGCAAACAAAGCAAAATCTTTTTGGATTTTCTTATAGCAAACCAACGATAACAAATAAAGCAAAATAAATGCAAGAAACCAAAACAAATAAATGATGAAGAGAAACAACAGAAATATTTTTGGTCTTTTTGGGTTTTAGGAAAGAAACAAAGCAAAAACAAGAAATGGCAAACTAGAAGAGTCACATAAACACAAAGCAGCAGAAATTCGTCAAACTTGACAGCAGTACAGTACTCGATTTTTAAGAAATTCTTCCACTGCTCAAATCGAAAAGTGTTCAACTAATGAAAGTTAGATAACAACCTGGGGAACATGCACAAAAATTGGCTTCGCAAAATATCGTTCTGGCTATTTTTGAGAATTTTTTCGGTAATAGTCCAGAATCTGTTTTCAGGCAGCACTTCCCCAAATATCATCTCCCTCTCATTAGAAAACCACTCAAACAAACTAAACAAGTATATACAAGTATCCAGCAACCATAATATGCAAAGAATGAGTGATACCGGTATACCTCCCCCCAAGCTTAGGCTTTTGGCCTAAGTGGAGTTCAACCCCAGCGAGGGTCGCTGTTCCTCGCCAGTGGATAATGCATGGCGTAGTCATAGTAAGGTCCCTGTGCAGAAGAAAAGCGCGGAGGCTCCACATGTCCAAAATGTTGATGCGAAGAACTTGCTGCATCGGATGACGAGTCGAGGTGTTCCTCGGCCTCCTCCATATTGTCTCTTGCATGATGGCCTCCTCCCTTTATGTGTGCATTCAGTGCACCTTCTGTGACTGACCAATCCTCCCTGGAATCAAGGTTAAATAGAACAGGCGCAGGCAATCTCACTAGTTTTTCAGTTTTCTTAGTTATTCTCCAAGACTTCTTGTAAAATGTTATCTTGTAAGACAGATTACTCCAGTTAGATGAATCGGAAACAAATTCATGTTTAATCATGGAGACTATGTCAAGTCTTTCTACGGAAAGTCGAATATCAAGATGGTGAGGTTCTACACCATGCAAAGCTAGTAAACGAGAGGCGATGAGACCTCCACAAATTCCGCCCTTCTCACGGTTAGTAGCAAGTCTATAAGCTATCAATGCCCCCAAATTATAAGTCTTACTACCTTGCAGTGCAGCAGCTAGAAAAGCTAAATCCTGGATAGATAGTTTACTACCATTCTTTCTAGCAAGAACGCATTTAGTAATGAAATAAACAAAGTAACGGATAGCTGGGAGTTGAATGCTAGTGATTTTACCACCATCCTCTGAGAAACTCCTTACATGACAAATCATCTCGAAGAGGCTTAAGAGCTCTCGCGGCGATCCCCTTATCTTCTCGCATGATCCCCATTGCGGTACTCTAATTGCTGTACAAAAATCATTGAATGGCAAGTTGACAGTTTTATTAGAAATCTTGTACTTAACCATGGGGTTAGATTGCGACCAATTGAACTTAAAATCCTGCACAACAGACATAGTCAATTTTGCATATTGGCATGGTTCTCCATCAACAAAATCATTCAACCCTGCACGAGAAATTAGATTCTGAACATCTTCCAATATTCCTGCACTTCTCATGAAATCTGTGCACGGGTAGTAAGAGGGGTATACTCCCTCTTCGCGGTTCACTCTCATGACTTGCTGCACCTCCAATTCTTGTTGGTTTAGTTGATATCTATTCCACTCCATTTTCTGAAATTTTTCAACAAACAATATAAAATTTGATTTGGTGACATATAATCAAGGGGAACTACTATAGGAACTTGCTAGAGTACTAATCATGCATCAAAACTAATTTATACAACTTAGAACAAGCATGCAAGCTCACTAAACATGTTACCTACTGCAGCAAAATATTCAAGATATACTCAACCAAACAAAATTCTACTTGGATAATCGGAGGAGTCACATACCGGAGAGCAAATGTGCCAAATTTCGTAGGCAATCTGGGCTGAGCAAAGAGATCGAAAAATCCTGAGCTCTTGAGCAAAAACGCGAGTGAGAGAAAGCTGGTGTCGATTTTTTCGGGAGAGAGAAGAGTCTGGGAGGAAGAGATGCTAAAGTGGGGCAAAGGGGGACCCACACACCAGGGTGGCGCGCCCCCCTTGCTGGCCGCGCCGGCCTGTGGGGTGCCACCCTGGGGTGCCCCACTGGTCATCCCCAGGTGCTCCCAGGTGCATTTTCGAAAAATAGGACCAACGGTATAATTTTTGTGAATTTTTGAAAACTTTGAAAAATGCACATTTCTGGGTATTAAGTTTATTATTACTGGCCAGGAATTTTTTTTGAAATCTCTAATTAACTAAGGAACTTTGCAAATCAAAAGTGCTACAGCAAGTAAGACAACTGGAGGAAGAAAGAAATGTTGTTTACCTCCTCTATGCATATAAAAAGTATTTGTTAACAAGGTTGATCAAGTCTTGCCACCAAATAAATTTTACATAGCATAAGAAGAAATAAACCTCAAATCAATCATGTTACCTTGAATTGTATTGATATGGATCCAATCATAAGATTTTGATATCCTTCTTTAGGCTCATATATAGGGCAATCAATAATTCCAATTTTGATAGTTCTCACATTAGAAATAGTATTGACTCCACATACTTTATCAATCCTCTTGGGGAAATAGACAGTATGCTCCTTATCATCAACATTGAAAGTAACCTTTCCTTTGTTGCAATCAATAACAGCCCCTGCAGTGTTAAGAAAAGGTCTCCCAAGAATAATAGACATATTATCATCTTCAGGCATTTCCAACACAACAAAATCAGTTAATATCAAGCAGTTATTAGTAACTTGAACAGGAACATCCTCACATATACCAACAGGAATAGCAGTAGACTTATTAGCCATTTGCAAAGATATATCAGTAGGTATCAATTTATCTAAGTAAAGCCTCTTATAAAGAGAAAAAGGCATAACACTAACACCGGCTCCCAAGTCACATAGAGCAGTTTTAACATAATTATTCTTAATAGAACAAGGAATAGTAGGTATACCTGGGTCGCCCAACTTATTTGGAACCTTGCCATTGAAAGAGTAATTAGCAAGCATAGTGGAAATCTCCTCATTGGGGATTTTCCTTTTGTTAGTGACAATATCTTTCATATACTTTGAATAAGGAGGCAATTTAATAGCATCAGTCAAAGGGATTTGCAAGAATAAAGGTTTCATCCAATCGCAGAATTTATTATAGTGTTCTTCTTCCTTTGATTTTAGTTTCTTAGCAGGAAAAGGCATTTGCTTTTGTACCCAAGGTTCCCTTTCATTACCATGTTTCTTAGCAATAAAATCTTCTTTAGTATACTTTTTATTTTTAGCTTGCTTTTCAGGTTCATCTTCAACTTCTTCTTTATCAGAAGCATCATTCTTATCATTATCATTACCATTATCATGTTCATTACCACTTTCAGTTTCAGCATCAGAAATAGAAATACTATTAGGATCATTAACAGGTTCAGAGGATTCTACAACATTTTTATGTTTCTTCTTCTTCTTTTTCTTAGAAGGAGCACTAGGTTCAATGCGTTGAGAATCTTGTTCAATTCTTTTGGGATGCCCTTCAAGATATAGAGGATCCTGGGTAGAGACACCACCTCTAGTTGTTACTTCATAAGCATGTTTCTCTTTAGAATTATTTTTTAACAAGTTATTTTGCACTTTAGTGAGTTGATTAATTTGAGTTTGAACCATTTGAAAATGTTTAACAAACATCTTAACATCATTGGAGGTTCTCTCCACAATATCATGCAAATTGCTAATAGCTTGAGAATTTTCCATTAGATGATTCTCTACTCTCATATTAAAATTTTCTTGTTTAACAATATAATTATCAAACTCATCTAAGCATTGAGCAGGAGGTTTCGAATACGGAATATCTTCCCTAGTAAAGCGTTGAAGGGAGTTTACCTCAATCATGGATGAAGGGGGAATTATCTCACATATATCTTCTATGGGAGGTAGATTCTTCACATCTTCGGATTTAATACCTTTCTCCTTGAGAGACTTCTTAGCTTCCCTCATATCTTCATCATTCAATTCAATTAAACCCCTCTTCTTCAATATTGGCGTTGGAGTTGGTTCAGGCGTATTCCAATCATCATGATTCCGGCTTATTTTAGCCAATAATTCTTGACTTAAATGCAGAGTTCTTTTCCTGAAAACACAACTAGCACAACTATCCAAATATGCTCTAGACTCAATGGTTAGTCCACTATAAAATATATCAAGTAGATCATTCTTTTCTAAATCATGTCCAGGTCGAGCTCTGATAAGAGAACAAAATCTTGCCCAAGCCTCAGGCAATTTCTCTTCATCTCCCTGGTCAAACCTGTAAATTTTCTGTAAAGCAATATGTTGAGCACTAGCAGGAAAGTATTTTCGAAAGAAAACATCACGCAAATCAGTTGGACTTTTAATAGAACCAGGAGGCAAATTATTATACCAAGTTTTAGCATCATCCTTTAATGAGAAACGAAAAAATTTAGTGACAAAGTAAGTACGCATCTTGACATCATCAGAAAACAAGCTACTCATAGAAGAAAGTTCAATCATGTGTTCTACAGCACTTTCTTTTTCAGTACCACAAAAGGGTGCTTTCTCTACAATAGCTATATGAGATAGATCAAGAGAAAAATCATAATCTTTATCCTTAATGCATATAGGAGATGTGGCAAATTTAGGATCAGGAGATAGCTTATGTCTAACAGTATATTGTGTGAGAAACTTTTTAATTTTTCTTGCATCAGCAGTAGCATTGCATCTATTAATAAAATCATCATTAAGCTCCACATAATCTTCATCAGGATCATCACTAGAATAATCAAGTTCAGGTGAATTAACAGGTGTAGCAGCATTTTCATTAGGAGTTTCGGCATTTTCAATTTGTCTAGACCTAGCAATTGTAGCACCTAGAAAGGATCCCAATGAACCACTATCATCAAGCACATCAGAAACATTATCAATATTATGAGAGTTTTCAGATTCAGCAGAAGTACCCGCAAGTGAAGCTTGCGGCGGTGAAACAAGTTGACTTATCACAGATGGTGAATCAAGAGTAGCAGAGGTACTCAGAGTTGTACCTTTTCTTGTAGTGGATGGTAATATGGCGACTTTAGAATCGCGAGGTTTACCCATTATGGAGAATTTGCAGAGAACAATATCGATCCAAGTGAACTTCCAAATAAAGCTATGCTCCCCGGCAACGGCGCCAGAAAACAGTCTTGATAACCCACAAGTATAGGGGATCGCAGCAGTCTTCGCGGGAAGTAAATCCCAATTTATTGATTCGACACAAGGGGAGACAAAGAATACTTGAAAGCCTTAACAGCGGAGTTGTCAATTCAGCTGCACCTGGAAACAGACTTGCTCGCAAGAGTTTATCAGTAGTAACAGTTGTATAGCAGTAGCAATAGTGAAATAACAGCAGCAGAGTAACAGAGACAGCAGTAGTGATTATAGTAATCAGCAGGATTAAAATACTGTAGGCACGGGGACGGATAACGGGCGTTGCATGGATGAGAGAAACTCATGTAACAATCAAAGCAGGGCATTTGCAGATAATAATAAAACGGTGTCCAAGTACAAAGCAATCAATAGGCATGTGTTCCATATATAGTCGTACGTGCTCGCAATGAGAAACTTGCACAACATCTTTTGTCCTACCAGCCGGTGGCAGCCGGGCCTCAAGGGAATCTACTGGATATTAAGGTACTCCTTTTAATAGAGTACCGGAGCAAAGCATTAACACTCCGTGAACACATGTGATCCTCACATCACTACCATCCCCTCCAGTTGTCCCAATTTCTGTCACTTCGGGGCATCGGGTTCCAGACAGCGACATGTGTATACAACTTGTAGGTAAGATCATAAAACAATGAATATCATGATGAAACAATAACATGTTCAGATCTGAGATCATGGCACTCGGGCCCTAGTGACAAGCATTAAGCATAACAAGTTGCAACAATATCATCAAAGTACCAATTACGGACACTAGGCACTATGCCCTAACAATCTTATGCTATTACATGACCAATCTCATCCAATCCCTACCATCCCCTTCGGCCTACAGCGGGGGAATTACTCACACATGGATGGGGGAAACATGGCTGGTTGATGAAGAGGCGTCGGTGGTGATGATGGAGATGATCTCCTCCAATTCCCCGTCCCGGCGGAGTGCTAGAACGGAGACTTCTGGCTCCTGAGACGGAGTTTCGCGATGTGGCGGCGTTCTAGAGGGTTTCTGGCGACTTTGACTTCTTCCCGTGCGTTTTTAGGTCGAAGGCAATAAGTAGTCCGAAGGAGGGCGTCGGGGGCCGACCGAGGCCGCCACACACTAGGGCCGCGCGGGCCCCTCCTGGGCCGCGCCGACCTAGTGTGTGGGGCCCTCGGGCCCCCACCTGGCTTGCCCTTCTGGCTCCGCCAATATTCTGGGAAAATAGGACCTTCTGCATAAATTCCGAGGATTTTCCTGAAAGTTGGATTTCTGCACAAAAACGAGACACCAGAGCAGTTCTGCTGAAAACAGCGTTAGTCCGCGTTAGTTGTATTCAAAACACACAAATTAGAGGCAAAACAATAGCAAAAGTGTTCGGGAAAGTAGATACGTTTTGGACGTATCAAAGATGATGCAAAGCCTGTTGTTGAACATCAGCGTCATCTAATTCCTAAGATGAAGGATGTGGTAAGAAATGAGGTATTAAGACTTCTTGAAGCTGGTATTATATATCCTATTGCTGATAGTAGATGGGTTATTCCTGTGCATTGTGTTCCTAAGAAAGGAGGAATGACTGTTGTGCCTAATGATAATGATGAGCTCATACCTCAAAGAGTAGTTGTAGGATATAGAATGTGCATTGATTATCGAAAAGTTAATAAGGTTACTAAGAAAGATCATTACCCTTTGCCTTTTATTGATCAAATGTTAGAAAGGTTATCTAAAAATACTCATTTTTGCTTTCTTGATGGTTATTTTGGGTTTTCACAAATTGCTGTTAAAACTAAGGATCAAGAGAAAACCACTTTCACTTGTCCCTATGGAACTTATGCTTATAGACGTATGCCTTTTGGTTTATGTAATGCCCCTGCTACTTTTCAAAGATGCATGTCTGCTATTTTTCATGGCTTTTGCGAGAATATTGTAGAGGTATTCGTGGATGATTTTTCTGTCTATGGGAATTCTTTTGATAATTGCTTGCGGAACCTTGATAAAGTTTTGCAGAGATGTGAAGAAACTAACCTTGTTCTTAATTGGGAGAAATGCCACTTTATGGTTAATGAAGGAATTGTATTGGGACATAAAATTTCCGAGAGAGGTATCAAAGTTGATAGAGCTAAAGTTGAAGCAATTGAGAAGATGCCCTATCCTAGGGATGTTAAAGGTATTCGTAGTGTTCTTGGTCATGCTGGGTTTTATAGGAGGTTTATTAAAGACTTCTCCAAGATTTCAAAGCCTCTTTCTAATCTTCTTCAAAAAGATGTACCTTTTGTTTTTGATGATGATTGTAAGGAAGCTTTTGAAACTCTAAAGAAAGCCTTAACAACTGCTCCTATAGTTGAACCTCCTGATTGGAACTTACCTTTTGAAATTATGTGTGATGCTAGTGATTTTGCTGTAGGCGCTGTTCTTGGACAGCGATTAGATAAAAAACTGAATGTTATTCATTATGCTAGTAAAACTCTTGATGCTGCTCAAAGAAATTATGCTACTACTGAAAAGGAATTGTTAGCTGTAGTCTTTGCTTGTGATAAGTTTAGATCTTATATTGTTGATTCAAAAGTTACAATTCATACTGATCATGCTGCAATTAGATACCTTATGCAAAAGAAAGATGCTAAGCCAAGACTTATTAGATGGGTGCTTCTGTTGCAAGAATTTGATTTACATATTGTAGATAGGAAAGGTGTTGATAATCCTGTTGCTGATAATTTATCTAGATTGGAAAATATTGCTTATGATCCTGTTCCTGTTAATGATAGTTTTCCAAATGAACAATTGGCTTTAATAAAGGTGAGCTCGCGAGACAGTCCTTAGTATGCTGATTATGCTAACTTTATTGTTTCCAAGTACTTGCCTCCAACCTTTTCAGCCCAGCAAAGGAGGAAATTCTTTTATGACCTGAGGCATTATTTCTGGGATGACCCACACTTATATAAAGAAGGAGTGGATGGTATTCTGCGAAGATGTGTTCCCGAATATGAACAACAAGAGATATTGAGTAAATGTCATGGTAGTACTTATGGAGGACATCACGCCGGAGATAGAACCACGCAAAAGGTTCTACAATCAGGTTTTTATTGGCCAACTCTCTTCAAAGATGCAAGGAAGTTTATTTTATCTTGCGATGAATGTCAAAGGGTTGGTAATATCTCCAGACGCAATGAAATGCCTATGAATTATACTCTTGTTATTGAACCATTTGATTGTTGGGGATTTGACTTCATGGGACCTTTTCCCTCTTCAGAAGGTAATCACTGATATACTTGTTGCTGTTGATTATGTTACTAAATGGGTGGAAGCCATACCTACAAAAAGTGCTGATGGTGAGACCTCTTTAAGAATGCTTTTAGATATTATTTTTCCTAGATTTGGAGTCCCTAGATATATTATGACTGATGGGGGTTCTCATTTTATTCATGGTGGTTTTAGAAAAACTCTTGCTAAATATGGTATTAATCATAGAATTGCTTCTGCTTATCATCCTCAAACTAGTGGGCAAGTAGAACTATCAAATAGAGAGATTAAATCTATCTTGGAAAAGACTGTTAATAAAACTAGAAAGAACTGGGCTAGTAAATTGAAGGAAGCACTATGGGCTTATAGAACTTCTTATAAAAATCCCACGGGAATGTCACCTTATAAAATGTTTTATGGAAAAGCTTGTGATTTACCTTTAGAACTAGAGCACAAAGCTTATTGGGCTGTAAGAGAACTAAATAAAGATCCTAAACTAGCCGGTAAGAAGAGGTTGCTACAATTGAGTTCTCTAGATGAATGGAGAAGTGAAGCTTATGAAAATGCTAAACTCTTTAAAGAGAAAGTTAAGAAATGGCATGATAGAAGAATTATCAAAAGAGAATTTAATATTGGGGATAAAGTCCTATTGTATCGGTTCTCGTCTCAGATTCTTTGCAGGGAAATTACTCTCAAAATGGGAAGGACCATATGTTGTTGAGGAGGTGTATCGTTCAGGAGCAATTAAAATTAGCTCTCTCCAAGGCGATGCCTCACAAGTGGTGAATGGACAAAGACTCAAGCATTATATCTCAGGTGATTCTTATAATGAAGATGTTGATGTTATTCGAGTGGAAACTCCGGAGGCTTTTATCAAAGGTCAAATTGACAGTCCGGCAGAGTTCGACTTTGAATAGGTAAC